>NC_087477.1:49231121-49542150 GCF_036417665.1 Passer domesticus
AGCAGAGCTCAGCACTTAGGCACGCTATGCAATTCCCCCCGAGCCAGCACCATCTAACTGGCAGAAGTTCACTCGCTGTTTGCCTGCATTGCGAGTGTTTGAGAACATCCCCTACAAGAGAGGAATGTGAGTAGCAAAACCCTGGCCATAAGAATCCAGTGGCTGAAGGAAGGAACATCACCTTCAGGGAGCTTTGCTATTTTGGTCTTCCCCTGTTGCCTTATGCCCTACCAAGGCAAGAAAGATCAGTGCAGATGGTACAACTGAGCTTGCCCCAAGCCAATACTGCAGTTTTCTGCATATTTTCTTTAACACCAGTTCTCTTTAAAGCCTTGCAGACAGATTGCTCCAGGACTGCCTTTCAGTCTTACTGCTATGCACTTTTAAAACCCCAGGTTTTAAGATACGTCAGAGTTCATAATGTTCACTTAGTACTTTTTTTCTTTCATAAGCTTACTCTTCATTTCACACAGAAAAAATACAGAAATCAATTGGTGAAGGGCATTTCCATGTGAGTTTAGAGTGTACACTCCAAGCAAGTGAATAGGACCTAGGTTGGCAACAAGTTAAGGTCCATATTCAGAAAGAAAATAAATTTCAAGGAGGCACACCTGAATGAAACCAACCAAAAAATGCAGCTGGTGGACCTCAAGGAGGTCCTCACATACACAGAAGAGTAAAAAAGCCCCACAAACAAATCCACATGACAGGCTATATCAGTTTCTTCTAGAGAAGCAAGCATGCAAACAGGCTCCAGCATACATATTCACTAGATATTTCTGTGGCCTCAGAAATTTTCTTTCAGATGAGGGATATAAAAACATGACAAATTTGAATTAAAAGTAACACGCTTGCCAAGAGATGTTCTTGCTTTTTGATGCTGCAAATAAGTCAGGGCTCTGGCCATGCCAATTTAGTTGCATCATATAACTCTGAGCAAAACCTCTTTAAGGTAGAATATTTTCTTCAAAAAAGAATGTTCTGGTATTTATCTAATATGTGGTGTCATTTTCTTCCTTCAAAGAAGGTGCCATTTTGGTGTTGTTTTTCAGTATGACTCTTCTTTGGCAGCCATTTGTCATACTAGGCAAAGTTATTTGGCATACAAAAGAAAGTGATGAGCTCCATCAAAAAAAGCCCCTCCTTCTAAAATTTCAAAAAAAAATATTCACACTATCTTAAGCATTTTTACACCATTAGCTTACGTGCTGCAAATGAAAAACAAATGCTAAATGTGGTGCCTTACACCAAGTGGTATGGTGAATATTTATGCCATACAATATTCCTATCATTGCTAAATGAATCTCCATTGTATCCAGGAAGCTAAGAGAGGTCTTGTATGGCTTTTATTAATAGAACTGTGATCTCTGTGGAATGCAAGCTGAGAAAATGCCTCATGCCTATCTTCCCTACCTAACAACTGTTGCTGAGTGGCATTATCAATTGCAACTTCTTAGGATAAAATAAATATGAAAACTTTGCTCTAATCATTCACTACAAGCCTTCCAAACAGTAGATCTCTAACAGTGAAACACGACATTATTGCCTATTTATGAGCTGTATTTTAAGAACCAGTTTCTTGGGACTACCCAAGTAGTTCTCAAGTGTACAAGAAAAAAAGGAAACCGAAAACTTCATAGTATTTACCAGTCTCTGAAAGAAAATGGAGACTCCAGTAGACAAAACTACCACAATCCTGTCGTTGGCTTAATTTAGCCTAACTAGTGTACTGAGCTTTCCTACCATGTCTGACCAAGGCAAATACAGCAAAGTTGGGTAGCTTAGAATTTGCTATAGTCATTCAAGAGTAGACTTTCTTAACCTTAGAAGAAACCAGGGCATATTCACGTCTCCTGTTGTGCAAAACCAGAATGTATTTTAAGAAGCACACCACAAACACAATTCCTGCTTTCAAGCAACTTTAACTTATACACTTATGGATAAAGTGAAATTTTATACAAATTTTTGTGAAAAGAGGTGACATAATTAAAAAATGTTGTTTATGCTACGTTAACCTCTGCAAATTTTTTTTCCATAAGAAGGTTCCTCTCCATCACTTTCTGCTTGTAGATAATTTTGACAATTACTGAGGATCAGGTTTACTTTTGATAAAATAGACACCTTCTGCCTTATAAAAATGTTTATGAGTGGGAACTATGCCTCCTTCCATAAAGTTATCTTTAGTAACAAAGTATAGGCTCTTTCATACAAACAGAGATCTTACCAGTATTTTTTGGCAGAATTTATATCTTATAGACCCAAATGATCTGATAATTGATTAACTCTTTAGATTTGATCCACAAAATTTGAAATAATCTCATACCACAGCACTACTACCTCATCCTAAAGCAACTAAACCATAAAATGCATCTGAAGCTCCAACCCAGTGCTCCTATACTCAGAGCACTTTCATTATATGACTTGTTAGTTGGTATAGTACGAAGAGTCTAAAAGCAGCTTTTGACCCTCCAGTGTTCATCCAGCAACAGCTGTACAGAAGCCTGATTTATTAACTCTTCACAGATCTGGAAATACCATGCGAGAAGAAATGTTACTGTGCAGATCACTGTCATTACACATAGTTTTCTAAGGAGCTAAATATGCCCAAAGTTAATTTTCAAGTTAGTTTATTCTTGTGTATCAGTTTGTAGGGCACAGAATTTTAAAATGGAGCAAACATATACTTGTTACGTCTTTACCCATTAAGAAATAAATTAATAAAATGTTGACTTTTGCAAAGTTTCAAATGCAACAAATATGTAAATGTTCACTTCAACACAATAAATAAAGAAGCACTAGGCACCACAACCCATTTCCAACACAGCTCTAGTCCCTGACTGGAAAGCACTTGGCTCCAAACAACTAATCAGTCCCTTTCAAATCAACAGGGCATGTGTATATGAGTAAGTGTTTACAAAATTAGTGCCAAAGTTAAAAATAACCAGCAAATGGCACCTTTATAATACAATGGATCCCTTTTTAATTTAATTTTTTATGGTACTAATACCACTGACTTCACTAAAAAAAAAAATTCAACTCTAATAGCGTATTAAGACACAGGTTTTCACTTTAAGCAAACGTAAAAGACTGCAAATTTCTGTACTGAATTTGGTGCTATTCAGGCTTTTAATATTGTGAATGATAGAATAATGTATTTATTTTTATGCAGGCAGTAGATGACACTAAACTGTAGATGCTGCAATTGCTCACAGGGTAGCAATTCAAAACAGAGAAGTAAAACAGAGAAACTGTCTGATACTAAGACAGGATGAAATCGGCTGAAGCCCAGTACAAAGTACTATAAGTAGAGAGGAAAAAGCAAATGCACAATACAGTGACTTTGTTTTAACATATGGTTTACAGGCTACAGCCTCTATCCATAATACTTTACTGCTGAGGGGGCAGCATCATTCCAGGAGGTATTATACAGGGTGCCATATACATGGCACATGACATAAGTGCTCCACTTTTATACAACTGATAGTTCCCCTGGTTACACTCATAAAGCCTCAGCTGGAGCACTCTGTTTAACATGGGAAATGAGACATCAGTAAAGATGTCTGTAAACTATATATGAGCTGGCACTAGTCCAAGGGAGAGCAACTGCAGTAACTCCAGGTGCTAGAAAATAAGACTTAGGAGGACAGACTATGTTAAATCATTTTTACTTTATTCTAGGAAAGAAAAAAAAAACAGCAGAAGTAGGAAATTGCATGATAATAGTCCTTAAATTGATTACTTCTCATAAACAGAGAGAAACAATAATATTTCATTAATTTAGTTAGGAAAAATAAAGATTTGGGTCACCCTTGGGGGAATGGGAAGCAGTTTAGTGATGAGAACAGAAAACCTGCAGTTGGTTGCATAAGGATGCTGCAGAAATCACAATTACTAAGCATTTAAAAAACAGGTTAGCCAAACATTTGCCAGATAACTCATGTATATTTGATCCTAGAGCATTCAATTTACTTCTGAAGGTACCTTTGCACTTTTTTGGTCTTAGCTGATGCTAAACACTGATCTAGTTCCTATATTTCATTACCACATAAACAGTATAATACTTTCTAATTAATGACTGTGACATTATCCAGCCGTTCACATACACTTGAGATCTAAAGGATAAATGACTATTGAGTGACTCCATTAGTCACTCAATAGTCACTCCATGCTGACTATTGAAACTGAAAATATTCCTGAAATATTAAGCAACAAAGTATGACCCATTTCACCACTAACATTTAGTAACACCACCAGACAAAGCAGATGACACAGGCAAAGCTGTCTCCTTATATTTAATAAAGAAAAAGTGACACAATAAAGCAAGTCAGCCTTGAAATGCATGATCCTGGGCCTCAGTTCCTGAACTGATCTCTATACCTTCAATTTTACAAAAGGAGTTCCACCAAAAACTAACTCTCTGTATCTGAAACACCCTCAATTACACAGACTTCATAAAAGAAACACTTATTTTAACTCAAGGAGTCACTTTAGAAAGTATGAAATAATGCTTGTGCCTAGTAGCACATTATTTCCAAAGGTTCTTTTTTCTTCAAAATTATAGCACTCTGTCCCAGCCAAGCCATTATAACACCAATAAGTAATCTTTTGTTATCAAAAGCAAACCTAAAATAACATTCCTAACAGAATTTTGAGAGTATGTAATCAGGTTAGAATTAGAAAATAAAGAGAAATATTTCCTCTAATTTGAATTACTTATTGAAACACTATAAACTTCAATAAGCTAATGATAGATGCTAGGCTAATTATCTATCTTGGTGGTTCTTTGTGCTGTGTTTGTTCTGCCAAGGTTTCTCTGCTACTTGAGAAAAAACACAGAATGGATCATTAATTAGAAGGATACTCAGTATTTAGTTTTACACTGTAATGTTTCAAGCAGTTTCATGCTTCATGTTATTTACTGTACATCTTTTAGATATCACTTTTAACGGGATATTTTGTTACATGTATTACAAGAATTCTGCTAAGGCATCTCTGTGTTTCACCAACACCAAAAAATCAAATCCCACAACACATTGTGAGTTCAGACACTAGCATGACTATTTCCACAGACATAGAACTAAATTACAGAAAAGATAAAATAATGGTTCTGAGGTCAATTATTTGCATCCCAAAGAGCAAGGACTGCTGCTGTTAGTCAAACAGTCAAACAAATGGATGAATAGCAGATTCTGTAACACTAGCTGAACATGTGCTTACAACTGTTACAAACGCAGAACAAAGCACTACAAGCTGGACAGCGAAAAATGAAGGCACACTGATGTTGAGCTGTAAAAAGTACAATGTAAGCATAAAATAGTTGCATTAACCATTTTCTTTTAATAAAACAACCAGAAAACTATAAAATCTACCATACGTTTGATCCTTAAATCAACAAAAACCTCTGCTACCTGACTGAAACAGTAACCTGCAAGAGTGATAGATTTTCGTCTTTTGCATTGGCCAGCTACTAGAATGCTTAGTAATACTTAATGCTTAAAATTTCTTTAGGTGTGAGATTAAACTTTTGACAAATGACTGAATTACAGATTCCTGGGCTCAGCAACAGGCAACACCATAAACACTATTTTACTCTCCAGCCTGATGCATGTTATTCCTTTCCCTCCAGTTCCTCCCAAGTCTCTTTCCTTCTGCACCCAGCTCATATGTTGGTCTTCCCATAAAGACCTGCCTTAGAGCTAAGGAGCAGCTTCTGGCAAAAAATTCTTGACTTCAAGTAAGGCCATCCCCATTCTCTGCAAGTGTTCCTGTCTGTGCTCTTCCTATCCTACTGTAGTAAATATATCCATACATACCCACACCCTCCCACACATATTTATGTGCACATACACTCACACACAAACACACACACATAGTAATAGTGTCATTAACAGGCTCAGATGTAAAAACCCTGGGTTTCAGAGCTTGTACAGAAAACATATGATGTAAATCCATCTCAAGTAAATCTTCTGCAAAATAAGCTAATTCCTGCTTTAGGATTTAAGCCTTTCTTTCTGGATTGCAAATTTTAACAACCCTACATAAAATGTCTAGCTTTAGTCCCAGCATTGAAGACTGAAAAAATCTTTTGAGTTTGAAACTGTTTCAGGCTCAATTCTACAGTTTCTCTCTTTATGTTTAACTTGGACTATGTCTTCACCTTTGTGGTACCTAGGGATGAGTGGTAAAAACAGTAAGAGGCAAGACAAGTCTTCCTGTTCCACTGCCTAACTCAGCTTGATGCCATCCCAGAATACAAAGAAAAACAAAAAAGACAAGTGAGGTAGCAAGGATCCTGAGTAGAGCAAAATCAGGGCTCAGTCATGTACCACCATGCCACAATTTAGAAGAAAGAGTGTTCTGTAATGCAGAAGAACTGAATGAAAATGGTACCTCACTACAGATGAGCTTGGGGCAACAGTTCTGCCAAAGTTCTGCATGTGTGAACAGAAAATGGAATTTCCACAAGAGTTTTCAACCCAGTGAAATTTGAAGGGTTTCCACAATCATGCCCAAAAGCTCACCCTGACAAAGTGTTACTAACATTCCTGCTATAAGACAACTTATTCAAGGTATATGAGGACTATATCCCTCAAAAAAATTACTATATGAAAATTTTACCCTAATCAAGACACAATTTTCAGAAATATTTGGACCAGTTTTACTAGAGTGGTGCAAAATAATCATATGCCAAACATGAACAATTTCAACTATGCATGGTAAGCTGGGGAATGTTAGGAGCAATTGGGAAAATAGTCCCAAATTGGGAAGTATTCGGCAACCTTATTTATATACAGCCATTTTAAATATAGGCCTCTGTCCCAACAGAAAACTGGCTATGATATTTCAGTTTTATCCTGAACTTAATATTAATTTAAAAAAAATTAAAAAAAAACCAAAAAAAAGCTCACATAATCTAACAACATTCATACAGATAAATTTTGCTATAAAAAACACAGCAACAAGTACAGAAAAAAAACCCCAGTCACACAAATCATTTGAAAAACTGAATGCAAATGAGGCTAGCAGATAAGTAATTACCTGAAAAACAAAATCCCCAAACAGTAGTGATAACAAAGTATGTACAAATATACCTTGTCCTTGAGGAACTCCATAAAATTCAGCAGCTATCCTTGCTGCTTCCTTACGGTTTCCTTTCACAATGTAGAAATGACTAAGTATAGCAAGGCTGATCTTCACAAACAGTTTAAAACAAAAAAGTGAAAGTATAGTAAAGTAGACATTGGATAACTGCTGTGCAAAAGGGCGACTTTCTTCTATGACAGTCATTGCTGCAGCAAAATCTCTGTCAGTGTTTGGGTCGGGCTCTCAAATGTGTTGATAAGATCATATGGCTCCAGCCATGCACTCTTGGGAACAACTGGTCCCGAGGAAAGAAAATATCAGCTGGTCATGATGCCTGCTGCTCAAAATATGACGATTATTTATACTGTACATAGTACTGAGTTCACTACCACTCTTGCTAGCCCGGTGATATTCATGTGGGACAGCAGGTTCCAAGATCCTGGATTGTACTTGTTCCACTTAAAAGGTTTGTTGCATTGCAAATTCTGCATTTCTAATTAATTTATTTACATGTTTAAAATACATTTTCAAAAGTATTATTATAAAACCCTGAAATTTATGTACTAAACCACATAACTCACATAATCTGTTTTTGCTAAGATATGTTTTCCTGCTGCTTAAGTACAACTGCTCTTTTCTGTTATTTCATTTTATGTCAGACTAATGTTCTTTCCTTAAAAAACCAGAATCATATCAGTAAATAATTGAAGTACACATTAATAAATAAACAGATTTAATATATACCAGCTTTGACAGTGTCATTTTGCTCAGGCTGAATGAAAGCATCTAGTATGCAAAGACTTCAGCACTATATAAAAAACAGTACTTAGAGTAGGTAATACAAATCAAATATCTAGATATTTTTATGCATAAGACCTGGAACACCTAAAATTAAATTAATTAAAATGCAATGGTAAAATTTCAACAAAGAAAATTTCTAATAGTTATGATATGTATTTCATTGTGCTGCATCATATGACATGACAGGCTTTATTTGTTAGCCAGTTTTAGAGAGGGGAATCTAAATTCCTCCGATTTTTTAAGAATTAATTTGCTTTTATAAAGCCTAATGCTATTACTCACAGTCATCAGCAGTCACTCACAAGTTGTTCCATTAGTGTGAGTAATTGCTCAGTAAATTGCTGAGTTGCAACATGATACAAACAGAGGAGCTGCATGACAGAACCAGATTTCTAAGTGAACTATAATCCTAAAGTAAAGAATCATGGCAGCAAAGAAACGGTCCTAATCTAAACTTTTATACTTCCTGCTAAATTAAAAAAACAGTGTCTTGAATTATAACTTAAAATCCTCTACCCAAAGTAATCCTAAGCTTTTCTATTCTACCCTGGCTTCTTGTTTGGTGATTAGAAAAAAATAAAAACATTTTAGAATGTTGGCAGCTGTCCATCAGAATAAAAGGGTATGATCCAAATGTCACTGCATCCACAGATCACCCTGACTTCAATGAACAGCATAGTAGATATTAAGCACTATAATACAAAACCATATTTCTGAAAGGAAAGTGGAAACAATAAGGCACCTCTTATCTGACTCTCACAGTAATTTATTAGAGTAAGAACCTGTAATGTTTTCTGGAAACTAAATTCAAACAAACCTATACAAATGAAGAAAATACAATGATAAGTGGAAATGTTCTTAGAAATAAATATTAAAATTTTCAACAGACAGGTAGTGAATTGTGCTTATCTTGAAAAAAAGAGGCAATAGGTATTTTTCTTTGAAAAAATTTAATCCGCTTAAAAGTCAATCATAACTAGAAAAGGCAATTTAAAAGGAGTTTACACTGTAAACTATATTAGTTAGGAAAAAAATACACAATTTTTTACTAAATTTCATTTATAGACATTTTCTCATCCAGCCAGAATAGGAACTGCTTTCCTCATACCATTCTTAGAAGCGGGAATGAGTACTTAAAATGCCAAATGAAAATCCCTTTTTATATTTGGCACATTGTTGTTGGATACTGAATTGAGGTGTCATGTTTTCCACAAGTATAAAAGGCATTATGTTCTGAGCTACCACTGCCAAATTCTGTTTCAATCATTAATAGAAATGGTATTTTCCTTAGTAACACACCCAATATTGGAATTTATTACTTCTTCCATATTTGTACTAGTATTACTAAGCTTAACTTGATCAGTCCACTGAATTCCCCAGCCATCTTATGGACCTGTTTCACAAATTTCCATTTACAAGGAAAAGCCATAATTATGTTACAGAAAGCTCATTCTCCCTTACAATGTTTTATCTGACCCTTTTTCCCTTTTTTCATGTTGTGCCATCTAGTACCTGCTTTCTCATCTGGACTTCTCCCACATTTTGTTAACAAACAAAATAATCTTTCTTTTTAGAGGCAAAACTCCAAATAACAATTACCATAAACAACAGCAGGAATTAAGAGTGCTCAGAATTAATCTTCCACTAACAATACTGTTTCTGCTGCTTCTTATAACTGCAGTAGATAAATCACAAAATAAATTTCCCAATTGTTAAATAGTTTTCTTCAAGTTAATTTTCTCTGTTTAGGTTCAAAAAAATTAAATTAAAAACTACAATAATAAGGCTAATATGCATTCAGTATTTTGTAAGTGATGTTTCAAATAACCTCACAGATTTGTAAAGTCGTTTTTAGGAACAAGATGAAAATCGAACAGGAAGGTTACTCCTGTATCAAAACGTGCCTTGTGTCTTTTCAAAAACTTCCCTCATCAGTATTAAACTACATAAGGAAGAAATACTACATGAAATCATGAGTTTTGAGAATTCCAGCTCACACATACTTGTCAGAAGCTAGCAAAATTAGTCTTATAATACTTCTTCTTTTTTTAGAGCTCTGTAACTCTTATGTGCCAGCTTAGCTGGAAACTCTCCCAGCTGCACAGAACCAAATCTATCCTAATCTAATGGTTCTAAAGTGCTACAGAAATTATTGTTACAGCTTGTTGGCAGAGCCATGCTATGAGGCACCCAGTCATGAAAACTGAGCAACTGTTTAGAAGTTAACGCCCACATGGCGTTTTGGGAGAACCAACAATGTGATTGCTGAGATCTGAAGCCCATGCAGAGTGGGAAACCAGAAACAAAAAGCTACAGCTGCTGTAATGGAAATCAGAAAACAGAAGTATAGGTACATAAATGAAGGATCTGACAGTCAATGAGATGACATGAAGGATTGTAAAAAAGTGGGATGTAAGTGTCCCACATTTTCTATTGCATGGCAATGTGAAGTAACTGGAATCAGATCTTGCAGTACTTCAGAATGAGAGCTTCCAAACAGAAATGCACCATATGCAACAAATATACAACACTATAATGACAGCAAAACACTTAAAAAGAGCAGTGGTTTAATCTGGATATTTGCATTTCCCATGTAGTTTTGACTTTTGGGAATAAAATTTCTTGGCCTCATTTCCTCACTAGTAAAATGGGGAGTAATCTGAAGATAACTTCATTGCTGTTAAAAAAACACTCAGATATCCTGGTAAAAAGAATAACTAATTAGGTATTTAATAATTTTTATTTTAATACAAAATTCAGATTACAAACCTAAATAAAAGGAAATCTTGACTGCTCATCCACTTAATGTCAAAACAAGAGATAGGATGTAAAATTATTTTAGCATTTAGGGTTTTATGATAGCACACAAGACAATGGTAACAGGCTACACAGCAGATTAACAATATTTGGATTTTTATTTTTTTAAAGAAGATAGTAATACCATGACAGGCAACAATAGCCTCACCCTGTCATACTAGCACATTTCCAGCAAATAAAACAAGAACAATGTCATGATTCCTCTGATATGCTTCCCCTCCCCACATCCAGCAATTAACTATTTTAATTTTAAAACCACTTAAGAAACTTCAAATATTGGAATTTATGGTCTTAGAGTTCCCGTCTTAATGTAGCTTGGTCAGTTATTCTTTCTCAAGAGCATAATCTGTATAATCAAGATAGCAATACTGCTGTTTATAATGACTATAAAGTGCTTCATTTCAAACTCCAGAGCTCAGACAAAGTAACCTGCCCTTTAATGCTTTGCTGTGTACCAGCCAAGTGCAGAAAGTATTTAGCAGTGGCACCTGTTTGTGCTAATTCAAACTGTCCGAAATCTAGTGTACAATTTACCCTCACCAAAGTAATTTTTTGAAAAACAAAAGAAAACAAAAACCAAAATAAACAAAAACAACAACAAAAAAACCAAACAAACAATGCAAAACAAAAAAAAAAAAAAACAGACAAAAAAAACCCAAACCACAAACCACATAAACTATGCTCTATCATCTATAATTAATTGCATAACCACATTCATAAACTGTTTTATTCTGGCAATTTTTCATCTCTGCTTTAGAGGACTGATGCGTGTAATTTTCAGTAAGGTACGATATACAAGAAAATTAACACAACTGATATAATATTCAGTCTTTGAAGGCAATCTTTTTAACATCAAAGACTATAAAACCCTTAGAAATATGATTTCTTTGTAGCACATGCTCTGTTGTTATATTTGCAAAGCATACTTCCTTCTATTTATATTTTTTTAAGTAATCTATTTAAACTAAATTACAGAAGACGTAAAAAAGTAATTATATTCACAACACAAATTCCATTACAGTTAGTCTTAACAGTTTTCTTCTGTATTTTGGAAATGCATATAAAACTCTGAGAGTGGAAATGTTTATTTTAAAAATGAGATAAAGATGAAATACAGTACAAGGAATTGTTTGTATGACACTTCACCTGCATGTCTTCCTCCACACAAAAGACAGCTAAATATACTCAAGAAGTTGATAATCATCCTGGTTCTGAAACTTCTGTCCAGTAACGGGTATAACAGAACAGGCACTCTTAGGTGTTTTGAAGAGTTTGTTATTTTACACATTATACGCAACCAACCTGGAGAAATTTATAAAGTAATGCCCTGGAAACAAAGAGTTTAAAATAAAATACCAGTAAGAAATCCAGTTTTAGTACTGGGTTTCTCATGTAAGCAGAAAATGCTTCATGAAGGATTCAAAAGAAGAGAAGCATGAGCTACTGAAAAGGAAATGTCTAACTCAGCATGAAAAATTACCTGCTTAGTGACCAGCTGACTTGTATTTTAATGAGTGTACGAGATGCTAATCCTCAAAATTTTACCTGCTTATCTAAAGCTACTGAATGTTATGTCATTTCCTCCTTAATCTATGTTCAGCAATTTTTTCTTCTATTTTGTATTCAAAGCATTTGAACTGGAGAAATCTAGACTCAAAGGAACTATTTTAAAATTTATTTCCTCAAAAATGTTACCTTAACATCGGATTGAAGACAAAAAGGCATGCATACCATAAAACAATCTTCAAAAAGTCTTAAATGTTCTTTTCATTAATATCATTCTTAAGTTAAGGACATTATGCATTTATGCTTAGGCACAGAAAATAAACCACACAAGTCACATTTACATGTGAGTTACAAGAAATTCAGAAGCTGGAGTGACTGAAAAACATCAAGCAGCTGCTGTGTCCTTTTCTAAACAGGAACTCAAGACCATTAATACAACCCAAATATTACTCTTCATAAAATATGAAGAGAAGAGGTGGCTGAAGTACAGACTGTGTACTACTGTTCTGGGGGAATGAAAAGACAAAAAAAGAGAGAACACGAACTTTTTCATCCAGAAAAGAGGAGACTTGGTTTAGATCTGAACTGCTTTTTCACTGCACCCCATTGCTATCCTTAAGAACTCTACAGACTTGAGCATCATGACAAAGCCATACTCTCAGCACAAAAACCTGAGAGTTGTGTTGCCAGTTACAACAGACACAACACTGTAAACCAAAGAAATGAAAGGCTCATATCTCCTTTTTGCAGATTTCTTCCTGAATGCCATGTCTATGCAGGATCTACACAAACCATACAACATGAAGTTTCAACTTTGTTGAAATCGGAACTGCATTCTGCAGTTCTTATAATCCCGGCTAATAGCCTGATAACCCAACTAAAGACTTGAACCAAAAGTCTGTTTCAAAATGCAATGCAATGACATCTTTAATGGCACAAGAGGGACAAATGAGTGTCTTAAAACACTTCTTATAGTTGAGCTCTGGCTTTTGACACCCATTTTACTTAACAGTTACATATTTAGACACCTTTTGCCTTCTCTAATAATGAAGCACAACAGCTCCTTTAAAAGAGCTTTAATGCACACAAATTTACAAAGGTTTTGTTACATACATACTTTCTCTCTGTAGCGCTTCCATCAGTTCTTGAACTGCTCTAGAAAGTTCAAATTTATGCCTTTCGGTGGTACAGTGGTACTTTTTTCCTCCAGTGTATTAAAATCGTTGGTCTGACACAAGTTTAGGCTCTATACAAATCGAGTTATTTGAGTACATAAATGATGCAACCTTTCATTTCTAACATCATTAAAAGACTGTTTTTTCTACTAACTCTTAATGAGTTCAAAATATTTTCATTGAGGTGCTTTGCCTTTTCTAGTAGTTGGAAATACTACTCCTATCTTAGAAAATAATTCTAGCATACAGACCTGTATGTCTGGATTTCCAGAGAATGGAATTACTGGTCAGGGATTAAATATCAATCAGTATCTCTGCACATAACAGACATTCTCCATATAACATGTATTTAAAAGCATCAGAAGTAACTCAGCTACTTAAATGATTAAGAAATTCTAGTTTTCTACTTTCTCAGTTCTTGAAAAAATAACACAGTAATGTCAAATCTGTACCCCTTTGTTATGCACCACTGGATAGCTGCTTGTCGTGCAGCTGCAAGTCTGGTATCAGCCAATTCTGCTGTCACATTATCACATGAACATGCTTGATCTGCTTAACCAGTCCATCTACTCACGACAGCAAAGTCCTACCCAGAAGGGAAGTAGGTATGACCAACAAGCTTACAAGTAAATTCAATCTGAGTTTTGCTAGAAACATAGTAAGTTTATTTACAGTATTTGTTGCAGTCCTCTTTGGATATCTAACATAACTCAACTATTAAGAGTATTAAAGAAGATTCCAAAATAAGTCATGTGTGTACTTAGAGACATTACT
Source organism: Passer domesticus (assembly GCF_036417665.1). Taxonomy (NCBI): domain Eukaryota; kingdom Metazoa; phylum Chordata; class Aves; order Passeriformes; family Passeridae; genus Passer; species Passer domesticus. The sequence goes on from NC_087477.1 coordinate 49,245,278, forward strand.
AAACCCAGAAACGTGTCAGACAGCAGGCACACACAGCCTGCTGACAGACGAACTCCAGCAAATCTTGCCCCCCAGAAGTTTAAAAAGTTACCACCTCCAGCTGCCCATTCCATTCCTCAGCTAAAGCTTCCTGACCCTCTCTCTCCCTTGCTGGAAATCAACAGGAAGGAATGTCTACTGGTACACACCTCAGTTCAAAATCCAGCAATTTCATGTAAGTTAAAACCAACCTTGTTAGACTTTACACTGAAAAAACCTCTCACGCCCATCCCCTACAACCCATTCTGCAAAAAAGGCAAATGACTCCCTAGAAAAAGTCATAGCAAACTATGAGGGGAGAGTAATGTCAAAATGCACGTACTCACTGTCTCTTCATAAGGATACTCAGGCATAACCTTTGATTTGGCTTTATGTACTGATACAGGTGTATCAATCAATCTTGGGAAGAACCTCCTCATTTTGCTCTTCTTTCCCTATGTATAGTTCCTTTCTGGGGCCAAGCAATTTCTTTCATTGCCAAGCATTTTACAGAACAGACTCCCTCCGTGGCAACTAACTCAACCTCTTCCTTAGAACTGTGGTACCACAGGATCAATGCTTTTGGTATTTCAACTAGCTTGACAAGCTAACTTTCCTATTTCTCTAGTAAGCAGTGCAACCACCTTATTAATCTAAATTCATGTAACTAAACAAGGTATTTTTGCAGTTTTTATAGTTAATCTTTTATTCAACTAACAGCAAAAATGGCACAGGTTCTTATTAAATAGATGCCTCTAAATAAAAACAATACTTGAGCTGTGAATCTTTTGTCATCAATTTGAATTCCTTTCAAAACTGTTAATTTTATTCTATGTTACAGGATTTCTGTAAATTTTTCCTTAACCATTTATTTTTTTTCTTAAAAAAATAATTTTTGTTTCTAAAAACAGTGAAATCATCCATTTATTTTTATTCCGTCTTTCTTCATATTTTGTCACATTTTCTTCTTGAATAAGTCAAAGTAGTTAAGTGGTTTAATTTTTCTTCTTTCTGTGTAAAGTATATTTTGGTGCTTAAGAATGTTGTTAATAAAAGGAAATTACACAGTCAATAGTAGGGATGAGAGTTAAAAGTTTATTCTGCAAGCTTATGTCATTATAAGCTGACTCCCATGGCTAGTGCTCATAACAGAAATGCTTTCTCCATCCACTAAAATTGGTATCGGCTAAATGATATCACCATGACAGAGCTAGTAAAACATCTTTTTCTTTAAGCTGAGGCATGACAAGTCTCTGCTTGGTGCTTTTATGAGAGACATAAAAATACCTTGTGATGAAGACTTGCAACTGGCTGAGTGAATGAGGTTAAAACCCAGATGAGGTGGAGCGGTAGCACTCGGGTTTCCAGTCCAGAATGGAAAGCACAGTGAAGTGAGAAAGGTTAAGCTAAATCAGTAACGTTTGAATGAATTTACCTAACATGTCTTCATAGGCCATGAAATAAGCAAACCTCACAGGAGCCAAAAACTGTGTTAGGCTCCAAAACATATTGACTTTGGAGCCAAGAATATTTGGTTCTCTCTGTGATGCAGCTTTTATTTTGCCATATTATTATGCCATTAAATGAGACAATGTTGTAAAAGATCAACTTCATTCTGAAATCAGACATTAAAAATTCCCTGAGATTTTCATTCTGAAGGATTCACAATAATACTACAAAAACAAGTGAAAATTTCTTCTTGCTTATCTTCTTATTCTGCATACTGTGTAGATCCAAAGTTTAAAAAATGGAGTGAAGAGAGCACTAGAATCAAATGCAGTCCAAAAAGCCTCTTCTCTTAGTCACAGCCTTTCCACACCAGCTGTAAAAATGAGCCATCCAGAAGAGGTGTTAACTGAAAGGGGGCTGTTGCAAGAGACAGCTGATCATGGCCACATTTATTTTAATCTTTATCTTCCTACCCAGAGCTGCCTAAGAGGCTGTGTGCTGCTACTGTCTCTTAAAGAATTAACATTTCAACAATTAATAAAGGACTAATACAAGAAATTATTTAGAGATTTATGGTAAAAAAATCAGAACATACATACATGTCCCTAGATCAAAAAAAGGTCCTCATCTATCTAGGTGCAAAGATGCCACAGGCACCTAAACTTTCACCTGTAAAATTAGTCAGAAACTTAGCCCCAAGAAGGCTAAAGGAGCTGGGCTGAAGTTAACACCTCCCTTTCACCTGAAATTCACAACATACACCCCAAAGCTTCCATCTATGTGTTCCATGTTAGAACCAATATGACTTCAGTGGGAGAACTAAGAACTCATAGCAATCTCTGTTGATGGTCAGTGTCAACACTTGCTGTTTTGTTTACAGATGATGAAAGGAATCGCTCCGTAACTTGAACATCAGAGTAGAAACATGTCAACCAAAGAAAGCAAGCTACTCTCTCTCAAAAGACTACTTATCATCAGCTGCTGACAAGGATCAATCCTGTTGAAGTGACGGCACTATAAAAAAAGAACACATGTTTAATAGATCAAAGAGTGCACAAAAACTCATTTTCAAAGTCAGATAATTTTAGAGTGAGGACTGAAGAAGGACGGCAAATTCTACATTTCAGACCTGCTGCCAATTCTACCTCTGCATTTTTTTCAACGAGTTTGTAATGAAAAATATGACATTTCTTGAAGTAATAGCCAGCCTGAACAATGACATGCCTTGTGCTCTGCTGGTCTGAGCTTAAGGATGCTTCTTGGGTGGTAATGAATACCATTCCACTGCACCTTGGAAATGGTCTCCCAAACTTTGGTTAAACCTTTTGATTTTGGTCTTTTGCAGGTACCTAACTACTGCTTTGAAAATTTCACTACTTTATTACTATAAGTTCTGCCCAAGAGCCTTTTTTTTTATTAAACAGTTGTTTAGTATGAAAATCTCTAAATAGCAACCACATGAACTAAAAGCAAGAACAAAGGTGATTAAGCCTCTTTTTCCTTGTATATATGAGAAAAAAAATGGTGCTGACATTTGAACTATCCTTTGGAAAGCAACAGACATTTTATAACTTCTAAAATGAAGCTTACAGTAAAAGCTTCCTTAATGCTTCTAAGTCTTCAACTATCTGGGGGGAAAGTACCTACTTATCAGTAATAATAACCCAAGGTTTCAGTAACAAGAAGTTCCAGACCATAAATCATTATAATAATTAATATTTTGAATAGCATAAAACAATAACAAGCCAACAAAAGTCTTCACACAAGAAGCTCTCTGTATTGCTGAAACTCTTATGAAATATCAGAAAGGCCAAGAATTAGGAAATGCAAACCAGAAAAGAGCGTACCCTCTTTGGGCCTGTGACCGATTTCAACACGGTAAATGCACAGGCACACAGAAACCAACTGCATATGGAACACAGGGTCCCAAAGGAATGTCTCCTCAGTTACCTTCACACCCCGCAGGCTAAACACACATGTGCTGCAGGTACTCAGTCTGGGGGAAAACAAAAAGACTTGATCTTTTTCCTTTTCTACTTCCTACCTTTATCTGCAAAGATTTTTCTCCCCTGATTCACAGACCTGGCTCCTGGCTACAGGGAGGAAAAGAAAGAGCACCATCATCAGAGGTATTTCAGAATGGCCTGGCAGCGCCCACCTCCTCCTCCCCGTCCCTTCAGTCACCATCAGGCCCTCCATCCTTTCACACTCCCGCATCGCAGCTCCCGCTCCCCGTGTCCGCAGCACTGGAACCGCAGGGATGGGAACAGGAAATTAAACAAACCTGAATCACTGCTGACGCCTGTTGGCAGCCCCGAGAAATCCCCGCCGATGGGTTCTGGTATCGTTAATACCCAGGAATACAGCGTTAATATACGGGAATACTTCCTTCACAAAAAGATCGGCCCCAAAGCACTGCAAAAGCTCTCATTCCCCTGGGTTCTCACACGGATAACGCTGCAGGTCCGGGAAGCAGGAATGGGCCCACAGGAGGAGTCAGGAATCGCTCACTACATAAACTGCTCTTTGCTGGTACCAATTTAAAATGAAATTTCAACCAAATCGGTGGAGTAAGGTGAAAGGCTGCCTCACCCTGCCAAAAGTGCGAGATCACTACACCAAAGAAAAAGATTCCAAGAACAAGCCCAGCTACTAAAGGAAATTTCTAGGCAAGAACATTGACATACTGAGCACGTGTGTACCAAAGTGGAAATGAACAGGAGCACCCTACAGGAAGCAAAGGAGGGAACGACAAATCACAGTTCCAGTGAAAGCAAGATACAGACATCAAGCGAAAATACAAGCCTCCGCCTAAAACTTATTTGCGCTTTACTACACGGAATGCAGAATCTCCCCTGTGCGAGGCAGTGCCCTGGAAGCACAGAGGGCGGCGGCAGGCAGTGAACCCACAGCGCCCAGCCGGCCCCAGCCCCGCCGCCATGTCGCGCCCGGGCGCGGTGTCGGCCCCGCCCATCTCCTGGCGGAACGGGGCGGAGCGGCTGAGGGGGCGGGGCCCCCTAGAGCCCGCCCAGCGGAGCGAGGCCACGCCCCCCGCGGCGGTCGCGCGCGCCCCCCTCGCCCGCCGCCGCCCGCTTCCTGCCGCGTCCGCGCGCCCGCCCCGCCCGAGCAGCGGCCGCAGCCCCGGCCGGGCCCAGCGGGGAGATGAACACCGTGCTGTCCCGGGCCAACTCGCTCTTCGCCTTCTCGCTGAGCGTGATGGCGGCGCTCACCTTCGGCTGCTTCATCACCACCGCCTTCAAGGAGCGCAGCGTGCCCGTCCGCATCGCCGTCTCCCGGGTCACGCTGTGAGTGCGGCGGCGAGAGGGGAGGGAGCGGCGGGGCCGGGCGGCAGCCGCTGCCCGCTGGGGAGGCGCAGGGCTCGGGAGCTGAGAGGAAGGGCCGGGGCGGGTGAGGGGACGCGGGCGGGCGGCCCCGGGCCGGTCGCGCGGCGCTCGGGGCTCGGCCTCCTGCGCTCCGGGCCCGCCAATGGGGGAGCCCCACGACGGCGCGGCCGGGCGGGAGCCGGGGCGGCGCTCGGGAGCGGCCCGGCCGCCTCGGCCCCGCGGCGGAGCGGCCGCTCACGGCGGAGTCCAGCCAGCTGAGGAGGGACAGGGACCTATGAACATTTATCCGATCGTAGTATCTGTTCCTTTTAATTAGTTCTCTTCGGTTTCTCTGTTGATAACCTAGCATACTTTTTGTCCTATGGCAGCAAAGTGATTGGGACGGCTTCCCTGCGAAATGCACCAGGTGTAGGACACAATACCGCATCAAAACCTGTTGCCTACACAGATAAAACGGGCAAGCTTGTGCTGGGGGACCTTTTTTTCCCCAATTTTGGTGTTGTTTCGGGGTGGGTTTTTTTCTCTGAAAGGAGACTTCCTCACAAAGAACTTCCATTTAGTTAAGTATGTGTGATGTGGAGGGCAGTAGCTTCACAAGCATTTCAGCAGCTGTTACAGCCACCTTTGAGGGGAGGTCTTTGCTCCCGTTTTTGCCACGTGGTTCTTTACCTGAGCGCCACTGGGGAATCTGGCTCATAGGACATTTAACTGAGTTCCTTTATCTCAGCTCATGTTTTTTGTTAGGTTGGTTTTGGCTCAGATTAGGGAGCTAAAGCAGCACACTTTGGCAAGTGTTTAGTGCCAGGTTGGATGTATCTCTGCACAACTTGGTCTAGTGAAAAGTGTCCCTGACCATGTCAGGGAGGTTGGAACTTGATGATCTTTAAGGACCCTTCCAACCCAGGCTGTTTTGTGATTTGGTGATGCTTCTTTGCAGCTTAGGAACCACCCCAAGGTAAGTGTCACCAGTGGAAGCCAAATAGCAGGACTTGAAAGGAGACATGAATGCAAACAAAGGGACTGCCATCACCTTTCAGACTGGTTTAATACCACAGGAAAAAAACAAAAAACCTGTATTCTTGCTACACTGAGAATTGCAAAAACACGAACTTGACATAAAAGCATGTGTTTGAGTGTTACAGTGAGCTCAGCATATACAGGGCAGCGTACTCATGCATGATTTGGGTTATTTGTGTACTGCCAGTCCCTTCTGTGATGCACAGATCTGGTGTTGCTGGGAGATGCTATACCTAATCTGCTTCTCTTGGATGTCTGAGAAGTTCTGGAGACCCCAAGCTTAAGGCCTGCTACTCCATCTGACTCACAGTGTTTAAGAAGTGAAGTCAAGTGCTTGATAAGGCTTACTACTTAAAAATATACTGCTTTTTGCAGAGATGGAAATTTATACTAAGGCTTAAATTGTGAAGATTTGGTGGTGTTTTTCTTAACTGCTATTTCCAAAAGTGTTTTCTTCTCTTTTAAACTTTTTTTTTTTATTTGCGATTACTAAACCTGGTTTTAATGAAATAATATTTTTATTAACTAATTTCCAAACTGGAAAAAATATAACTATAAAGTTCATAATTCATAAAAGAATTTGTTCAGTGAGGAGTTGAGGTTCATAGTTGGTTGCCAAGCTAATTGCTTGTGGTATTCCTCATGGTTGATGGTAAGTTTGGTAAACTGATAAGCTTTATGAATACATATGGAAATATCTGCTGTGTGTCTGTTATTTTCCAGTTGCTCTTTCCATTGTGGTTTAGTGTGGCAACATGATGTACTTTTCCAAATGAGGGTTTATAATAAAGCCTTCCAAAATGATACCGTTTTCCAGAATGTCGAGGAAAATAACTGTTTTCTTCATGCTATTATTTAAATATCCCACAGGAATAAATCTTGAAACTTGTGTGAACTGTTCATATAAACTGATGTATTGGAATGGTAGGAGCACAATAGGCTTTGTTTTTTCAAGGACAGTTGAGAAATGATATTGAACATGGTTACCAGCAGACTTCTGTGCTGATGGTGTCCCAATCAGTTTTGCATATATGGCGATGCTAAAACATATTTTACTAAAATGAAATGTAGTTCAGCTTTGATACTGATTTTTGTTAACAGGAAAAAGCCAATAGGCTATTTAAATGTGTTAGACACTGTGGTGGCAAGGCCTGACATTTAAAACTGGGACACCATAATTTCTGGAAGGTAGGTATTAGTTTGTAATGTTGATTGTGTTTTAGCCAAAAGTATATAACGCAAAATACAGAAAATGGATGAGGGAAATATCTAATAAAACCCATAATTTATGTAGCGTGTAAAATATAAATAATGAGAAAGGATAATCTTGTGTTGTGTTTTGTTTTCTCTTAGAAAAAATGTAGAAGATTTCACTGGGCCTAGAGAAAGAAGTGATCTGGGATTCGTCACATTTGATATTACTGCAGATATCCTTAATGAAGAAATGGTTTGCAAACATTTTGGTTTAAGAACACTTTGATGCTATATTTGTTACTTTATAATCTTCAGATATTCAGGACTTGGGGAAAACTAGCAATTTGTCTAAAAATAAAAATTTAAAGCAGCTAAAAATAGTATTTTGCATAGCTGTGGCAGTAAAATAGAACTTAAACCAGCTGTTTGGTCTCTGGTAGATGACAAGTTGTTTAATGCTTGTTTTTAAAATCAAGCTCTATTGTTAAGTGCACTGTATCTAATAATGGGGAGTGCAGTTTAACATCTAGACATTGTTACTTTTGAGTGAAGTTTGTATCAGTGGTTTGTGGAGTGAATTAATGGTAGGGTTTATCTAGCATATTGTTTTGAATTCATACCTAAGTTAGGAACTGCACCTTTCAAACTCACTTTGTTGTGAGGCTTTCTAAGTCCTGACTGTATAACAGTTGCATAGAAGTACATGTCTTCTTCTAAAAACAAAAAAGGCATTGTAATCCTTTACTTGCTTACATGTTAAAGACTCTAATCTTTAGAATTGAATAGTATGAAATTCACTGGGAAACATATGATTTACTAAAAAATGTATCACATCTTGGCCTCTTTCTCACTTGCAGTTTTTCTTTTGTATCTCTTTGCTTCCCTGTCAGTCTGGATTTAGGCTCTTGAAAGAGTTTTTCTGCAGAAGTCAGTACCAAGTAATAGGTGGCATGTTCAGGTGATTACACTAAACCATATTTTGCAGCTGGTCTGAGAATCCTGGGATTTTTCCATGTCTGCTGGTTTTTGTCACTGTCAGGCAAGACACTGATTACCTCTGTGTTTTGGTTTCGCCCTTTTGAAGAACACTGCATTGTGTGAGCAGCCCACACAAAATACAACTCTTTATACAAAGCTGGACAAACAGGCTAATCACACTTTTGCAGGTCTGTTTGCACAGGAATAAGAGGATTTTTTTATCAAGTGGAATCAGGAGAGGTAAGCTCCTGAGTTTTATCTCTGAAATGCTTATACATATTAAAATCAGAGATTGAAATTCTAAAATACATGCACAGACCTGTACACATTGTGTATAGAGAGAAGCAGAGCAAGGCAGGACAGCACCTCTACAAGAAATGTTCTTATACAAGGATTAGTCTGCAATATGTGGGCATAAAGATTCCATGTTTGAATGACTTCTACTAGTAACAGCCTTTTTTTTTTTAATGATTCTGGCTGAATCTCTCATGCCTGGCGTAAATAAAGTTTGCAATATTTAAAGCTGTAAAGTCTAGTAGGGGTTTTTGTTTTTGTTCAACATTTGTGAAGACGTACAGGTACATGGACTGTCATATCTACCAGAAAGAAGTTGTTAGTCCTGGGAGAAGCTAAATAAAATAGCAGTTAGAAAAAGGAACTAGGCAACGGAAAGGGGAGCATATAGTTTTCACAATCTCCTTTCAGTTTATTTAATTAATTGTTAACTTTTGCAAGTGATAAGAAATCGTGTCAAGGAGATCTTCAAAATCTTGTTTGATATTTTGAGTCAGATGACAAAAAATCTTCAAGTAAAATATCTCTACCTGTTCCTGCAGTAACAGGATTTAAATATTTCTTTCTTTACTTTCTTGCCCTTTGAATTAGTAGCTTAAAAACATGTCTGTCTTGGGATGAATGGAAGATGGAAAAACAGATTTTGAGGCTGGTTAGGGAATGTATTTATTTTTTGAGAGAATGGCAAATAGACTACAAAAGAGGATTACTAAATAAAAGATTACAGCTAATCTTGATTGTGAATTAAAAAGTATTTTTCTTAGTAGTCACACGTTATTGTTAAATAAACAGACAACTATTTAGAATTCCATTATTAGAATAGCATTATTATACTGTATCAAATGGCAGTCATCAGGTCTTGAACTGCTGATCAAAAATCTGATCAGAGTTTTGTTGGAGTCTAATGAGCTTTATTTGTTGTCAGTAGAGAATTGAATTTGCTAATTTTGGGGTCTCTTTCAATATGAAATATATCCCATATTCTAATTTCTCTAACATGGGCATTAAAGGCTCTTTGAATTCCCTACACTTCATCAATTTTGTATTTATATGTTGTTTAACATTACTTTATTTGGATACAAGGGTTCTCTGATATAAAAAATTGCCGTGAGGATATTTGTGGAAGAATTCTGTCATGACTTTTATGTTTAAGGTTTTATAATAGGTTGTCTAGCAGAGAATTCTGGTTACTAGCTTGCAGTGTCAAATACAGAACTCTTAAATTATTGGAGGAGAAATAGCTGTTAGATTTCGTAAGGAGTAAAAAGCAATACCCACCTGAAAACCTGTCACTTTATTATGACTAAAACATGTTCAAACTGCTGGCAGTGCTCTGATTTATGAGTAAGATGAGTTATGTTGAAAGGTAAGAGCTCACTGTAATGATTATAGACTACTTAGATCTAGTAAAAATAAAACAAGGTTATGTAAGTACAGTATGGTATTTTTCTTAACTTGCATACATCTGCAGAGTATATTTGATTGGAATGTTAAACAATTGTTTCTGTATTTGTCTGCAGAATATTCAACGAAAAACAATGTAAGTATTAAAAAGAGGTTTGAAGCAATTACCCATTTTAGTACTGCAGCTATTTTTAAACATTCTGTAGTTTTGCTGAGAAGAGTTGAGCATTTCCTACTAGCCTGTACTGGTTTTACTGGCCTTCATGATTATTTTCTTGACAGTTAAACTGTAGGCTGGGAAGTTCACCTCCATAAAACCTAATTTGATATATGCCCAGTAGAATGGGAGAAAAATAACACATGCCTTGTGTTGCAGTATACTTAAAATAGTAACTGTAAATTAATTTCTTCACCTTTTCTGTCCATTTTACTTTTTTTCTAAATTTCTGCAGTTGACTGCTGTTAGAAACAAGAGAGAATGGCTTCTGGGTTGGCCTGATGTGTGTGTTTTGTTCATAGATCACAGTTGACCCTACCAGTTACTGTAGCCCCATAATTCATTTGTTATCTTGTCATACTTCTCAAAATAATTTGCCTTGGTCCTTTAAATTGGTTGCTACTGAGCCTTCCCTTTGGGATAGCAGAAAACCCTTTTTACTGACCTGATAAAAACTATGTGGAGCAGTCTTTAAAAAAATTGCTTTCATGAAACACCATGCTGCCATGATACCACTGAATTCTAGTTAAAACTTCTGTGGTCACATTGCAAGGATATGGTGAAAGCTTTGCAGTTTTCTTAACTTTCTAGGAGTACAAAACTGTCCTTTCTTTTTCAACTTGTTTGTTTGTTTTTAAGTACCTTAGTTATATTAAACAAGATGGTGGATATGTGTTTGTACTAGATTGTGCAGTGATATTATTGTATTGTTCCGTATTTTAGATTTTTCTTCAATGTAACTCGACACTTCTCACAAATATGGAGAAGTATTTTTCTAAATTGTTCTATAAATTACTAAACAAGACTGTTTAGCATCTACTTGAAAGAACTTTACACTTTAGAGTGTAAAATATTTACTCTTTAGAGTTTAAATTCTGGTAAGAACTTGGGATCTCACTTTTTCAACATTAAATTTTTTGGTGGGTTATGCTTGCAATTCAAATAGAGATTTCCATTAAAGTTGGAAAAATATTGAGGACATAAGCAGAGTCATGAAAACTCAGTTTAAGTCCTTCATTTGAAACAAAGTCTTAATACTGCTTTAAAAGTGACTTACATTTGCAATTCAGAAAGAAACCCCTTTATGCTTTGTAATTCTTCTAAAGCATATGACTTCTTTTTAAATGTCTTTCTTGTGTTTTAAGATGTTCCTTATTATTTCCATTTATTCAATGCCACAGTTCACTGTGTAGTGGTATTACATTACCCCACTGTGAAGCATTTTTTTGTTAAATTAGTTATGGATTGCAAGCATGTACTTCAGGGGTTTTAGATGAATAGTGCAATGAAGATCCAGTGTCTGAATGTGTTCTGGTAAGATACCTTGCTGACTTAATTGCAATTTATATTTTAGGCCCTAAATCAGGTGGTCCTTTGGGACAAGATCATGTTGAGAGGAGATAACCCAAGGCTGTCCTTAAAAGACATGAAGTCAAAGTACTTCTTCTTTGATGATGGAAATGGTCTCAAGTAAGTAAATATTTGTTTTATTACTGGTATTCATGATTCCTTGATTTCCTTACATACTTTGCGTTTAATATGTATGTTCGTTGATGTGGTATATTCCATCTGATACTGTGTCATCTCTATTGCATCTTTGATTGTTAGAAGATGGCCTTGGGGTACAAGATATCCTATGTATTCCATAGACTAGAAGATGCACTGCTATTATGAGCAACAGGCTTCTGGGTTTCTGCCTTCAGGCTGTGTAAAACTGGTTCTGTGATGCACTCAACTCCAAAGGAGTCAAGTGAAAAAAAGAGTGGGAAGTAACTTCCTAAAATTAAACAGCTTGTTGTTTCTGGACCAGATAAACAATCCTAATGTATTTAATACTAGTAACTGTTAATTAAATCACTTAACTTGAGTATTTGTGCTGATAGTCTTTGTTGCTTTTGCAGGGGAAACAGGAATATCACCTTGACTCTCTCCTGGAATGTTGTACCAAATGCTGGCATTCTACCTCTTGTAACAGGATCAGGACATGTGTCTGTACCTTTCCCAGATACCTATGAAACAACAAAAAGTTATTAAATTATAGTACTGAATCATAAGCAAAATATTTTTATACTTGTATATTGTGGATACATTTTATTGCAGTTTCTTCTTGCATCCCATGCAACTTTTCACTGAATGGAGCTGAATTTCCTCAGGATAGTAGCATAGGAAAAGGAAATGAAAATTCAGGGTTTTTTTTTTTTTTATAAAACATTGAAGCTGAAACTTAAGGGAAAGGTAAATTGCAGAGTAATGGTTTGGAGGGGGGAAACTGAGGAATTTTTTTTCCTGGCCATTTAAGTATAGATCTCCTTTTCTTTTAAATAAATATTTTTAAACCAGAAGATAGTCTTCCTGTGTTTGGGCTTTTTAAGTACTGTGATTGTTACTTATTTTGTGTAGAACTCAAATATACCTTCTGGAGTTGGTTTCTGGAAGTGCCTGAAGGAAGTGGCTATTCTATTTTAGGGCATTTTTTTGAATCCATGTGCAGTATGTTACAGTAGGCTAAACTTGGTCCTTTCTAGGACTGTCAGCAGCTACTTGGAAAACTGGTAGTTCGTTATCTGTCAGTCAGCCTCAAATCTTGAGTGCCACTGATGTAGCCCACATTCAGTTCTGTATTACAAATCATTTTAATAACTGCTTGCAATGCAGCAAACTGGAAGAATAAAAAGAAACCTATTCAATAGGACTCTTATTTCTTTAAGCCTAAGACATAAGGCTAAGTCAGTAAGAAAAGTAAAAGCTTTAGGTAAAGGAAGGCTTTCTGAAATGGAATCTCTAGGTTTTTGCTGGGATCTGTTCATCAGGAAAAATAAACGTTCTTGTTCCAGAAGGGGCTGAGACAACTGATATCAGAGAGGACCTTCCATAGCAAGGAATAGGGTAGATGTTGCCTAAATAGTCTGGGTAAACCTTTCCAAAACAGTGGATTTCCCCATGGCAAGATAGAGTAATTGAGGCAGATTTACTAGCTTGAGTGTCAGTGAGTCTACCTGCAGGGCTTGCTGAGTTGCATGAATAGGAAAGGTAGCAAGCAGTGTGCAGCAGCTTCAGGCAGCACCTCTGCAGAAAAAGTGGCCTCTCTGTGGCTGCACATCCCCCTGTGTGTGCTCCTTCCCTCAGCTTCAGCTGGGAGTGCTGTTGGGGCTGGGAGGAGGGAAGGAGCAGGGTACCAGGATCACCTCTAGGCCATAGGGATGACTTGCAGTGATCGACTGGTGCATTCAGGCCATCCAGGAGATACCCAGGAGGAGCACATGCCTTCCAGTGTCTCCCTCCTGGCACAATCCCTGATTTACATGTGTATCTAAAGACAAAGCATGAAAAGAGAATTCATTGCCAGGCAGGGAATGTTCTGGATGTCCTGGGGACTTGGAAAGAGAGGAAACTAAAACTCAGGTTTTAATATTGGAAATCAAAAAAAGTAATAGGAAAAATGATGAGAACTGCATTGTGAAAAACCTTACAAAATAATACATGCAAAAGACTGGAGCAGAGTATCCCATTTTGTTTTGAGTTCACCTAAGAGATGATTGATTTTGAGGGAACTGCCTTACTTTTAAAAAGGGATCTTTAATATTTGTAAATTATCCCTAAGTGACTACTTAATAAATTTTTCATGTTGGTGTATTAATCAAAAAGGTCTTGAAAATAATTCCCAAAAGGTGCTTTGTCTGTACAAACAAAATTTTGTTTAAGTGCAAAAACTAAAAGGTCTTTTTGACATGAATGTTGTAGGAGAATTTGTCATTTGTATCCATCATATTTGCATGAATTTCAGTTCTCTGGACTTGTGCTGTTTTCCACAGAGTAGTATAATCAGCACATTGAAACACATACTGTTTTTGCTGTGCTTTGATATCAATTGTATGTATGGCTCTAAGAACTGTTACAGAGAACTTAAAACTGTCATAAAGAAGGAAAACGAAATATTTTTAGAGATAATTGGGCAAAGTTGTGGATTTGTTTTGCTAATTGCCGAATAAGTGGTTGATTTTTTCATAAATTATATTCTTTAATTGTTTACTGAAGCATTTCTTGTGGCTTGGCATTCAACCACTTCCCTGCATTCCTTTGGCAGTACTCTTCTAATGAATATAATGTCTGCCTATTAAAGAGGAGCTTTAACTACAAAGACAAGGATGCACTGTCAGAGAGCATCAGGGAGAAAGCTACTTTCTGTCCTACAACATGGTGTATTCCTCCCAGCAGACAGTAGCAGAATTTCAAGACACAAACAGTAGCTTTCAGATGTGATGTTTGATGTTTTATTAGCCGTTCCCTGTGAAGAGAAATTGTGTTTGAGGTAAGCATTTTAGAGAGATGAAGAAGAAACCATCATGGGCTTCAAATTCTTGGAGAGAAGAATTTCTATTTATCTTGAGGAAAAGGCCAGCATAGATGAACACTTAATGCTGTAATAGCTTGGTTTCTGCTCCTGAGCCGCTAAGTGAGACAGGGTGTTGGTTCAGAGTTTAAGGAGGCAAATTCCTCAACTGATCTCTATAAAAAAAAAGTAAAAAGCCTTTTAAAAATTCAAATGGCTACTGTGTTTTGTTGTGACAATTCTCAAATCACTTACAAAAAGAATATGCTTTTGTGGAAACTAATGGCATTTACTTCCTCTTGTCTCACACATCTCATGACGTACTAGTATTGCTGGCAGCTGATCTCTTAGCTGTGTTGCTTACTAAACATTGCTGGTTTATGGAGTAATACGTACAAACAAGGTACTCCCATGCATGTGATTTACTTCATGGGGAGAGGCTGAACTGAAAACGCTAAAGATACATTTCAGATAGTAATTTTTAAATCAGGTTCTGGAGACAGGAGTTCTTTTGTAAGGACTGAAAAAAAGAAAATTTTAACGTAGCCTGAGTTTCCATTTCCCATCAAAAACATGCAGCACTACACTGATGGCTCTATGCAGGAGGGGCAAAATAGCTTTGAAAAATCTATGTTTAGAACTGCTTCCCTGAGCAGGCAGTCTTATTTACGGGTAGCTCTACAGTTATTGAAAATAAAAAGACATTGAGAAAATAAATTATTTCTATCAGTTTTTAATTCTTTTAATGTTTCTTCTGAACAATGAAGTTAAAGCTAGCTCATATATTGCTTACTAGGAATATTTAAATAGAGTTTCTGCATAATTTTTGGATTCCAACTGTTGAAAATTAGGTTCTTCTGAAAATTGCTTCAAGATGATAGGTTTTGCAGAGCAGTTCTGCAAAAAAGAAAGCTTTTTAGGCTGAAAATTCGGGTACTGGAAAAGCAATCTTGCTCCTAATTTGTGTCAGAAAATACATACAGAATAACTTTGTCAGACTTCAAGACAAGTTTTTTCTGGTTTATTTGGCTGCTATATTTTGGAATTTTTTTCATTAAAACAGTTAAATGTTTTTTATGAAAACATTTTAAACCATTCAAACAAACAAGTCAGCAGACATATATTGTTTAGCCTGAAAAGTCCCATTCTACACTGGTAAATGCTCATATTGCAGTAGTTATATCAGGCATCTTTTTATTTAAAAAATCCAAAGCTTAGCTTTAACAAACCCAAGTATTTTCTGGATCTTTTTCTGGTGCCCTCCAACACTTCCCTCAGACCATCTTCTCAATGTTATTGAAGATAATGGGCTGAAGATGAGGCACAGATGGAAACAAGTGAGTATTCAGTAATAAGAATGGTCATAGAACAGCTTGGTTGGAAAGGACATTTAAAGGCCATCTAGTCCAACCCCTCTACAGTGAGCAGAGGCATCTCCAACCACATCAGGCTGCCCAAAGCCCCAGCCAGCCTGACCTTGAATGTTTCCTGGACATCTAACACCTCTGGGCAACATTATCAGTGCTTCACCGCCCTCATTGTAAAAAACTTCTTCCTTGTATCCAATATAAATCCACCCTTCTTCAGTTTAAAAGCATTGTCCTGTCTCAAAAAGCCCTGCACAAATGTTGATGCCCATCTTTCTTTAGGGCCCCTTCAAGTGCTGTAAGGCCTCAATTAGAAGTCCCTGGAGCCTTCTCCAGTCTGAACAGCCCAATTCTCTCAGCCATCCCTCTAATTACCTGCATGGCCAGGATTTTTCTCTCCATCTCTCTCCACCCTCTCCTCTTTTCCTCCTCTCACCCCTCCCTGTCACCACCCCTCCCGCTGTTTACTCCAAGTTTCAAATGATTTTTCAATCATTTATTGTTTAATAATGAAATTCTAAATCCTCTATGAATAAACTATTTAGAAAATAAAATGGAGAAAGAACAACTATGGGTTAATCATGGACAAATTCACCTGGAAATTTCCTCTGCTTCCCAGCTGTATTCCCTTTTGCTTAGTAGTGCTCGTGTAAATTCTGAAGAAATAAATGGCACTCTTTTAAAATTATAAAACTGGCAGAAGTGAGTTAGAGAACATAGATATTTCCAGTGCTAGACAACCATGACAGTGAGCAAGCATTTCTGTAATTCTAAGACATGTTTGTATTATACCACTAACTTTGTTAGCAACAGTCGTTATGTGCTTTGCACTTGTAATGCAATGATTTCCAAGTGCTTTACAAGAAAAATACACATTTAGTTCCAGAAAGATCCTGGCATTCTTAAGCCATACTGGAAGTGCTTTTGCAAGCAAGTCTTCAAAAGAGTAAGCTGGGATAACTAGAATTGCCTGTGTGTCATGTGATAAACTCACCACAGTTTCCACCAGCTGGCTGCACAGGTGGTTGGTAACCAGATGGGATAATTGAGGACTCTTAACTGCGTAGTCCTTTGGCAGAGTGAGGATTTGGATGTCAGGTGTGGAGTTTGGCTTCTGTGTTGTAACGTGCACAGCTACAGGTACAGTGTTATTCATTCACTCTGCTTCCTTGCTCAGTGTTCTGCTTGCTTTGTCAGAGTTTGCTTTTGTTTTCCAAGAGACTGCTATGGTCCCATGTGCTCGTGCTGAAGGGAATTTGTTGCATTTGATACACAGATGAGGTTTCAGAGTGTGGTAGTAGGAGCTATGAGGTGGGTAAAGAAGATAAGCCAAGCACTAATTTCTGAGTTGAAGTGTAAAAATATTTACACTTAAGAATGGTTGATATTAGATGTAGTTATGAGAGGCAGACAGAGGTCTTGTTTGTGTAACACAGTAACTGAAGTACAAGATAAAACTAGTTTAACTGTGATTTGGAAGTAACAGTGATGAGATTGTGGCTGCTGAAGTCTTTCTGGTTTTAGGGTTTTGTTTGTTGGGGTTTTTTGGTTTGGTGATGGGTTTTTTTGGTTGGTTGATTTTGGGTTTGATTTTGGATTTTTTTGCTTTACTTTTATTTCTAAAAGGTAATGTCTTCTGTTTTCTTTCTTTCTGTCTTAGTTCAGAAAGAAAGATTAGGCAGGGGTTTCTTTTTCTTCCCTGCCTTTCTGGTCCACATCGCTCATTAAATATTACTTGTTCATTTACATATTGCTTTAGGAATTAGTATAGTAAGAAAGAGAGAAGGGCATTGGTGCCTGCATTCTAACTGCGCGTGTGGCAACAACCAACATTAACATTGTTCTATTTAAGAACAGTTTTTTAGGGATTTTATATTTTTAAATTTTAAAAAGTAAAATGTCTTCTATGGTTTAATATGTAATGAAATAACTCAAATGTTATGTCTCATCAGATATGTTATCTGAGCTCACTGTAAAGACTGTCTCATTTCACAAGCTTTGATCCACATAAGCAATGAACTTTGCCTAGGTGTCACCTTCCTGCATTGTCAAGTGTCTCTCCTAAAAAGAAGTATCTCCTTAGGATTTGTTTTTTCAAAGTTAATAAAACTTTTTTGCCTTAATAGGGTATAGGTAGAGTCTTTGACTAGACGACTATCTTTTTTCCCTGTCCTTCACTTTAATAAGTTATTAAATTATTATCAGAATTTTGTAAAGCAGATGCTGAAATCCTCAGCATGGACAGTAGGCCACTCCTCAAAGTGAGATAACCTGTGAAGGAATCCATCATTATTCATCAAAGCCACTGGGTATCTTCAGATAACAGATGTCTGTGTTTGTTTCTTTCTTTTTTTCTGGTTGCTTGGCATAATAGTAATGTCATGGGTTTGGTAGTGTTGTCTTTTCTAATGCTCTCCTGATCCCAGGATGAGAATTTCCCACTACTCTGAAATTCATAATCTTAGTGTTAAAGAAAACAAGGAATGGGGAACTTCCATTTGTACTTTACATAATAAGCTGTTATCCTTTCAGGAATATCCAATAAATATGTATGCTATATGTGTGTACCCATTGTTCAGTGTAATCCTTCAAGAACTGGTCAGCACCAGGGAACTTCAGCAATTTTTATTTCAGTGCTGATTGTATTTCAGTGGAGCCAGCATCAAACACTGAGATTTATCTGGCCACTTCTACAGGGTGCACCACCAATTTAACCTTTTCCCTAGGGAGCTGTATGAGGTGTAAATGACTTGTTTTCCTGGATCCAAAATGAAGTTTTTTCATGGCTTAGATTTTAATTAATTTTTGTCTTTTTTTAGCTCTTTTTTTTTATTTATTGTTTACCTTCTGTCAAAGAGAATTGTGGATGGTTTGCTTTCAGAAAACTGATGTGCACTTGCTGTTAAATTTATGGTAATTCTTTTATGCTCTCTTTTTGGTGGCGTTGTAGCAAAGTGTAGTGTTTATGTTGTGCAACACCAGAAATGCACATTGTGATACAGGGATTCAAGAAAAACTGCACCAAGTTTTAATTATACTTGATTGTTTTTGTTGGTACAGAGGGAAAATGAAAAACCAAAAAACAATGAAGACAATAGCCTTTACTTTACATAAGAAATTCTTGTCAAACAAAATTTTATTTTTGTTTGGAATGAAGGATCAGTTTCTCTGTCTGAAGAAGGAGTTCTACTCTTTGATATTCAATAGGGTTTGAGCAAAGGTCTGTTGTTAACTTTGGAAGTTTTTTCCCCCTTCAAAAATTTTGTCAAAAAAAACTTTAGTTTTTTTACCACTTTCATATTACTTCATATTAAAGAATTCATACAATATTTTAGTTTCTCATTTTTCTGGGTATATTCTTTCCTTCCTGATTTCTACTTGTGATCCAGCAAGATTATTTTAATTCTGATATGCTGACCCACTTGTGCACAGAATTAGTTTCTGATTTGTGTTTCAGCAAGACATTGTGTTACAAAGGTACATCATAAAAATTGAGTCCTAATTATCCATACTAAAAATTCCTCAGATTTTAGAAAAAGAACTGTACAATACATGTGAGGATGAAGAACTGAAAGGCTTCATTTGATCAATTCTGGGGCAGTGCTCTCTGCTGCTTTTTCTAGAGAAATATCCTTTATTTTCTCCCATATCTTTCCTGGATTTTGAGAAGTCTTAAAAAAAAAATGTTTTGTATCCTTTGTCACAGACTGGACTTTTATAAGTCAGTATTTTAATGGACATTCCAGTTGCTTTAACCAGCAATTACATTTTTGGTAGCATGACTGCACTATTAGAGAATAGTGTAGAAATAGCTTTTTGAAGAATGTTCAATCTAAACAAAATGGCAGTGTAATAGCACTAAAATTGCTCTTGCTAATTTAGTATAGTAAAAATAATGTAAACAAAAATCCTGTTATGGAAAAATTATTTGCTTTCATGTTGGTTTTTTGAGGGCTGGATTTGATCATTCCTGCAGGGAAATTTTGTAGGAAATTCTAAGAACCTATCTTGACTCTAACAAGTAAAAGCAATATTGATGCAGTTCAGTTTTCAAACCTCATTTTGTCATGATTGTAATAATTTTAATCTTATTTCTTTGAATAAATTATGTATTCTAAAATATCTTCCTTAGTCTAAAAAAAATAGTTTGATTCAACAATATGCAGTTTGTATATTTACCAGCAGATGTCAGGCATTCACTTTACAAAACAATGGAAAGTAAGAAATGTTCATTTTCAGAATAGGATATATAAGATATTTGGATTTTAACTTTAGGTATATAATGCTATTATGCAGGTTTTTACCTATGAGAATTGAGAGATTTTAATTTAAAGGAATTTTCAAAGTGTTTGGATTTAGACAGTGGTGATCTTAATGTAACATAATCTTTTTTTTAATATTTGACATCTTTATGAATGTCATGTATAACAGTAAAAAAAAGATGGGTCAATTATGTACATGTGTACACAAGTGACATCCTTGCATTTGTGTTCTCTAGGCAATAAGTGTCTGGTGACGTTTAAGACAGGATTGTTTAGTTTATCCCTGGGAATCCCATTCCTGGGATGGGATTTGCCATCATCTGTTGTAAATGAAAAAATCTTTACAGTTAAAATCTGTGACAGACTTGGGACTCTGGGATGTTATTCTTGGGTCCTCTACAGATCTTTCATGGGCCAAACAAAAAGCTGCAGATGACAGATGCACATGAGTTTTAAACTATCTAGGGAATGATGGTTCGTTGTCTTATAAGCATTTGGAAACCTAATTCATTGCAAATATAAATAAATTTTTCCAGCTTTGAATAGTATAGGTAGAGATTGCTGTAGGGAATGAAGTCTGGGCAACATCGTCTTTCTGAAGCTCCACTGTTGTAGCAAATATATTTAAGGCAATTTTCAGTGCGTTTATTACCTGTTACATGTTTTGTACAGAAAATAAAAATATTTTTTGTAAATGTTTGGGCAGTGGAGCAGGAATAGCTGTGCTTTGAAGTGGGGTGGTATTTCTACACAGATAACCACAGTGACCTCGTTCTTTAAGGTAAATGTCTGTGTTCTGAGCATCTACCCCTGCTAAGCGGGAACAGCTGCTTCCCAAGGAGACAAGATACAAGTCAATTGCTGGTGCTGCAGCAACGGGAATCTCAAAGCAGCTGTGGTTAAAACAACGGAAAGCATGAGCATGAAATGAGATCTGCTGCCTCTGCAGTTCCCACTGTACTAGAAACAACCAACCATTTTTATCCTCTCCCTACCAACTTTAACCACTCCAAGTAAAAAGGACCAAAATAAAAGCTGTAAGAAAATATTGTATTCTGTACATATGAGAAAGAAAGGGGTACTACATTTATCAGGGACCTTCTGGTTTTGTACCTGTTCCAGAATGTTGTGGGATTCTCCCTTATGCATAAGCACTGGGAAAGTATTTTTGATCCAAAACAAAAGGGAAAGGCAGAGATGATATCGTCTATAAATAAGAATCAATACTGTTCATAAACCACTCTGAAAGTGAGACAGGTTGAAAGTGCCAGATAAGATATGAAAGAGGATGATTTAGCGTAAAAGTAGAAGACTTGGAAGAAAGTCTCACACACTACCACCTTTTAAGGCCTCGACTCCAGTGTTGGTGCCAAGTAACTTTGAAGAGGAACAGATCTAACAGTTTTCTGTGAATGAATGTCAAGTCACTGCTCCTTCATTCAGGCAGAGAGAATCAGTGAGTCTGGATTTAGTCAGATGAGCAATCAGTCTCATCACTGGGCTTAGCAGCCTGAGCTGGTTAGCATTACTTTCTTGCCAGAGGCTGGATTTCCTTTCCTCTCCTTTGGACCTCATTCATTCTGTTATGAATTGCAAGAAGTTCAATGAAATTGTGCCTTCAGTGGCTAAGTCCAAAGCATAAAACCAACTCGGGGCATCCAAACTTGCTGTTGTAGGCTAAATAACTTCTGGAGAGTAGCAATATTTCAAAGATTGTTTGGTATAAGACACTAGCAGACAGGTAAAGTTAACCTTGTCAGCCAAGTCTTTGTGCAAACTATGATAGGCTCTCTGGAAATGTCCTCATTCGGATTTTTAGCTGTCATGAGAGTAGCCAGAGGCAGAGCAGTGCAAGCTCCTCAGGGCTGGGGTGCACACCACAGGCCTTATAAAGCTGAAGGGAAGGACCCTGCCAAGGCTGTTGTCAGTTTGGGGTTTGACTGCGTCCCTCTAGAGCATTTATTGCTTTAGCAAGATGGTGCTGGAGCATCTTGTGCCTGTTCCAGGAGATTTGCAGTGTCACAGTGAGGTGAGGCTGTGACACCCTGATTTATCTGACCCTCTGCTTGAGAGAAGGCTTTAACCCAACAGCACATGTATGTTTCTCATCTTCAGCACAAGCCCATTCATTTTTGGCTTAAGTCTAGCTTAATTTCAGCTATCAGTTCTTATATGTATTGTTTTGAAAGCACCTGGTGTTGATGAGGTGATGGTATATAAGATGTGCATCAGGAGAAGACCAGTAAAATTATTAATATAATTATTCAGAGTACTAACAGCAAGGTCTGTAACCATGCAAATAGTCCTGTGTGATCTCTTTCTGAAAGAGAAAATACATCCACTTCCTACTAATATAAAGGTCTTTTCCATTAACAATATTCAAAGGTACCAACAAGATTGCTGAAGAGCTAATTATGGAAGAGCAAACAAACAGTGAGAAATATTCTAAAAACAATCAAATAATAAAATTTCCTTTCCTATTAAACTACATTAATGATTTGAATAATCTTTTATTAACCCTAAGCTAATACTTTGAGTGAAATTTCGTTAGGGAAGAGTGATTGAGAATAGTTTATCAGCAGAAAATACCCTTACAATGTGTCACTAGATGGCAATGTAACACATGGCAGAGGGGGACTTTGTTAAACTATATGAGCAAGTTCTTAACATCGAGAGGAAACAGGTTTTCGAGGCAGTTTTCATGGATAAAAGTGCAGCAAATGAGAAGCTAGATAATAGTATCACAAGGCTCTTTCCTAAAAACCATATATTTATAATCTTGACAGGAGAGAAGGTTAATATTTGTGGTTCTGTTTGAAGGCCTTGGTAGTTATGGTGAAACAGAAATTGCAGTAGATGTCTGTTTAGTCAGAGTTTGTGTCAGTGCTCCTTCATGAAAGGACAGCTGGAAACTTCTTGGCCTCTGCTGTCCTCCTTGGTAGCTGAGTAAAACAAAGTCTAGGCTGCAACTTGTTAAAGCTTGCATGTCTTTAGTGAAACTAGACTATTCCCCTTATTTTCATGGGATTTTTTCTGTTTGTTTGGTGGAGGGTTGTTTGGTTTTTAACTTTTGGTCCCAATGCTAGGAGAGGCTAAATAACGGGGGGAACTCGGTGCAGGAAAGCAGCACTTGGCAGAACCTGATGTCAGTACCACGCTCATGTCGTTCTCAGAAATTCCTCTGGTGTCAAAGGGAGTTCCAAGGGCATAACGCACGAAGGACCCACAACACAAAGCTTGCATGCAATGACTTATAGAGGGAAAAATGAAGCTTTTCAGTCTCCTTCACTTATCCCAGTGTGCTTGGCTATTGCACAACAGATGGGGTCGAGTGACCTCTTAATGTACGTACAGACTAGTGCTCATTAATCTCGAAAGGAGGTAAGATTTCATGGTATGTAAAGACTTTTTATTTTTTTTCTCTTGTGCTGATATACAGAGATGCTGTGGGGAAATGAAGCTTTGATGATGCATTGCCTTTACACAAATGGGATATTATTTTAAGATTAAAATCACATCCTCCTTCCTTTTTACGGTAATGGAACATAAAACAAAGTTGCACAAGATGGATACTTTTTTTTGCTCTTAAGGAGTTTCATGGCTCCAAAGTTGAAATAAGTTCATATTAAATGAGTTCATATTAAGTTCTTAATTTCTGCAATAGCCCTAAAATCAGCGACTAGAATTAACTGTTAACTTTTTGTTGTCAGGACATTTGGAAATCTGTCACAATAGCTTTCTCAGTCTTTCTTACCAATGGGTACGTTTCCATTACTGTTGTTCATTCATGAGAACAAGGGAAGTGGTGCAGGATGAGCTGGTGAGAAAATTTAAAGGAAACAATAGTAATGACTCACAACTGAAGTCTGTGCTTTAGAAATTCCCACCTTTCAAAGAAGGTCTGCTAAAGAAAACCCAAAGTAATGTTCTAGCCAAGTCAAAATTATATTGGAGAAACACTATGGCATGCAAAGTATTGTTTTCAGAGAGACAGCCCAATCTGCTTCCACTTTTGATCTGGACTTTTTTTTGTCTAATGGCATGCTAAAAACTGCTTGCCCAATCCATTGTCTTCAGAGACTGCCCTTTCTTTGAAGATTTACAGAAGTTGAATTCTGCCAAGAGCTTACTTCTTTATCTGGCATTCTCCCTTCTTTGGGGCTGTTTTATTAGTGTTTAGCAAAATATGTTTAATACTTCAAAAAGCTTTAATACTAGAAAATACTGCTAAAGTTTAATACTACCAAGTCTTAGGTCTTTCAAATGTTAAATTCAGTGTAACAGTATGTGAACACTGGCTGTAAAACAGCAACACAGTAACAAAAAGAGGACTCTGAATAGCAATGTGATAAACTACAGAGGTTTGATGAATTTTATCGTTTAATTTAAATGCGCTTTACATGTTTGCCATGAAGGAGTGATGTTTTCAAACTTCCCTCTCTCTGAGTTCTTCAGTAAAAGTTTTTCTCCTGGTGAGTGTGCACACCCCACTGGAGCTTCCTTAATGCTCTCTGGGATTATACTTGGGATCAAATGAAGTCAGATGCCATACATGCATGATTTTACCATGTGAGAAACATGAACAGTGGTTCCGATGTAGTGGAACATCACAGTTGAGCAAAACTGTATCTTGAGGAAATTGAGTTCAGTATAGTAAGATTTTTATCTCCTGCTGGTATGCATCTCTGCATATGGCTTCTGTTACATGACTGCTGAAAAGAGTTATTTTCTCATGAATGCTTGTAGCTGTCATGTTAAAGGAGTCTTGTTTATCTGGGAGCTGAAGTTAAAGTTACAGAAGCTGTATTTTTAGTGCTGATTTGATGTGTATATGGCACAGAGAACACTAATAGGCTAAAGTTGTCTGTTAATCCACTAAACAGAAAACATACTGTGCCATATACAGTCATTTTCATTTTAATTTATCAGTGCTCCTTAACTGCATCTGGCAAACTCTTTAAACTGTCATCTGGAAGAGTTGTTTCTAAATGTGTATGTTTTCTTTTTATTTTTGCAGTAAAAATATGTATTAAGTCTTTTTTTATGAATAGTTAATGTTACCAAGTTACCAGATATTTTAGTGGTTGTCTACTGAAAACCTTTTCAAGACCTTGGAATGTGTTAGGGTGGGAAATATAATAAAAAGGCAAACAAAAACCATGGACAGATGAAGTGAAATATGAAATGCAATGTATTCAAATTCATGGAGCAATATTGCCTAAATATATAGACATAAAATAATAATATATTAAGTCCCTAAAATGAGATAATCTTTGAAAAAGTAGCTATATGACTGATTTCTGTGAATGTTTCAATTCTGCATATCAGTATGCTTTTCAGTTTTTTAGGTTTTGCTTTAATTATTCTGCTGTGCCTCTTTCTTTATAACTTCTTTTCCCTGCCTGCCCCAATAGCTAGTGCTATATGCCAAACTCTCTCATCAAACACTAAACTCAATTCAGGGCATCAGTGCTTTGAAAAGGTGATACAACAACCTCCAAAGAGGGAGATTAATGTCTTCCCGTCTTTCCCTCTTTTCCATTTGAAAATTTTCATTATGAGAAAGACATGGAATGTGGAAAGTAAGTATGACTCTAATTTTTCTTAATTCTGCATTACACAAATGAAGAAAGAATGGAGAGAAGTTGAGTTTTGTTCTTTTTTTGCAAGGAGGAAGAAAGTTTGCCTCTCTTTCTTAAGTGAACTACCCTCAAGTGTGACCTATGTTTGTTTTTAAAGATTATGTATTTCCATTTCTATCTGCCACATGTGATATTATGTAGCTACCCTTATCAAACAGCCTTTTTTGTCAAGAATTTTTGTTGGGTCATATTTTACTGATAAATTATTTAAGTAATTGAATTATGTTTCCTTTCTGCTTAACTTTAACTTACTACTGAGAGTTGGTCTTTCTCAAAAAGAAAGTTGTTCTTTTCCAAAAGCATCACTTTCGTTTGTGCTGCTCTTCCTTAACCAAATGTTTCTGGTTTAGCAGTACTATGTTTTCAGTTCCCCCATAGCAGTCCAGGGCATCAATCCAGCCTGCTGCAACAGCAGTTTGCTTAGCAACTCCTCTGTGCTCCTCACCATGCCTGTCTTTTCAGAAAGATTGATCAGTAGTTGATCTGAAGCCTATGTTGGGCCTCTGGAACATATGGATGTAATTAAGTAGCATGAAAGGTGGTCTAAGGCAATGTACTGCTGTAGTACAAATAATTTGGGATGGAACTTCATTATAGAGCTAGATGTTAAGCTGCTAATTATTTATTAATAAATAAATAAATAAACTTTTTATTGCCTGTATCAGGCAGTACTGGGAAGATGCTTGTGTTTCAAAACCTGACCTCTGCAGCAACTTTTGATTCTTCCTTCTACTCTACCAGCAGATTACTTTATGTGATGTGCTTGTCCTGCTGCTTCTTCAGGATGCAGCTCAGGAACCTCTATGCTGTATAATACTGTACAATGTATACATATAATTCTGTTCCCTTGTGAGGTTGTTCTGTGAAACTGAGCTACATATGCAGCTGCAAAAAGCAAAAAGTTAATCTGTAATCTAAACCAAAACGCAGAGTGAGATAGAAACTCTTTAAAGGGAATATGTAAACATGGAGACTGGTGCCCTGTTTCTGGAACTACTGATTTTTCTCTGTGGTTTCAGACCAGATATTTATTTAGTATCTTTATTTACTCATCTGTGAAAGAAGATGTGATAATTATTTACCTCAGTGGAAGTTTTAATGGATCATCAGTTTGTTTTCAAAGAGCTCCATGACAGCTGAGGCAGACCAGCATACAGGCACATAGAAATTTTCAGTGACCAGGACCTAGCAACTCAGTTATGTTGATCTCTGCCTAAACAGCTGTCTCCACTTCAGCAGGAAAGCCAAGTGTGGCTTCAAGTTGTCCTATCTCTCTTCCCCATTCCTGCCTTAGATTTTTATATTTCTAAACATAAACCTGTTCTGTGGTGTCCTTAATGAGTGTTCCTGAAACCTAACTGAAAAACACAGGTGCATAGACTTATGAACATTATAGAACAGTGGTCCTGATCCAGACGACTTTCTAAATTGTTTAAAGAATTAGAGAGTTTAGGAAGCTTATGATTCAGGTTTTTTTCAGTAGGAAAAACATGGAAGTCTAATCTGCTTACAAAGACAATTACCAGCCGGGTAGAAAAAAGGCAAAATTGGGAGGTGCAATTAACAGAATAATAATAATACTAGAGTTGCTTTCCAGCAAAAGGGAACAGAAAATCACAAAAAGGGATAGACAAGGCCTATTTCACTGGTAGTGTATGTGAAAATAAAAGCTCTGTTATATTAAAAACTGGGCAGTGTTTTCCTGGTTCTTGGAAATGCAGTTTTTGTAGGTAGAACATATAAATTATATACATGTCTTACAACAGGCAGAGATTGTTGGAGATTACCAAAAAGCTTTCAGGCTACTAAATTAAAGTTGCATTTGCTTGCCAAATAATGGATATGCATCATACCTCAAAATATACAGAGTTTTACAAGATCTGAAATAAAATAAGGCTTTGTGCATTTTTGGTATATATTGTGTTACTGGTTTTGGGTTTTTTACAAATATGAATATAAATAAGAAAATAACTACAGCTGAATATTTGCCCTTCCACAAGAAATTTGGCAGTGTCAGAAAGACTTTTTTTTAACAAGACATATTTAGTTTTGCCCATAAATTGACAAAAGATGTCTCATGGAGTTAGATAGGCCTGTTGAAAAATATCAACTCTCACAGTAAGAATTAAATAATGAGAAACACAATATTGATTAAACTGTGTCAACAAAGTGAAGCTGCTTTGAGATAAATATGAGAAATTACTACTTACTGCTGATGTAATAGACCTGACACCTAGTTGTCCTTTAAAGATTATTTAATGAAATAGTTGTGGTTACACGCAATTTCAAAGCTGCTGAAATGTTTGTATACAAAGGGCAATGTTTTCATTCAATTGTTCAATTCAATTTAAGCAGCCCTTAGGTTATTCCAGACATGAGAAAAATGTGAATTAGTGTTGCAAATTACTGCAACCAAGTCTGCTTTGGCTTTTCATATAAAAGCTAAAAGCAAAAGTTCTCTTGTTCTTCTGTAATCTTTAATGCAATTGCTTAGGTAATAAGGTCCCATCCCCCTTCACCTACCCACCCCACCCCACCCCCCCCCCCCCCCATGGTATTGAGGTCATAACATTCCAAAATGGGAGAAAAGAATGTCAGAGTCATCTCTGTCTGTCTAGACTTGAATCTTCCATGTATTTTTTTCACTTCTGAAGTATTTTTAATCTATTTGTGTTTTCTTCATAGTGGTAGCATGAAAAATAGGGGGAAAAATAGACAAACCATGTATAGGAAAAAACAGTTTGGAGAACAATATCCTAACCCTCCTACTGGCACTGCTTTCTTATGGTGCCCAAGTTTGCATTATTTTTCAGCAACAAGTCTTTGGCTGATAAATCTGTATAGGATAGACTTAGGATATTGTCTGCCACTTTAATATGTATGAAAACAGGAGGAGTCTATAGTGACATATTTGAAACAATGGAATGTCTTCCAGTTAAAAAGTAAATGGTTACAATTTTTTAACCATAAGACATTCTTAATTAGTCATCTCCTCTGTAAGGCAAATTCTAGCTTTTTTTGTGAATGCAAGTGTTCTTTTTTTAGCCTTCTTATAAGTATAATATAAGGTTATTTTCCCCTGATAGCCTGACTATCAGAAATAGTTCTGTCATGGCTCTTTTTTTTTTTTTTCTTATGCTGACAAAATCTCTGCAAGTTCAGTTCTGCTTTAGGGATGTTTCAACTGGAAGGTGCTTCCAGAACTATCTGCAGAACAAAGGCTGTGTTCATGAATGAGATTAATAATATTTGCTTGAGTTCAGGCTGGCCCAAGTACTTGAAAGAGAGATCTATGGGTAATTACTACACAAAAAGCATATATTAATCTTGGCATGAAGTTTCAGACGGAAAAAGTTAAGGGGGTTCTTCCTGGCAAAACCTCATATATATTTGCCCAGTTTTTATTTTTTCCTTTGCTGATTATCAAGCTGCCTGCCTATAGGGATGCCTGTTTTCATCTAGTATTGTTTTTCTGGTTTGCCATTTATGTTCTCACTCACCTTTTTGTGTAATTAATTAAAAATTAAGCACATCAATAAAAATAGGAAATACAGAAAATACATACTTGCACATAGTTACATATTTTAGTATGTAAAATTCAGCTTGGGGTTGTGTTTGCTACTTGTCCTTCTTACTGGCTTCTCAGTGAGTACCTGGGTACTGAAAGTACAGGTGAACTGGGCACCCTGAAATTGTCTTTTAGACCTCACACTGCTCTTCCACTTTGTGCCTTGGTTCCGAACCTTTGCCAACTAATTCAGGATGTATATTTCCATCATAAAAGTGGGAGTGTGTGGTTTTTTAGCAATGCTCCTTCACAGTTGCTTTCCTTGCAAGATGCATTTTATTAAAAGTAGGCATTGCAGCATATATAGTGCACACACATATGACATGCAGGTATATGAAAAAGCAAGTGCTAAAGCACTTGTGTTGCCATGTTCTGTACACACAATACTGTTAATTGTTCTATATGTATGTTGAACATTTGTACTTTTATACTTGGAAAATATTTCACGAGTGTTTCAATTGCTTTATGAAATTTGAATTGTGATGCACTCATTTCATTAAACTTTGGAAAATTATTACTTTTAAAGAACTCAATTGTCATATTAAGCCTTTTATTTCACAAAGAGGTGAAGTCAAATATGTTTAAGATAGGAGGCAGGACTGAGCACTCTTCAATTGCAGGTCAAGCTACTGCATGTGAAATGCAGTTTGGGCATCAGAACTGTTGGGATTTGTTTCAGATCTTTGGGCATGAAATACTTAAGATCCCCCTTTAAAAAAAATCAGCCTTATTCAGTTGAAGGAGAAAGTACATATAAAATCATCTGGATTTCAGATTGTGTTAGGTATATCAAATATTTACATCTTAAAAAACACCCTCTGATATTCTTGTTTATTTGTTTTTGTAATCAAGTAAGTTAGGGTAGTAGGACCTAGATTTACTTCAGATTTACTTCCTGCAAGCTCCTTTTCTGGTTATGATTTATAAGCTGAGCCCTGAAAAACACTTCAGCGTTGCAAGTAGCAGCATTCAGTGCTGGAGACTGTGAGTGTATGGGTAAAATTCTTCCTTTTTTTAATCACTCAAAAGCACATTTAAAGGCTTCCATGACTCAGGTATTTGTTTGCATTGGGTTTGGTAGGATTTACAAGAATTAAATGCTGGAAGTCTATTTTTTGCTATTACTATTAGCCATGTCCTTTCCTTGTGTTAGATGTGTTGAGGGTCACTTCTATACAGAATAATACAGATAATAGTGAAACAAATGTTTGAGTTCTGTTTTAATTTTTATGCCTATGCATTATATACTGGGATAAAAATCATGTAGTCACATTCTGTGTGCTTAGTATAGAAAAAATTATCTTTGTTATAGCAGTCAATTTTTCATTTTAAAATGCAAACTTTAGTTATGGAATCAATCTTAATGTTAGGAGTTCCATAACATCTTCATGGCCCAAAGCATCTCTCAGAGGGGCAGAAAAGGAATTTTCTTTTCTGTTCTTCATTTTCTTTGTTGAATTCTTAGGCAGGTTGTGCTTCAGAGCTGAGAGGACCCCTGAAGATCTTTTCATCCGGAAAACATTCTATCAAAAAGCAAAATTCTTTCTTCTGGCCCTGAAACGGTCTCTGTAGATAGCCTTTGAATAAAAGTATTTAAACCAAAAATTTACATTGATGAACAGAAAGCTGACTAGTACTGGCAGGATTACTCGCTTTCTTTATGTTTCTTGTGTTTTTTTTTTTTTTAATTGCAGCTACAGGTCTCACATTACATCTATTTTTTTGTTACAAATTGTCTAGCTGAATGTGCTTGTCTCCTGTACCTCTTCACCTTCATTTCAATGGGATGTATTTCACAATAAATAATTTTTTTTTTGTTATATTTATTCCTGAAATACTCAAAAGTTTGCAACTGAGCAGAAAATTTCATAAGCTAGTT
This sequence comes from Passer domesticus, assembly GCF_036417665.1. Lineage (NCBI taxonomy): Eukaryota > Metazoa > Chordata > Aves > Passeriformes > Passeridae > Passer > Passer domesticus. The sequence goes on from NC_087477.1 coordinate 49,276,241, forward strand.
TCCATATTTGTTAACCAGTATTTGTATCAACAGTCAAGCTGTATAACTAAAAGTTTAACTGGCCTAATGATGAGGGACAGCAGATTTCATTATTTCAGACCTGACATAGTATAAAACTGCTGCTAGAAACCTTTAGAGTCAAATTGCTGGTCTTCCATCGGGAAGATGTGTATTGCAGACTTTAGAAATAGCCATGAAATCCATCTGTCTGACCACGTAAGCATTTGCAAATCTTAATGTGAAAACATTTAATTCCACTTTCTTTCCTGAGGTGACCTCAAACTTTTGGTGGTAACCTGCTAAACTCCTGCCAGGAAGTGCTTAGGAGATGGTTGGGTGTACAAAGGTTTCCCTTGACACAGCACTGAGCTTTTCATTATCAAACTTGTAACACAAACATGACTTAACTGTCAGTCACTTGTTTTCATTACTAAAGAAAACAGAAGTGGCCAGAATCTGAAGTTCATATAATTTGCTGTTACTGCGTGGCTTGACAAATGAATGGATGGAGGTAAGGCAGAAAAAAAAAAAAAAAGAAAAAGAAAATTCTACTAATTGAAGATACTTTTTATCCTTTGTTTTGTTGGTTTTTATTTTTTTTCCTTTTTTTTTTCCCTAAAGTTAAGCTTCTAGTCCTACATTTAAGATCGTTTGGGAACCTGAATGAAGTTTGGGTTTGTATAAATAGTTCTTTACATTTGTTGCTGAGATTATTGCTAAATCTACAGACCTTCATATGAAGCGAGACAGCTCATAAGGCATTCTAGACTCTGGGACTGGCTCTTGTGAACGTGAAAACCCAGACATTCTTTGGCAACTGAGTACTGAGAGTGGATCATCAGAAAATGGAGATACTCAGCATTACTTTATTAGGGAGGTCTAAAGATCTTCTTCCCACCTAATGCAAAAATCCAGATTAGTCAGTTTTATTTCCCTCCTCAAATAAATCATATATATCCTATTAAAAACAGAATAATGACAACAAAAAAGATACAATTCTTACTTTAAAATTTCAATCTAAAAAGCTCCCATTTTCAGTTTGCATACAATTTTAATCAAAATTTCAGTTAATGTGAAACAAAATTATTGAATTAAATTAGAATAGTTATTTTTCATAATTTTTTATGACTTTGAATTTTGCTGTTAGTTTGTAAAAGGAAGACACTTTGAGATAAGAAGTTCTTCCACAGAGAGAAAAATTTCACCTTAGTTTCAGTCTAAATTGGGTAACAATTCTTAATGGGTAGGCCTTAAGTATTAGAGTATTGGAACTGGGATCTCATTTTCTGTATTTTGGCACTTCACAATGCATATGAACACTGGCACTGCCTTGCAAGATTTTTGTAGCCCAGTTAACAGCTGTCCAATTTTAGAACTTTAGGATCAATGCACAAGTTTAAAGGACACCCTAAAACCACCCTTGAGTATGGTTGTGTGAATTACTGAATTCTCACAGACCACAGTTTGACACTAAATATAGTGTCCATTGTTTCTCCTTGCATAGGAGGATGTGAAATAGGCAGAGAAAAACTGAAATCTCTGAAATTTATCTACCTGTAAAATGGCTTAATGACATTTCCTTCCTTTTCTTTAAAGTATTTTGAGATCCCTTGGTGAAAAATGATGTATAAGAACAGAATAGCAGTTTCTTGGTACTTCTACATTATAAAGTAATCTAATGTATTTTGTTCAAGTTGTATTAGCTTCAAACTGTCATTACAAAGGATAATGAAGAGAAGAAACAGTAACATCAATTTTTTTTGTTACAAGTTATTGCTCAGACCTCTCTCTTTGTAACGATAATCACAAAACCATGGGTTAAATATGATTTTCTAGAGTCAAAATGATAAATGCCATGATTTAGAAGGCCATTGCATTTATGGTCTAGTGCGAGTTGCATTTCTTCCCAGAAGACATGGGGTGCTTTATAGCTAGCAGAATTTTACAAAGTCTAGTAATGCTGTAATGTGTTATTTTTTGAAGGCAAGGTTTGGTTGACTGACTCTGTTCCATTCTTTTTTTGAGTCAGCTAGAAAGGAAGCAAATAGCCAGCTCAGGACTTATTGCTTAATTTAAGAAGCTGTTGTTTTTTATAATTACTCTAATATATAACTATCTTTGCATAGTTGCCCTAACATGCATTAATAGGACTTATCTTCTGAGTGCTAAATTGAATCTCATTTACTAGTAGAATAAGCACTCCAAGAGTATGTGCCTTACAGTGTAGTTAGGAATCAGGATTATTTATAAATGGACTGTACCTGTGAAGAGACTTGTTTTAAATACACTTATTAAGACCTGAAAAGCCCTGACTTGGGTTTAAAATTAGTTCACATGCTTGCGAGAATGGTCAAAAATAATTGTGTTTCTGTTGATATATATTGATTTTTAAAGCTTTTACAAATGGCAAACCGTGTGTGGATAATAACTGCATCATTAAAACTGTTAAAAATTACATTTTACTGGTGGCTGATCTACAGAGGTCCCTTTTAACCTAAACAGTCCTATGATCTTTGTGTCTCAGCATCTTGCTCTGTTGGTGCAATAATAAAATATATCCTCATCAAGTTGTGGGATCCCTAAATAATTCAAGGGAGACAATAATCAGGAGAACTCAGGAGGCCCAAGGTAGTACCATCCCCGACTTTAGGTTGTGAGATATTGCCAAAGCATAAATACCTTTCTACACTAAAGACGCTGTTTAACATGGTGCTCTGAATTTGTAAATAGTGCATACAGTTCTGTTGATAGTACCTGATGTCAAATGCAGTTTTCCTTTTACAGATCTGTGTGGTGCAAGCTTGTTTGTGTTTGGGCTGATTTGCTTGAAATGAAAACTGAAATTTCCAGTTCAAGCAAAAATTACAGCAAAAGCAGTTACATGCTCAATGCTTTCTGTCTCCAGCTGGTTGAGCTGTCTAATTTGGACTGCAATAGTCTGAATCTTTTTTTATTATAATGGATACAGATTCCTTTGAGGCACATCAGTTCTTGTGTCTGAAGTGGAAATTGTATAGTTACTCCAAGAGGCTTCTCTTTCCTGTCTGTGTTGGTGTAGTTATTATAAATTTTAAATTCAAATGTGGTTTAGAAATGAGTCACTATAAGTGACTTTGTCTATTCCTTGGCTAGCTGTCTTAATATCTTCCCTTACAACCTGCCACTTTGTCACCCTGAAGAGATCTGAACTTGTGTGTAAGACAGTTGTTCTTCCACTTATTTGGCACTTTGTAGTCTGCATCACTCCTGTAGTCTATGGGAAGTCAATTCCCTCTTTGCTGCTCCTAGATTTTGTTATGATGAAAAATACTGGGGAGTCATGTAGGAAGGAGGTTGATATGGTGGTGCCAAAGCCAAACAAAAATTTAGCCACTTAAAATTCTTAAAATCTTTTGTGCATGTACCAAAGAAAGAAGTTGTTAGCAATCCTTACAGTTGTCTTAGCAGCGACTTGCAATCAGAGATGGTCATTAGGGGCAGAACTGCCACCCTTATGCAGGGGTTCTTGCTTGAAACTGCTAATTTTCAAGTCAGCTTTCATCCCCTGCATGCCCAGTACATGCTAAAGTTAGGAGAGAATCTTGAATCTTCCAATAGAGTCACACAGTGAGTGATGAAGGAAAGGATGTGTCTGTGTCTCACTTTTAGAGACCTGAAGATATGCAAACATACCAACATCAGGAGATTTCTTTGGAAGTACTGTCAATTCCTCTCTGCCACATACTTTACTTCATGCAGCCATGAACCTGTGCAGGACCAAAGATGTAGTTTTGGTTTGTAGATTCATCAAATATATTGATAATAGCTGTGTCACCACATTTGATTATCAAATGCGTTGTTGGTGCATTTATTTTCTGGGAAACTTACAGAAGCGACTATGATCGTAGATGTTGTTCTTTGGTGCTAAATAATGTACTTTTATAGCACGCTATCTATCAATGCAAATTTGCATTATATTATATTTTTTACCATAATTTTATATTGAAAATTGATGATCAGGTAGCCTGGCCCTCTAAACATGATAAGCCAATGTTGTTGCATGAATCTTCTCTATGCACCTGTTCTTCAGTGGGCTTTTGTGTCTTGAATAAAAAACTATTTCATTACCTTGTTTCCAAAGCAAATAAATGACAAAGGTTTTAGTTTCTCATTCAGACTGAGGATTATATTTTCTGTTTATATTAACTCATTACTAGAGTCTAGAGAAGACTAATGCTGTCCTGTATGTGCCACTAAGAGCAAGCAGAAGAAAATTGGACTACAAAGGAAAATTTCCAGGACTAATTTGGTCAAATGCTTGTTAATATTGGGAAAAGTGCATGAAAATGACAGCATGTGATCAGGGCTTTAGTTTTAACTTGGGTTTGTGGGGCTTAACTCATTCTTTGCTATATTACTTTAAAATTTATATATTTGTTATTAAGATAATTTTTAAAAAATATATTAGTTTGGTTTAGGATCTGTAAAATTGTTTTCAGAATCTTCATCCTGCAAATCAAGCTTACTGCTTTTTAAAGAACAAATGAACAAAAAATAGTGGAATGCTGTTTGAGTGCTTACAAATCACAGCATTAATGTCACTAATTTTCATAGTATTGAAGTATTCAGTTTTTTAATCTATTTTTTAAAGTTTTATTTTACTTTACCTATAAAGATATATTTTATATGGAAAACCTTTCCTAAAAACACAACAATCATAAACATCCTCAAGATGTCTAGGACAGTTCCAAAAATTTTTGTACAAGCAAAGCTCACTGATTCTTTTTATCAGAAGAATGATTTGCCCATATGCTTACAACTGATAAGAACAAATATTTCAGCTATATTTTTCTTTTAATATCTGTAGTTTTTCTGTTCAGAGCACTAGTGCCCACAGAAAAGTACACTTTCTCATGCTTGCTTAATCACTTTAATATAGTTAAGGTGCAGCCTTCAGTGATTAGCATGGTATTTCTCGTTTCCTAGAGACCAAGTGCTAAGTCTATTAGACATTTCCTGCTATTCTTTTGAATTGTAAATACTATTCTTGTAAATTGAAAAGGCCAGTGTAGGGAGATATTCATGCAATTTCCTATCTATTATCTATTAAAGATGTAGCTTTGAGAAAGGAGAAATAATAAAATGCAGTTTTTGATAGAAATTAAGGCACACTAAAGATGGAATTCACTCTTGAGCATTCATAGAGATCAGTTATTCAGAATGGAAGCACCAATTATTTTCCTTTTCTCATCATCTGTTTGAGGAAAATATAAACACAACTAAAGCAAATGGTGAAATTCTGATCTCTGTGATACTGGAGGAAGGTTTGTACTAACCCTTTTTAGTATCAGTGAAATTATTCTGTGGCATCAGTAAGCTCAGGATTTGGCCTCCTGCTTTATCTTTTTAGAAAGTGCTTCAGTATACAAATGCAGATGTTGTAATTCTTAAATTAAGTGATTTGGCTTGCATTTGGAATAGCAGCCAGTAGGAACACAGAGAGCTTACAATATACACTGAGCAATGTACACTGTTTGCAAAAATTCATGTTTATAGCCGGATACAGCTGATTTTGAGGCAGGAGAAAATGGAGGGAAAAGGAGGAGGAGGTGGAAAAAAAGACAAACTTTCAGGGAGGGGGTGAGGTGAAAGAATGGAATCACACAATCTACTGAATGTTAGCAGGCTGTGTCAGCCTGAAGAGGAAGAGGACCACCCATGGGGAGGAGAACGGAGCCTAACCTTTTCTTAAAATTCTGGCTGCCTTTGAAATGTACCATTCTATAAAGCAGCTGCAGCAAAGTTTTAACCAGACTCAAGTGCAGGTGTAAGCTTCACGCTATCCAGACTTCAAATGTATCCTGTCAGCTGTGTTTGTATATGCTGGTCTAGAACACATGACATGCATTTGACTTGGTTAAACTTTGCTGGCGTAAGAGAGCTCAGACTTGCGAGGTCCTCCTGCATTTCAGGAGGGCAGGTGGTAGCTGTGTTATTTCTTTGCTTAAGGATTCTGACAGGAAAGAATGGAATTTCATTACAGCTTAGATTGTGTAGAAATAGTTTCTGAATATAACAATATTTTCTGAATTTACCTGCTTCTTGAACATGGAGCCTCAGATACTTTGACATGAATGTTTACACCATCTGGTGTGACTCTTTTTTTCTTTTTCTGGCTTGACTTTTTCAAGTTATTCCCTTTTCTAGGCAGACTTTGAACCCTTTACATCATTATACCTTTGTGGCTGAGTCTCCTGCAGAGGCTGCAGGAATCTAAATCAACTTCAGATGGCTTGCCAAGAAGCTTTTAGGCAAAGTACATGTTCTGGCTACATGCTGGAGGGAGTATGGCCATAGTATAAGTGCAGGGGGACGTATCTGTGTTGTACTCACCTCTTACTCTCTTGCAGAGACACAGTATTTATTGTAATAATTTCTAAACAACTCACTTTAGTCAGGATCATTTTCTGTTGTCTGTGGTTTTTACCTGACTGGATCCAAAAGAAGCTGGGATTGCAACAGCACCCAGGAGTATTTACATCAGATTTGTCCTTAAAAAACCAAACAAAAAAAAAAGAGTAAACAAACCCAGCATTGTTATTCCCCATGCACAAGAGTACAAGAATTCAGCTTATTTTGCACCTTCAGCTTTTTGACAGTCCTTAAGAACATGCAGTGCAATGCTTGTGCTGCGGTAAAGAAAACTTGCAGGTGCAGCTGTGTTTTCCTTTCAGGGGTTTTGACTGTGAAAGCAACTCCTTTCTTTCTCTTACTCACAATGGGTGTGCTTTGTTCTTAGAAATAAATGTTGTCCAGTTTACAGAGTAAGAATGTTGTTTTCTTTTTTCCAGAGGCTAGCTGTGAGGCCTGGTTCAATGACGTCAATAGCTCTGTCTTCAAAAGCTCTTCCGTTGCTGGAAGTGGTGGAATGGTGTCTTCCTATAGCTCCCCTCTGCCATGGAGAGAGAGGGCCTGGAAAGGGGGAAGGCATTCAAGTGGGATGAGGGTTTTTTAATTTTTTTCATTCAGAAGTGTTTTGCTGTATGACTGACAAAAACCATATATATATACACACTCACAGTCTTTTTCACTTGTGTAACATGGCACACTTTAAAATAATATGCTGTGCACTTGGTTCTCATGCACTGAATAGTAAGTATCTGTGAGCTACTGTCAGTAATTTTAGAAAGTAGGCAAGGCAGATAAAAAGAGAAAGTTTTCAGCGTGTTTTGTCCTGCATCAAAACCATAGTGTGTGTATATGCACATGTGTTTTACTGCTGAATTATCTGGATTTTCCCTTTTTTTGAAAGTAGATGGCTTTTCATTCAAGGGTTTTGTAGCAGGGAGGGTAAAGTAAGACATAAGCTCTTGCCAAAGACATCTTGATGGACAAGAGTTGGAGGTACTGAAATTAAGCCAACTATTAATTCTACTATTACTATATAATAATAAACCAATTAATTCCACTATTTTTTTTAAAAAAGACTCTTATGTATTGCAACTTTTGTACTATGACTGGTTTTTTATTAAATATCACTTCTATAGTAACAAGTCATACAATTGGTACTAAGTAACATGAAATCTAACAATAGTAATACTTGTATCAGTACCAAGGTTAAAATAAAATTAAACTAAAAAATCACCAGTAGAAAATTATGATTCATTGTGCCTCACTCTATGAGCTAACTGTATGCTGTTTTTATTATAAAAATTTGTGTAGCCTGAATGGTGGGCTGACTAAGTTCGCTCAAGAAAAATCAAAGGCAAAGATGGCTCCCTGTGGCTCGGGAAGTCACTAAGTTTCAAGTTTTCTGGAGAATGGAGGAGTATTCAGGGAAAATATCACTATATATTTGCTTTATTTATTTACTTTCCCCAGTCATTTTGTTCATTCTGAGAAAAGATAATTTAGTGTTTGACTAGATGTTCCTTTGGCCTGTGACTTTTTCTCATGAACTTGGACAGGAAAGTCAGGTAAATCAACAAGGAGTTCTGGGTTTTTTGGCTACAGCCTGAAGCTGTCTGCTTTTGCAAGTTTAACAGAAAATGTTATGACTCTGGAAGTAACAATAGAGCACTTTTATTATGGCATGTTGAAAAAAGTGGATGAATAAACACTTGTGTAGACTATGTTCTTGTAAATGTTTGGGGCCGTATTTGAAGTGGAAAATACGGTCTCAGATAGTTGCTTGCAATAAATCTAGTACTAATAAATCAGTGCTCTGATAATTCAAAATTAGAGCAGCTGGAAGTCAGTTAGCATCGACTGCTTCTCAGCTTTTGCTGAGTAAAGATATCTGGTTTTTTCCCCTCCTTTTTACCTCACAAAAACATTTGCAATTTTTTCTTTCTTTATTAGCTACAATAGTGTTGTCGGGTTACGCTGTCAGTAGCAGTCCTATAAAAAAGTGAAAAACTAAACAAAATCAAACAATTTAGAAAACTAGAATAGGTTTTTTCCCCATCCTCAAAATAATCCTACACCTTTTTTTCATACCAAGCCTTTTCACTTTCTGGCACCAGATGTGTGTTCAGAGTGACTGTGTTTTGTATTACTGTCCTGCACTGGAATATCCTGATGTTAAAGAATATTTTCCTTTTCCCATAGATGCCAGCCAAGATGTGCTGGCAGTAGAACTATTATTATGTGAAAATTATCAGCTATTGTGTGCTTCATAGATGTTATTCCTGCCTGATAATAACCTCTTTCTGCAAGTGTGTGACAATTGAGGAATCATTCACAACCTGATTTGCTCAGAGAGCTCTACTGAGCCTTGTGTGACTCCAGCTCTATACTGACCTTAATAATGGCAAGAAAGTTACCATTTGTGTAATTCAGAGTTTGAATGGGATGGCATTAGGTGCAAGTGTCTGTCTTCAAATTGGGAAGGTGTAAGGTAGCTTACAAGCAATTGTGGAAGATGATTAAGGCAAGGACCTACACCGCTTGATCTTGACAAGCATGAAACAAAGGCCTACTGCATCAGTTGTATTGCAATAGTGGTATTCTAATATCCTCTCATAAAGATATTTGTTCAGACAATGCATGTGTGTTTTCTGCCCTCTATTTTTCCAACAAATGATATTTTTCTTTAAAAAGGCAAAAAATTACAGTTGAAACTGGATAGGGCTATGATGATCATATAAGTTAACTAAATGATTGCCTATACAGAGAAATGGCAAATAATGGCAAATTAATTCCACAGGAATGACTAATCTGTTTCTGATAAGAGGTTAAGGGATAAGTAAATCTAGGTGAGAGAGAATCACAGAAGAAAGCCAGTGAGGCTGAGATGTTTCCTTTCCAGTAAGAAGGGAACAGAGCAGGAGAGGAGGTTTAGCCACCTGCACCTGTGGATGAATGAAATGCACATTCTGCTGCCATAGTATAATTTAATTACCTTTTTTTTTTTTTTTTTTTTTTTTTTTTTTTTTTTTTTGTACTTAGAGTGCTCCATAAAAGCATGCCAGATTTTGCTGTCCAAGTCTACTTTGACATCAAAATGCTTTGGTTATACAGTATACCCATCTCTGTTCCTAACATTCTTATTTCTATTTGGATATAATTTTGTCATACCTGGTCCTGTTCAAATTCAAAAAAGAAAAAAGTGTATATTTTTATGCTTTAATCAAGCTGATGCTTCTAGTGCTAAACAGAAATGTTATAGCCTAATTCTCTAAACTGGTACTTACAAAATTTATAGGTAATGATTGAATAACGTAAAACCTCTTTCTTTATTTGCCCCTTGATATTTGTGGGGGAAAGCCTACAGAAGAGCAATGAGTGACTCTCATGCCTGACTTCTGGAACAAAAAAGGATGAAATAATGGAATTCTGTTTTGTTGTAGCTCACTGGGTCTTGCTACTGACCTCATCTGAGCCTCACTCCTGTTTCCTGTGGGCTGCACCCTGTGCTAGGAGACAAACTGAGGCTGTTCAGCAGAAAGGGTTATATAACAATGTTTTTGGTATCTCTGAACTATGTGAGAGGACCTGGAGTTAGATGCAGGAGCTTAAGGACAGTTAAAGCCCTTGTGCTGACCTGAGAATGGAGGCCTGCATGCACTTAAGGCTTGGTGTTTTAATTGTTGCAGATTTGTGGTTTTTGAAGCCTGATGGGAAATATTGTAAGTTTGTTCTAGTGTATATTTCAGTAGTCATCCATGCTGGTAAGGAAATTTACAGCTCTATTTGATATGTTTATTTGAATCAAATTTATCTAATTCAAAACCTTCTCATGAAAGAAAGGCATCGGCGTCTAGTGATTACGTAGTTCTTTAATCATTCATTGCTTAAAGTTTCAAGGCTGATACAAAGTTATTTATTTTCTAAGGATTTTCAACTCTAAGAAAAAAGAAAGTTTATTTTAGTGGTCTTGTAACTGTCATGGATGTGAAATTTCTGCATAACCATGGTTATGTTTTCTGGTTGTGACCAAAGCTCTGATATGTCCAGCTGTTGCGTGTACATTAGCCCTTTCTCTTAGTTTGGCTAGGTTGTTGTGTCCTTCCTGATGCTGTCTGCCTTCTCAGTTTGATGTAGGACCTGCTCAGTTTTCTGTCAGGAGCCAGCTGTGCTTGCACATGTTCTCTGTTATATTTAGGAAACAGGAAGAAACCTGACACACTGTTGATCAGAAATGGTTGCTTGTAAAGATAAGTAGCCAAAACTAGTTTACTTTCAAGATATTTTTTTCTGAAAAATCTGAGTTATATTGACAAATTGCTTCATTTTTTCAAGAAAAAATAACTTTAAATTTTATTGACTGTGATAGAGCTGTGCTTGTCTTGCTTTAACAAAGCCAGAGTTCTTTCCACAAACCTGTTATACATTGAAGAATGAGTTAGATCTTACCAGAATGGCATTATGGCTGGTTTCAGCTGGCTCAGGGGCTTTCAGATTTGAATGCCTGTTACACAGCCACTCATTTCCCCCTTCATTCTGCATATGTATTTGGGCACTGCTTTGGGATGAAAGACCATGAAGAATAAACTCTAGCTGACATCTGCAGAAGGTAGTAGTTGTAACTCATGATAGAGGTTACTGATTGGACAGGAGGTTTGTATTGTGTCCTCTTTTCCTGCTGCCAGTCATTTACTTTTTATGGGCTTTAAATTTTAAAATAAAAATGATTGTACTTTATAAGCACTTCCTCTGATGAAGTATACAAATGTCATTGGAAACAAAGTAGGCTAATCCTGTGGCTGATTTAGATTAAACATTCCACTGGGGTAGCTTTATGTTAGGACTTGATTCATTTGCATCACAGCTTTTAACTGCCATTTTAACTAATTTTCCTGTTAACAAGACCCAAATGATAGCTCCCAGGCTAGCCTTCAGAAAAGGCCTGAGGTGAGCCTAACTAAATGTGTTAAGTTTAGAAGAGATGTTTTTCTTAAATGACCTTATTCTTGTATGTATATCAATGGTGAAATAGTTTTTGAATGAACTTGTAATTAAATTTCAAACAGTGTGGGAGGTCCCCCTCTGGCCCAATAGTCTATGACCGATTCTATGAATATTCAGACAAATATATTGTCAGGCCTATTTTCTAAACTCACGCTTTTTTATTTCTTGCTGTACTTAAGCACACCTTTTGTTCATTCTTAGTATTTGTGTGAGGTCTCATGGGGTGGAATTCATTTTCTTCATGCAGTCCATATGGTGCCATGTCCTAGATTGTGACCAAAACTGTGCTGATATCACTGACATCACTTATCCATGCGCAAAGTGCAAAGGGCATTTTTCCTTCTCACCTTTCCCCACGGGGAGTAGGCTGAGAATGAACAAGAAACTGGGAGGGGGTAGCACTGGGACAGCTGATTTGAACTGGCCAAAGAGCTATTCCATGCCTTATAACGTCATGCTCAGCAATAAGTTGGCAGCAGATAGCTCTCCCAAGGTAACCTTCACTGTAGGACTGGCAGGACAGTGGGTCTGCTTGTGGGAGGGGGTGAGTAATTGCCTTTGGATCACTTGGGTATTTTTTTTATTTTATTAGGTTTTGCTTTTCTTTACTTTTTAAACTGTCTTTATCTTCACCCATGAGTTTTTCTCATTTTTGTTCTTTTAACTCTCCCCATCCCTCTGTAGTGAGTAATCAAACAAGAGGATGGGAGTTCAGCTGCTGGCTGGGGTCAACCCACCACAGTTTATGTCAATTAAAAGCTTCTGCATTCTGTTTTTGTAAGGATGCTAGAATTTTGATGTTACATTGTAGCTTAAAATTTATAGATTTATGATCTTTGTACAGAGGGAGAAAGACCCCCAGTATAGAAATTAATGTAAGTCCTCTTTTCTTGTGCCAAATCTGAAATCCCTTGATATGGGAAATTTCTTTATGTGGGTAGACAGAAGTAATGTCAGCTGCAAAAACACTGAAAGCTTTTGAACAAACTGGTGATCTCCCCAGAAACTTCACTTTGTTTAGGTGAAAATTTTTATTTGCCAACTGAAATATACGTAGGATATACTTTATTTCTTGTTTAATGACTATACATACACATAAGGCAAGATTAATTCTGTCAGTTGGTTTGGATTTAGCGTAAAACAAACATGGGTACCAAAACAGCCACAGTGACTGTGCTTTCACATTATATGAAGTTAATTCAAACACTTTCAAACTTTGGAAAAAAGTAATCTTGAATGAGAGGTGTTTGAAATACTAGTCCAAATTTATCCTTGGTTCCCGATCTCTCTGCTGCAGTGTTCAGAGGAAAATGTAATTTAATAAGAAAAGTGGGCCATTGTAGAGGTAAGCAGTAGCTTTGGGGGGACCTCCAGAGAACTCAGGGTAGAGCAGAACCTTCTGAACTGCAGTATCTATATCTTTAAATGTAATGAAGTGTGGCAAGTAAGAGTGTCACCTATTAATGCTGGTAGCTGTTGCAAATATAACTGCTGCTGTTACTACTGGAATAGTTTCATCAACTTCTGAGTCAGTATTTAAGATTAAAAAATACATTCATTAAAGACTTCTGGGAAAATTAAATGGTAAAGTGATCTGTGAGGACAAGAGGCATTAAATACAAAAAGATAAAAGCTAACATTCCAGAAACATAAAACTGATTAGTGGGGCTTGGACTATGTTTCTGTAAGTAACTTACAGGAGGGGTTCTCAGAAAAAGTAAACAAACTTGTAAAAATTAAAGACAAAAGAAGTTGTCATAACTGTCAAAAAAAAGGTCAAAGGTGGTGTACTTATTCCTTATCAAAATTTTACTGTTGGCAAAAGAAAATTGATTTAATCAATTGAATAATTTCACCTGTGATAAATGTGCATCAGACAAAGCTTCACACGTGGTGCATGTAACTGTTACACTTCAGGTTATTCATTGTGCACACTTGTCTGCAGGCACCCTGTTCAGCTGGGATCAGACATCTGAAGCACATAAAGAAATAAGCTAAAATAAAATACCTTTTCTTTCCACTGACTGGGAGAAGGTGGTTTCCAGGTAGTTTTCTTTTAAAATATCTACTGTTCTCCTAAAGATAAAAGGAACTTACACAAAAAGTTAGAAGTGTGCAAAAATCCATACCAGTAAGCATATATAACATAACACAAATCACTTCCACAAGTTTGAGATTAAGGTTCCCTGGCATTTGTATGTAATTTAATACTGTGCATCCTCTTTTGCATTTTTTTCTGCTAGATAAACCCAGTAGAATAGGGTTTGATATAAGTAATAAAAAAACCAAAACTTTATAAAATCCTATCATAATATACCCATACAACACTGGGATTGTATTTAAAGGAAAATTGATACTTCCAAGATTTAGAAATCTACTTTTTGCCCTCCCCACATATTTTCTTAAGTCAGATGCAGCCCCTTATGTTTAAGTGGATGCACAGAGGGTAATAGACCATCCCCAGGTTGCAGCCTGCAGGTATCATGGTGCAGTGGTGAGGACAGTGGGGCTTCATTTTCACTTGTGTTGCCTTGTTGACGGATTAGACAGAGCTTGTCATGGGTTAGGTGCCAAGAGATGTCTTTTGAATCTGATTCCAAAGAAAACAGCAGGCTGTCCAGTTGATGAAAGCTTTGAAGGGGTTCTTTCTGGTTGTTAGGAATAATAAACAACTGAAACTTAGGAATAAAAATATACACACTGCTGTGTGTAGTGTAATTTAAATTTTGTGTGGATCATATTAAATAGATGGATATATAATATCTCGATTTCATGAAAAAATTTTCTCTAACAACATTAAAAATAATATTCTTAAGATGATAATATTATATGCAGGTACTTGAGGAGGAAGGAATTTCTCAGAACTCTATGATGGAGGTAGCTAAAGAAGCTGTTTTCATCAAGATTTCTTTGTCAGCTTTTGATTGTGAATGACCAGAGGTTCATAGCCCCCTTGCCTTTACCCAGGGCTTCAGAAAGGTACTCCAGAAATCAAAGCTGACCCTACAAAAAGAAGTCCTGGCAGGAGCTGGGGACAACAAAGTTGTGCAAGCATTGGCTATCTGTGTCAAAGAGAAGTGGTATATGATCCTTTTTCCTTCTTGGTTTTTTTCCCTTTTGCTGGGTCATCACACAAGTGAGTTTTGCAACTTTTGGTAGTACATTATATATTTATATATGATACTGCCTTGCAGCCTCTTGCTGGACAAAATAGCATAAGCAATTTACAAATGGAAGCCAAAAATTATTTTGGCTTCAGGAATATAAAGACAGTTGGTTTAGTGTCAGTTGATTTCCCTTCTGAAAGTATTGGTGGAGTGTTTAAGAAATGTGTGTGATGATCTAAAACATCACAGCTCTGTGAGTTATAAGAAGAGAGAAGCTGCTGTCTCTATGACTCCAACTGATACAAACTATCACATCTTTCTCCCAGTGTTTTGGCACAAAATTATTTTTTCACAATCAAACAGGAATTTGCAAATTTCAGTTTAAGAGCAGAGCAATTCAGGCAAGCAGAGATTAAATAGTCTTTACTACGTGTGAGCCCTCTTAACAGGAGGGCGTACAGATTGCTTACCTCTGAAAGCAGCTGTAGGCAGGTTAATGCTTGGATAAATGAGGAAAAAATAGGAGGTGATAAATGAGGAGGTTTGTAGTGGGCACTGTATTTCTTTTTAACAAGCCCTGGTGTTTTTATTTGGCAATGAGAATGCTCAGAATGAAAACAGTAATATTTATCACTTGAATGAGAAATGAATTTGAAAGTGCAAGTTTCAGCAACTATGTAAAGACAGCACTAATATTTAATTTTCTCCAGTACATTTCTTTTTAGTATAATTCTATCAAATTCTGAAGTGGATGTTTATAGCTAAGCCTAGTCTTGCTACTGTCCTATGAGCTTTAGGTTCTTATTTTTACCCTTATGAAAATTTCAATTAATATAATGAAAAGAAGAGAGAATTTGAAGCTGTGTTTTGTAAGTTGAATCAATATTATGTTGTAAATTGCCATCAACCAATGAAAACATTGTGGTGATAATGTTTGTAACGTTGACTGTGATGAGGGTTTCTCTTTAGAATATTTAAATATAAGGTCAATTACTAAAATGGTATCTTCTGGATGAGCTTTTAGTACTTTGTATATCATTAAAACTTTATTTCTAAATTAATATAATTTCATATTTTCAGATTATTTTAATTTTTAAAAAAACTTGATGTTACATTAAAGTGGAGCTTTCAATTCAAAGCTGCAGATAATTTTCACCATTAATCTGCCTCTCTTGTTATTAAACTATACTCAAAAAATGAAACACTTGAAACAATTTGAGAGAGGAACTTGCTTGAAATACTTGATGAATGTGAATGTGGTCCAATTTGGCAACCACAACTGAATAAAGAAACAGGCTTGTAACTCTGCTCCCCCCACTTCTCCATTAACTGTGACTAAGAGGGAGTGTTTTCTTCTTCACAATAAGAGGAAATCTCATTTGTTACATGGCAACTTTTAATGTTATCTCTGTAAGCACTGTTTAAAGACAAATTACAATACCAAACACTGATTTAATGGAAAAAACATGTATTGAACATGGGAAAAATGTATAGTTTGGTCCTATGAAAATCTCTCAAGGTTTTATTTAAGGTAACCTGTTATATATTAAAAATTAAAGACTTGAAAAAATAGTTTTCTTTCATGTCCTCAAAGTGTTTTCAACAGATGTTCTGTTTCATCTTGTAAGAAATACTTGAAAGCCATCTGTGGTGTTGTAAATGTTGAGAGTAGTAATAGAAAATTAAAGTTTTATTTTAAATTTTGGAAGAGGATCTTGCATCTAATACTGTTGTATATATTAGTAATTCACAGAGAGTTTGACACCAATTTTTAATAAGTCTTGAATGAAACTATGAGTCTCCAGTCAATGCATTCAAAACCAAAGTTAATTAGTTATGGTAGTTTAAATAAAATTTGAAGACATAACACTTCTTAATATCAACAGTATATATATTACATATTATTCATTCATTATAAAAAATCATATTGAATTATATGGCAAATAGATGTCAATACAGAAGCTTGCTCTTGTAGATCACATGTAATAATTGTTTTAATCTGAATTTCTGATCCCATATGGAAATACTTGGATAGCTTTTTATAATACATAACATTTTTACTTAGATTAATGTTAATTCTGCTCTTAGATCTTTTTGAGCTTTACTGCGTTCACCAATGGCATTTAGCCTGTACATATGTCTGGCTCTATTTCTGGAATATGAAGGGTTTTATTCTTTCAACAGCATATGGGTTTATAGAGATAAATATGACCCCCTTCTATTGGATATAGATTTCTATAGGATTCAAATGTTGGTTTTGGTTTCTTTTTGACTTTGTCAAATTGGTTTATGGCATATTCTCTAAGATATATGGACAGTTAAGAGCTTTCACTAGAATAAAGTAAAGCAGAAAGAAGACAATACCTTTAGACAATAGAAAGCAAAGTAAAAGAACACTATAATGTAAGTGCAGTATGGAACAGTTGTGTGAACAAGCTCCAGGAATTATTGCAGTGCTCTATTTTGTATTTTTTGCCTTTATGTACTTAGATTTCTTTTAGAGGTAAATTTTACTTTGAATTTTCTGGTTTTGTAGTATAAAACTTGGAAGTAAGTAATTTCACATCAATGTAATGTTTTTATTCCTCTTGTAATTGCAATTTGTTGATGCACACTGTTAAACTTAACATTCCCTCACAAAAGAATCTATGTTGATTATTTTAAATCGTAGGGGAATTGCTGTGTTGTTTTAATGTTGTTTAAATTTGCAGTCAGTAATTAATAGAAGTAAAATAAAACATTTGGGTTGAATTTTTTTGTCTGTGAAATATTGTTTCACAGAAGATATTAGAATAAATGGAAGTATATTACAAATAATATCTTAAATCTTGTCTGAACACTGAGAGAAAGGGAGCTCATCTATTAGCAGCAAGAATCTATATAACTAGAAGATGCTTTGATACTTTTCTTTTTTTTCTTCTCTGTGTTCTCCACAAGGTAATGGTGTTGTGTTAGGAATGGTGCAAATGGACACATGATACAAACAACTATTAAAAAAAAATCTGGTAAATCAACTTCCAGGGCTGAACCCAATTAAATTTTACAGCAGTAAATTAGATTTATTGCTTTGGTGACCAGTAAAATTTGTTTTTCTGCTTCTTGAAACTGAGTCAGAAGCAGTCTTCATTTTTAGAGGAATTTCTTCTATAACAGAAATCCTAGAAAAGCATAGAAATTAGGCTTTCAAAGCATGCTAGCAGTTTAGTGTGTTCTCTTACCCCAAAGTATAATTTATATATGTCTTCCCTGATGAATATTTAAGATTTGTCTAAGTACAGAACTCCAGCATCCCTAGACAGTTCTAGTGTTCTGCTGTTCATACTTCTAGAAACCACTTTTTTGAAATGGAAATCTTGTTGACTCATCTCTTCTTTACAGTCTTCTTAAAAATTATATTGATGTTTATTTTTCCATAGAAGGATCAATTTTATAAAATTGATCTAGGATCCAAATTTTATAAAACAATCTCAAAGATGTCTGCTCTGATGTATTTGAAGAATGCTATGTTGGCTGAACAATTTTTCTTGTTCCAGCTCACTCCCAGAATTTTAGTTCTTTCAGTCTTGGTTTACAGGGTTTTCACTCTAATCCTCCTTGCTGCTAATGAAAAGATCACAGGCTAAAGTTATGCCAATCCAACCTAAAATACTGGCTGTTCCTTTTCATTGTTCAACACCAGTGAAATATTTTAAAAGCATTAATGCAGAGAGTCTAGAAAAAGATTGATTATTTTTCAAATAAAAACTTGGTATCCATAGTGTTGGGAGCAGAAAAGTGGTTTCCTCTGCATGGCATTTTCTACCTAGCCATGACAGCAATCCTTGGTAGGACTGATAAAGCTTCAGACGAACTAATGAATGTGGATTTAAGCAATAAGGATTATTGTGAAATCAGGACCCTAGAAAACATGCTGTCTATTAGACTACTGTTCTTGTTCTAGAGGATGAGATCTTTTAAAGGTCTTAACGTTCTTAGATAATCTGTTTTCCAAAGGGAAAAATAGTCAAAATTCAGTTCAGATAAAAGAGTAGAAAAAACGCTTTTTTTTTTGCCCTGGATTTTCCTTAACCATCAACAGAGAAGTAGACAGGTATCTCTTGTGTTCTTTGTAGTAACACTTTTCATAAATTCATTCTGCAATTGTTTTATTAGTAAAATTTCAGAAAACTATGTCACTGACACTTGTTTTTTTAGGTTATCTACTCGTCATGGAGATGTTCAGCCCTGGATCTTAAAATATTTATTTTATTAGATGTCCTAGATTATATCTAAATTAAATGGTTTTGTACTGTTTTTTGAAATAGGTACTTTTAAAATTATTAGCTAACTATATTATAGCACTTTAAAATGCAATTTTTTCTGTAATTAGATTTTGTTTTACCCTCTAAAAACAGTCTGAACTAAAATCCTCTTCCTGATTTTTGTAAACTAGAATGTCTAATATATGCTAAATTAGAGGTTTTCAGAAACTGTGATTTCTATAGTCATTTTGATTTCAGTAATAAATAAATGATAGGAAGACAATTCACAGGGGAGGAAAAGAATCTGTGGGTATACGAAAAGCAAAGATTGTTGACTGGATTTAATGAGTGAGAAGGATGGCATGTTTTGTGCGGTGGTTGCAACTTTTTTTATCAAATCACATGATACTTAAATGAAAGCCTTTATTGAAGGCTTTATGCTGTGCCAAAACAAACTAGGTTGAAGAGTATGACCATTCCCCTTCAGATTTATTATATCTGATACTGAGAAAACAAATTTTTGAATTACGGTCAGAAAGACAGTAAAGATAAATCACCAGTCCTGAAATGTCTACATTCCCCTCTTGGACAGAAACTCTCATTTTAGTGGTTAAATAATTTAAATCTCTTTTACTGTTCCATTCACTATGTCTCTGATTAGGATGAACCTGCACTATTAAATGTTTTGGCAGTGTTCTGCTTAAATGATGACTTGGATAGCCATAAAGATAAAAACACAGGAAGAGCTAAGTCTTATTTCTACTTAATCACTCTTCAGTAGTTGTTTCCTTAAATATTCAATCCAGTAATTAGTTTTTTTTTATGCACAAGATGATTGCAATCAGCCATCTTTGCAGGTTAGGAAGTGCTAGGTAGTTTTGATATTCAGCCAGTCAGTTCTTTCTCAGTTAGATAACAGGTCAAAAACCTTATTATTGTAGCAGCAAAAAACCAATTTACATCATGTTAATTTGCTTTCTGAAAATTCCACAAGCATATAATGATGCTAGAGACACTGCACGTAAAATGTAAGATTGTTTTTTTTTATATTATGTCAAGAAAGACACTGCTATCCTCTTCAAAAATATAACAAAGGTAGATGTATTTTGAGACGCAGAAAGATTAATTTTCTACCATTTTGCACTGTTGAAGCTGGATGGGTTTCTGGACAGTTTGCTTTTTCAAATGACAAAAAAAGCCCTAGAATGTTCAAAGTACAGTTTCTATTAAGTGATAAATATAAGGCTTTGATTTCAAATTTTAACTTCAGAAACTGGATCTAAATTTAGCAGCCCTGGAATAACAAGATAAACTGCTTCCTATTATAAAAGTTGAGTAGTATGTTACTGGATTAAAAGTGCTTGGGTTCACAGGAGATTTTTTCAGGAATACAAGAATTATGTAATGTGAAATCATTGTAGCAATTACAGCTGGGTGGTTTTTGACAGCCTGAAATTGAACTGGAGCTTGGATAAGGATTATATATTTTCTGCATATATATATCTCCTTCTAAGATAAGGACTTTTATCTTTTGCATCTGAGAACTACCATCACTTCTGTGTGAAATAAGTTGCTATTCTGGCCAAGAAGTGCTGTTTGAAAGATTTTATTTTTGTCAGGACATCAGAATACTTTCAACATCAATCACCGATGTTCTTCTACCTAGTACTGAAATTTGTTAACATCTTGCACTTGGGTAGATGCTGAAAATTACATTTCTTTTATATCCAAAAAAGTAGTTTGGAAATCCTGACACTGTATAGTCTAAATTTGATGGTGGGGAGAGTTGGGTCTGTTAAGTCTTTTCTGCAGATTGAACCTGTGTAGCAAATGACCAAAATAATTGTAAAGAGAACAGTAAAATCTCTAGTCAGAGCTAAATAGTTCAACTGATTTGATTTGCTTCTGACCTTAACCTTTTCAAATTGCTACTTTTTGTAAGGGACCAGAATCTGTTCAATAAAGTGAAAAACTCATGAGTTTTCTGAGGAATTTTTTTCACTCCTCTTCAGGAATAGGTGATAACTTTATTCATCTTGAGGAGCAGCTAGATGTTGTTTTACAAAGAATTTACTGCCAACTCACCATTAACAAATAAAAGAGGTGATATTTTGGTGGACACATATTCCTGCCCATGTTGTCACTAGTTACCAAGAAAACAATTTTGAGAAACTTTTGAAGTGTAACATGAAGCAAAAAAACCTGTCTCTTCAGCCTACTTCTAAAAATCTCCATGAATATTCTGGCTCTAAGGGCAGTCGGTAATAAAGCCAGAAACACAAACAACTCAAGTGCAGAGAAGCTGTTTTATCAATACTTATCCCTAAAGCTTCATCATAAAGTAACTGTTTTTTTTCTCTCTCCTCACAACCCAGACAGTCTGTGATCACAATCTTAAATCAGACGAATTAAAAAGTTTTAGATGTCATAAGCATAGCAAGTATTGCCAAATTCACATCAATTAAAATATAATTTATTTAAGAACTGCATTTTTATAACTCCCTATCTCCTTCACACACACCCATACAAATGCTTTCCATTGTATTTTGACTAGACAAGATGTCACTTGTAAACATTTCAACACAGTTTATATGAAACATTTGTCTATACCCCTTGAAAGCATATTTGAATATTCAACAAATCTCTGGCTGATATAGCATTTTAAATCACTGACACATTTTCCTACTTCCAAAGTTTACACAGTGTTGTTTCACTCTGTATCTCTAAAGAATCAAACAGCAATGAACTTTAAAATGTTTTAAAACAGTTTTTTAGACTTTCAAAGGAAACATGAAGAGAAGGTTAATTAGCATTGAGAATTGTAAATCATACAACGCTTTATTTGTTTAGGTAGGCAAGCAGAATTACGTGATAGGGTGGAGGCAGGATATCCCAATCATCATAATTTTTTCCTCTATAATTATGAACCCTAATCAACATTTTGTGTGCACTTTTTTTCCCCTGGGCAAACAACCACCAAAGATGTTGGTACTCTTTATGTAGTCTAAAATCCTGTAGTTTGTATTGTAAAGACCTATCTAGATTGAAGAGGAGTATCTGACCTCATGTACATAGACTTTTTTTCTTAAATGTAGTCATTTGAATCATGATGAAATGAAAAAGGCTTTCTCTGGTTTTTTTTTTTTCAACCCTCGTTCTAATTAGTCCTAACTCCATATAGAAATCTGGAAGTCTTGGCTATCTGCCCCAAAACGTGCATTATAGCTGTGCTACTCTTTTTGTGATCTCAGCTCAAATAGACTTCCAGCGTACTTGATGGGTGCTTGTGGCATTAACCCCTTATTTATGGGATAGAGGGTCAAGAATTCCTCCTTGGTTGCTATGGTGGTGGATGAGAAAGCTGGCTGAAATTACCTGGAGCTTCCTCTCAATCGTGAAGTGCAGTGCAGAGAATGGCAAAAGTGCTCAGAAATCTCTCTGGAGTTTAGGATCTCACCACTCCCCACATCAGCATATTGACATATCTGTCCTGTTTCCTGGACACTGTAATTAGCAGTGCCTCAGCCAAAAAGCAGACTTGTTCCAACAGAGAGCAATGCCTGCCTACGTGAATAATTATTTGTGACTCTAGGTATCCTTTTCACAGAGATTAGTAATATCTGAGTGATAGTGCTGCATTGTACTGACAGTCTTCTTCTTCCCAGCTGCAGCCAGCACCTGCATTTAGGAGAGGGCAGTATAAATTGTGAATGGACCACAGCAGAGCAGAGAACTGCTCATAAACTGAGATGGACATGAATGATCAGGGATGCAGGAGCCCTAAAACCAATAAATGTGGGGTTGAAGTTTTCAAAATGAAAAAGAAAATTATATGTTAATAGCAGAATAATTAACAGTAATTTAACAATTTATTTTCTTATCCTAATAGCCTTTCAAAATAGGAAGATAAATTATCTTAGCTAGTTAGCTAATTAAGTTAGCTAAACTTAAGAAATGTCTTAGTAGCCCTGAAAAGATGCACGTATATAATTGTTAACATACTGCATTCTCAGAACACAGAAGTAATTTGTCTTTCCAAAAGCAGTGAACCAGTGAATGAATATTGGTCAGACACAGCTTTTAAGGCAAACTTGTGAAGACAAATATAAACTCTAAATTTTTATGCAAGTTTTTCATATGTGCCTGAGAAATACTTGTCACCTACAACAGCAATCAAACACTACTTCCCTAGTAGCTTAGTTATCTGTTTAGATATCTAGTTTTTATTTTAATTGGACTCGAAACTGGGATCCTTACCAGTGCTTAAGAATAATATTATGAAACTGAACATAACTGAATTGTCAAAGGACTTGGACTGAGAGTTATTTTTTGGAGATGTTTTCTCTCAATCCATTATCATTGGTGTTTCCTCTCATTCTCCTTTGAAGACTGCAGTCTTTTTCTTCATGTAATATGTTGTGGGTTTTTTCCTCCTTTATTTTTTTTAATTTTTTTTTCATATTGTCCCTTTTCCAACCTCATCTCTAGCAATATTGCTGAAGTTCTGAGTAAACTGAAAATTACTAAAGAATTACTAAAACTGAGTGCATTTTACAATATAACTGTCATGCAACCAGCAGCAAATAGTGGCAGCAGTCAAAAGAGAAACAGGTTGAGTTCATCAGTCTGTCCTAGAATGTTTCCAGCAGCAATTTGAATAATTTTGTGGCTTATATTTGTAATAAAGAAACCTGATTTTATCTGAGAACACCACTGGTACTTGTCAGTTGGCAGAGTCGATTACTGTGCATTTGTCCTGTGGCTTTTTATAGTAGAGAGAATTTCTGGTTCAGTCACTTCTTTTGGTAAAGAAGCAGCAAAAATAGAGGGTTGGCAGAAGCATAAATTATGTTTGATGTATCCTTCCAGATGTTTTCACATAGTAATCAGATGAAAACTTTTTTAGCTTTGATTTTTTTTCTCATTCAAACTTATTTCTATGAAAATTAAGATCTTTTTTAGTAATCTCTGTTAGGAAAAACTATTGATTTTCACAGAAATGTTAGCTTTGTATAAAAAAAAGATACCCTCACACAGAACCCCGCCTCTATTGCTTTGTATAAGACATATATATTTTTGTCTTGATCTTTCTGTTTTACAACCAGCTGTGAGTTCATATTTATCAAGGCTGAATTTATTATGTAAAATATGAAAGCAATAGATTTCTATAAAGTTTCAGTATAAATCAGGTTTATCTTATAAGTAATCATTTAATCAAAACTGTCTGTGTCTTCTAATGCCTGACCAGGCAGAGATAAATATATGAAAGCTAAAACTTGAATATAATCAAATATGAAGGTACAGAAAAACCAAACACTCTAAGAGTCCATGAATGCTTTCAAGGCTATGTCAGATTACAATAAAACTCAGTCTTCAACATTTTTCTAGAGAAGATAAATACTTAATCAATTACAGCTCCAAAGTGGCATGTAATTTATTTTTCTAGGTCAACAAAGAACAGTAGTCAGTTGTATTTATATGAAAATAAAAGAAAAGCATATCAAGAAAACAATTATGAAATGACAGATCACAAGGAAAGCAATGCATTTTGGGGAAGAAAAATCTGGAAATTGCATAGAACAGGAATACCCATATGTAATGTTGCCTAAATGTTGATTTAAACTTGTTCAACAGAAATGAAGTTGTGAGTTCAGATTGGTGCATTAAGGTCTTCCTAACTTAATTTTGCTCTAAAGAAGTTGGTTATTAATTAGTGGAACCTTATCAATGCTTTCTCTCTACCTTGTTTGTGTGTCCTTTTTGAAATTGCTTGACAATACATACACTATATAAAATATTTTTTATGTGCAATGCATCGTATTTTGTACTTGGGCTCACATCTATATTTATATGGTGTTAAATTGACCATTTTCTACTTTGTCTGTTAGTATTTTCTTATCTTGCAGGTTTTCATAGAAAATATAGTAGTTTTCCCAAATTTGCCCTAAACCAGGACACCAAGAATGAGACATTAACTACAGTAACTGATTTCTAATTTCAGCTCAGATTCACCTTGCTTTCCTTAATTTCATTAGGGTCTTTCACAGTAAGACATTCAATATACTGAAGTAGTTGATAATGTTTGATTTCTCTAGTTACTTTTCGTTTACAAATGTAAAAGCAAAACAAATGTGCTATTAAGATAATCAAAATTAATTGAAGTGAATGTACTTAGGTAAGTACATGCATACAAGAAATGTATGTATAGTACATATTACTATATGTACTTCAACATATGTGTAAATATTTCTTTATGTGTATTCTGTGCATTCTACAATATTTTTTCACCCATTTCAAGCATACATAAAGCTCTATGCTGGTACCTGTGATTTTTAGCTAGACAAATTTAGTCATGCTTTGCACTATTTGGAGGTTTTAATTTTTTTTTATCTTCTATACACTATTATTTTCATTAAAAAAACCCATACCAAAATACTGTTGCTCTAGAACATGTTGGTGTCATTTGAAATCATTGACTACGCTTGACTGGCTTATTGTCTTTTCTTGAGGCACATAGAAGTCTAATTCACATGCCAAGTGTTCTTTGATTAGTATGTATGCAGATATTTAAATGCCCTTCATCCAGGGTTTTTATAAGTGATTTATTGAACAATTTATATTTTTCCTGATGATTTTTTTTTTTTGCCTTTTTCCCACTGAGCAATATTGGAGCAGCTACATAAAATCACTTGTCACGAAAGTTAGACAAGTTAATCTGGTAACATGATGGCTCCTGAAACAGTGAGAAAGTGAGTTTTGTGGGATTTGGGGTTGGATGGTTGGTTTTGGATGGGTTCTTTGGCTTTTGGGTTTTTTTTGGTTGGATGTTTTTTGTGTCATCGTGGGGGCTGGGGCAGGGAGGGTTCTGATTGGGTTTTTTAAGGCTGTGTTTCTGAATGAGACAGTTCCAGAGAACACTGCACTGGTATGGAGAACTAGTACCTAAATTGGCTGAGATCTCCTTTCATTTCCTTTGTGTCCCTCTAGACCTCTGCCCTCAGGAACTGAGCTGTGGATTTTGCTTGTAAGAGTAGGAGGAAATAGGATGTCATATTCTCTTGTCCTCAGTGGCTGAAGGGAGTTCACCTGCAAATTGCTTGGTCTAAAATTTGAAGTCCTGTTGCAAGACATTTTGCAGTAGAGAAAGAGCACAGTATAGTGAGTGTCTTCCTCCCATTGCTTCCTGAGAGCTCTCATTAGCAGCCTCGTAAATCCCTGTGTTTTATCAGATTTCATTTATCTGCATTAAGGATGACCCCATCATGTTTGCCCATTGTCTGCTTGCTCATACATTAACCCACAGCTGTCAAACAAGCAATAGGTGGAGGTCCAGTGGGCTGGCACTTCCTGCTCCCTTCCAGATGCACTGATAAAGGACTCTTTGCGTGGATGTCTCTCGGGGTTTGAGGGGCTGTCAGGCTAAAGCTGAAGGGCTGGTTTTCCTCCTCACGTGTCTCAAACACATGTGCCCACATATCTCCATATCAACAGAGTCAAAGCAAAACTTCCAAATGGGAGCTTGTTTTGATTTATACTTTCAGTCAGCATTTCTTCTTTTTTCTTGGGTCTGAGCAAAAAGTAATACTTAATGTCCTCTTATTATTTTTATGAAACCTCTAATCAGAGACAATAAAAGCAGTTGAAAAAGATTGAAAAAGCACTGCTTGCTCTTTTTATGCATATCCTCATGGCTGAGCATAAAAAGTAAATTGAGCACCAACTATTCTATTCAACTAATTTTCTTTCTTTCATAATGACATTATAATAATTACAAAGTATTACAATGCTGAAATATTGTGGTTGTTTTAAAAAATTTTGCAACAGAGATGATAAAAAAATTATTTTATAGAAAAAGCCTGCTATTAATTACAGAAGTTATAGAGTATTCTGAGTTATAAGGGACCCCAAAGGATCATTGAATTCAGCTCTGAAGTGAATGGCCCTTATGGGGATCAAACCTACAGAGAAGCATCTGAATGATAATAGAAAAAAAAAATTATAAGTTTTTATATATTGACTTGATTCAAATACTCAAGCAATTTAAAAGCTTCAGATTCAGGAAATATATGAATTTTTACATTGAAATTGAATATACTTGATATATCTATCTACTTAGCTTGTACTATAATAGAAAATAATTTTAGAATACACTTGGCTCTGGAATACTGTATTGGAACTTGGCAGCTCTCTCTGGCTATTGTAACATTTGAATTGTGCTGCTGAATCCCCATTAGGGTGTTAACCAACTTTATCCATAAATAAATTGAGAAATTATAGGTAATGATAAATGCACGCTGCTGACTCTGTATGTCTGTAAAACGTCTATGGAGTTTGAAAGTCTATTGTCAAATTCTTTTTCTGGGAATTAGAGGGTGGGGTGTTTAGTGCTTCAAAAATAAATAAATAAGAAAGGAAATGGGCGTGCTGTTCCTCTGTCAATTGCAAGGCCAGGTTGGTAAATTGGGACCTTTTTTCACTTGGATGTTTGCAGTGGATTGACTAGACATGTACAGTTATGGGGAAAAGTTAAATACATCATGCCTGACTGGAAAGTTTCACCTAAGATCTTGATCTTGCATTCTACTTAAATAGATGCGTATCAGTGGCAAAAACACTTGGGACAGTTTCTCCTTGAATTCTACATTTAACACTAGAAAGAAGTGAACTTCTGTTAACCTTTTCACAGCACACCCAGGAGCAGATATTTACACTTAGGGAAAGTACAAAGTGATGCTTTCCATTACTGGTGCTTATTACAGCACTGAAGACATTCTACCCATTTCCAGCCTGGAATGTCAATGTTGTTGATATCTCCGTGTGGAATGGAGAGATTCTGTTTGGCTTGTTTGGGAGTCTGGTGCTGAAGCTCATTTGAAGAAGAGATAAAGCAAATGATGGCTCAGTAGATAAATAGGCAAGGCTGCCAGGGAGACGCTGTGTGGTCAGGCACAGATCAGAAATAGGGGTATAGTCTAAGCTAAAAATCAAAAAAATTGTCATTAAAAATGGTTTTATGAATCATAAAACTATATATCAATTTTAAAATCCTTTTTGCGAAACCTTTTTCAAAGACTGGTTTGGGTTTTTTATCACGTTACTTCCTTCTGAGTTGCAGAGAGAAGCATTTTTTTGTTAGAGCTGAAATATCAGATGCACTTAGGAATGCAAATTTGAGCTGGCATAATAGCAAGCTTGCAATTCTGCTAGAAATTGAACTTTGTGGAAAAATCCATTGATTTGTGGGATTAGAATTAATGAAAAGTGATCTTCAAGACTTTCAGAATTATTCTTCCTATGTTTTCAGCAGTAGGAGTATGAATCAAAGATGTATTTCTACTTTTTTTAGCATTCTAATAATTTTTTTAAATGACATTATGTCTGAGTCTGCTTGACAGATAAGTATGCAGTTATCATCTGAAATGAATCCTGTGTTAGTTTATCAGGGTAGGTGAAACAGCAAAAAATTCCTTGATTGTTGAATTTTCTAGATCCTGTTTGTAAAAATGGGTGTTACCAAATATTAATCAGCTTTCATCCCTTATGTGGATGTGGAAAAATGAGGAAAATATAGACGGGCCCATTCTTTCTACCAAGTATAGATATTTTCTTGAGGGGAAAATTAAACAGTAAATGTCCTTAAATAAGTCCAGACAATTGCTGGTAAATATCTCATGTTGCTTAATAACTAGATTTTATTACATAGCAAAAAATAGTTAAATATTTAAAACAGAATTAAATCTATTTAAATTTGCAATGGGATTTAATTTGCAGTGGTCATTTTCCTGTCTCCTTATGCCATCTGACAGAAGAGCTCTCTAGCATGTAGAACTATCTAAAAAAGTTTGCTCTTTAACATTTTGTCTGGAGAATTTTAAGTAAATGTTGTGACTGTTTTAAAGAAGGGGAGTAAAAGACAAAATGCATATGTTTCTTTTCATTTATTCTTGGATTAAAACAGTAGTTTTTTCATTTTGTAATGTCCATTTCCAATTTAGGCGTCAACTAACTCTAAAAATAAAGGAAGAAAAGGAAAAAAGCTATAACAAATCTGCATTGAAATATTACATCTTGAATTAAGCTTAAATTAGAATGCATTTCTCCTCCTTGCTCCTCTCCTCTCCGTCAGCATTTTTAGAGCTGGAAGGTGTTTTCTTGCTTATGTCAGTCTTACTAGCCAGAAACAGCTCTCACTGCAATTTTCACAGTTTTGGTGCAGAAGGAAAAACTATAAAGTAGTTCCATTCATTCTTCTTTGAAACATTGCAGAAGTTGATTTATAGGCAGTTACCTTTTGCCTTTCAAAAGCCTTAACCTCTGAAATACTCGGAATAACAGACATAATTTATTTCATTGGCGTTTTTAGTTTATTTTTATCCACTTTTAAAAAATATTTTCAATTACTAGAGCAGATCTATGGGTGGATGCGGGCTGATACCTGTAGGTTGTAATTTGTATTTCTAAAGTTTGTTTTGTTTTCTTTCTTCTTCAGCTGGAACTGCTGCCTTCCTTTACTTTTGGCTGATTACAAGCCATGGACTAAGGCCATCTGACTTAGTTGCAACCCAGATGAGTTTGGCAAGGCAGAATGTTTTGAGCAAATGGCAAAATCTGTAGCTTTTCCCTCAGCAGTTTAGCATTTTTCACTGTCATGTTTTCTTCTTACTCAAGATACACATTTTTTTTTTTTTTAAGTCCTATGGGGATTTTTAACTCCTAATTAATAAGTAAGTGGCTGAAAGAGAGGTGCCTTAAGTCAGTTCTCTGAAAATTTTGGTGGGCAAACAACTAGAAAAGGACTGAACTTGACATATTTGTTCTAAAGGGTAAATCACGTGATAAATAGCATCCCTCAGGGAATTTACTCAAGGTCTTGGGAATTAAGGTGTGTTCCTCACATTTATGAGCTTAGTATTTCATAAGAATCCACTCAGTTTTGATTCATTATTGTATTGCTGTTTTAATATTTTGGTCTGAGCTTTTCTGCTGCTTCTCAATTTCATTTTTATTAAGCTTGATTTGAACATTATTCTTGTAATACTTGATTGCATTAGGACTTTAGAATTTTTTAAATTTCTTGTTTTCTGTCATATGCTTACAGAAACTTTTCACAGCAGTTCACAGATCCATAAGGTCGAATGCACCTCCCACTGATACATTTTCAGGCTTTATTTACAAATCAATACTTAGCTTCTTTTACACAATAGTGACCACAATGTCAAGTAAAAACAAGTTTCAGCAGGTACTTAGAGCATCTTTGCAGATGATCCATCTTTCATAAATGCAGCTACACGGTAAAAAAAAAGAGGGCTTCAGGTTAAAAATAGGTTGTATTGTAAAGACAATTACATCTTCAGTTGCCAGCATATGTTTATACTGGGTGGGCGATTGGCAATGAACTCTTTTATTAAGTGTGTTTTTCCTGTAAGTTCCCTGTAGCTTGTTCCATTTTAGTTGACACTATACCTCAGCTGTCTCTAAGGCAACCAGGCTGAGAGGAAATCATAAGACACACATAAGGATACACTAGAGAAAGAGACATCTGTAAGGAATTTAAATACTACCCACAGGCTTTTCATTGCTATGCTACTGCCTGATTCTCCTTATTTATTTGTGGGGTCCATTCTTGTAGATCTCACCTGGATGAACATATTAGTCATAAGAGTGAAGGCTTTATCAGGTGATTCAACAGGAAGGTATGCAAGAGATGGAAGGTGAAATGGAGCAGGCATTTTAAATACTCTATACTGGGTAACTTGAAGCTCTCAGAATTTGACTGAGATCACTGTGAGGTCAAATCAAGAGAGAGCAAGTACTAACTAGAGAAAATGTTGTGTTGTTAAATCAGAAAAACCTCAAAGTTCAAAGGCATCAGCAAAAACCTGGTGCTGAGATGGAAAAGATGTTAGGTGAACAAGTGGTATGTCATAAGTTTAAGGCCTCTTTTAGCAATGGTCAATTCATTATGAGTAAATGATTGTATGATGTCTTTAACTTTTTGCTTGTAGTTTTACTTTGCTGACTTTGCTTTATCATATATATGCAAAGCCAGGTCACTTATAGTAGGCATTTACATCAGGGAGCTTCCCCAGCATTTTCTGCTGGAAGAGAAAATGAGGAAGAGCTTCAAGTTTTTACCTATGTTAGTGTTTGGATTTCTTATTTTATTCATGTTATCTTCAAAGAAAAACTATTTTCTGAGTTGTTGGGTGCTGGTAAGTTGGAGGATGGTAAATTTACAGACTGGGTGAGGTTGTATTGATGCAACTTTCCTGCAGAAATCTGTCATCAGGAAAATGTGTTATTAAACTTCTCTATTAAACAGTCTAAGAATTTCAAATACTGAATTTCCTATGGGAACTGATAAAGCTATGTTAATAGTTATAGCAATTATTAGGAAAATCATTGAATAATGACTGGACAAACAAAGCAGTTTTTGGCAATGAACACTCCTGCAGTGTAGTAGTTATATTTCAGTGCAATTCAGTCAATCCTCTTTCTGCTCAAGAAGGTTGCATTCCTTACTCTCATATCTGTGAGGAACTGAGGAATACTTTAAGAGAAATTAAGTTTTTAATTCAAATATCTTCAAAAGTATACGAAGAAAAATGGTCTCTCCTGAAACTGTTTTCCCCTAGAAAAGTTTAGATGATATTCAAGGGCTAGGCACATCTTCTGGTGGAAAAAGGCTCACAGTAAGGGGTTTTTAAATTACATTTCATTGTTAATTTATCTTTAATGAATACAATTGAAAAAAAATTGAGGCCTTAGCTGTTCTTAAAATATGCCACTATACTACACTGTTGTTGAATATTGCCAAGTTTCTGAACTGTCAAGTGGTCTTTGTACTCATGGCTTCATGTAAAAAAAAATTGATTTCATGCCATATGATGACATATAAATAGGAAGGCCTGTTTCCTTGGAGGACATAATTTTCTGTTAACTTGAGAGAATATTTTATCATCACAAATAATTCTAAATGTTATCTCACACTTCACGTGTGAGATAACATTTGTTTTTGTCTTCTGGTTTTTTTGATAAATATGTTTCTCCAGTGGGTATTGTCTGCATGCATCTCATTTCTGCAATACAAAAATTGTGGATAAATTTAATTTTGGTTGTACAACTGTTTTCAGTCTTTACTTCAATTTCCTTTGATCGCTTTTCTTTTATTTGGTGCTTTGCCATGAGTCAAATATTAGTGTGACTCAAAAAAAAAAAAAAGTTCTAGTATATGATTAGGCTATGGTGTTGTTCCACCCTGTTATATAATTGCATAGTCTCCAGACATGTTACTTTAAGTAACTATTTCCAAATGGGTATAACTGTATTTTTTTATTAGTCCATTCTTCCTACACCTCAATAAGTCCTACTTCATGTATACAGTAAAAGATATTTCTTATTATTTATGATTTGTTGCCTATCAGCTTCTGAACAGCTGGCCTTCACCTACTTAGTACTTCAGACAATTCCTTTTCTCTAAATCCTAAATTGAGGTAAAATGTGGATATCAATGCAGATAAAATAAAAATTTTATCTCAAAATATTTAAAATAATTTCTATCTTCTAAGTCATTTTTTTCCTAAACATCACTATTTTTGAAATATTGCTGTTCTTAGCCCTTGTATTTGTCAGATTTTAAACATACAGAAGAATTTAATTCCATTTCCCAAAATATGTTGATTTTGTGCTGTTAGGATGTGTTTTTTCCTGTTTTCCTTTTCTAAGCCACCCTAATAATGTATTAGGAAAAATTATGGTTAAGATATTTTGCACCCAAGTTACTGATGTGGTCAGGCATATATTCAAGACACAAATATTGGTATTTCTTCTGTAGTAATGGTACTATTAGTAAAGACATTTGGTTTGGAATACAACTGACCAAATATTGACAACCATAATACAAATATCATAATCAGAATTAGTCATCTGGGTTTATTTATAGGCAGAATAGAGAAATAGGCATTCTATGGCCCAGCTAATCTCATTCTAAAACGGGTGAGACAAGCCACATACTTTCAGTGTTCTCCACTGTCTGTGAAGGGACACGGAGGTAGCTCAGGTAATGCCAAGCTGTCACATCACTGTCTACAGAGTTGGGAGACATCTCCAGCCAGCTCCCCTACATACCAGGAATTGAAGCCAGATGTGAGCACACACTACTCTCCATATACAACACATGCTTCTATTTTGTTGCTAAGAATAAAATTTAATTAGATTTTGGGGTTTTTTTTGGTTTTTTTTTTTTTTATTTTATTTTATTATATCTCTTTGACCTGCTGGACTTCTTGCCCAATAAAAAAACCTCAAAAGCAGCTTTTTATGAACTTAGAATCCTCTCTTAAATTTGAGTTACAAGTACAACTATAATTTTCATTCTGTGTTCCTGCTAGGTTATGAAGTTCAGGATCATTCTGACTCGCCAATATAAATTTTGGAAATGTATAAAAAGTTTTGCATTAAAGAATCTAACTGTGTGGTGGAATAGTGTTGCTCCAGAAATTTATGATCAGTGATGAAAAATAAGTAATTTAGGTAAAGCTGATTATGATGAATGTAATTAGCGTCAGGTTTGCAATTTCCCCCTTATATATTTGGGCTGTCTTTGGGCTTTATTTATTTAAGATTTAATAAATGACATATGTTTATTCTTGAGAAAGCTGAAGATCTTCAGCTTTGTGATGAAGTAAATTCCATTGAACAGAGGTGACTGTATTCATAAGCCATTCTTGGGAGCAGTTTATTCAGAGGCATTGAAAATGAGTGCACGAGGGACACAGTGAACAAAAACAAGATCTCGGAGCTTCCCATGGGAAAGGTCTTTCTTCTTAGGTCACACAATCAGGCTGACACTTGTGTATTAAATACTTGAATCTTTTCAGCACAGATATGCATTTACCAGAGAGTAAGGAAGGAGTCTGGTCCCTTTATAGCCCACTCACATCTTATCAGTTATGGGGGTATGTTGTTTCCTGGAAAGGTGCTCTTATCAGAAGATGATCGCACAGAGATAGGCAGTTCCTACCATTTGCAATGGGTTTTGTCCTTCTTCAAGGCAAACCCTCTAATCTAGAAACCTGACCAGCTTTGTCTTCAGCTTTGGGTTTGAACAATGTACAGCAGCAGCAAAGTTCTACATAATGACGCTTTCTTTTTACAGTCTTTTTTTGAGCAGCAGCCAGTTACGTTTAGCCATAAATTCACTGTATGAGAGAGTAGTGCAATGTCTTGTGCAGGCATATGCCTACTCCATTTTAGCAATGGCATGGATTAGTCTAGACCACTTCAAATTTGCATCTGCATATTAGATTTTAGTGTGTCTTTTCAATTTCCAAATTTTTAAATATATTTAAATAGTACATAAACAAATATGTTATGGAACGCTGGAATGGTCTGCCTGGGGAGGTAGTGGAGTCACCATCCCTGGATGACTCTTTGCATCAGTGTTTAAAAAAAGACTGGATGTGGCAGTCAGTCCCATGGGTAGTTCAGGTGTTAGAGCTGAGTTGGACTCAATGATCTTGAAAGTCTCTTCAAACTGGTGATTCTGTGTGTGAAAAGACTGAGGTTTTCCAGTTCTGCTGATCATTCTCATGAAAAAGAGACAAGAATCTCCACCAATTTCATTTGAAATTTGAAAGTAATCAGGTGGTAAAAGTGAGCTGTGACATCACAAATATGTGAAAATTCAGAGGCTTGCTCAATCACTATGTCTGCTCTTTCTTTTTAATTCTAGCACTGTTTTTCCATCTTGATAAGTATGTAAATAAATAACCTTCCTTCCCTATCCAGACCTTTCACTGTTCTCCCTTATATATGCACAGCAAACAGAGAAAAAGACTATGAAAGGTAATTTGTCATTATCAAGTATGATTATCAAATTGTGTAGAGGGTTAATAGGGTTTTCTGTTCTGCAGGGTAGAAAAAAACCCCAACAAGTCATTGTTGGGTGC
The DNA here is from genome assembly GCF_036417665.1 of Passer domesticus. NCBI lineage: Eukaryota > Metazoa > Chordata > Aves > Passeriformes > Passeridae > Passer > Passer domesticus. Next base: position 49,310,930 of record NC_087477.1, read on the forward strand.
AGGGTTTATTCCATAGTGTCTCACAATGCTCAGGATTGCTAGTGAGAAGAGGGTGGCCCTGCACTTCTTGAGAAGTCTAAAAACCTGGAGAGCTCAAGTTTGGATGTTTATGAGGTAATTAGTCCTACTGCTGGACCATCTCAGTTTCTGCAGACACACTTCTCCTTCCATGTCTGAAGAACTAGGTTCATTTCCTTAAAAAGAGGGTTAGAGGAAAAGAAGGTCTCATAGATCTTTTCATTAGGAAATGAAATAAGGATTTTCTTGGCATCTGGAGTGGGAATTAGTTTAATATTATGCAACACTTCCTCTGGTGGTGTTTTGTTAGAGCCAAAATCCATTAATTGAATAAAGCTCAGACTGCAACTTTATAAAAAAAATTGCAGGAATTATGAAAAACAAAATGATAGTGACTTGATTTCAATTCCAAAGGCAAACATAAATCAAAATTAAAAAGTCACCCCTTAGGAGCATTGCCAGAGCACACTAGGTGGTGCTGTAATTCCAACAGCAATTGCTGAATGTGCTTTATTCCTTCTGCTTTCCTGTACAGGTATAACTTGTTGCAGTGAGCTTTTTTTAGAGTTCTAAAAATTTTTAAATTATAAATGTTTGCAGTGTACTTTTAAGGTGATCTAACAGATCTTTTATTTGGTAGGAACAACACCAAAACCTCTATTTTACATATTTTGATTTGTGGTATGGTGAAATGAAGTCCAAAGACTTTTGATTCTTATTGTACTTAGGACTGAGATTTCAGACATGGGTTTTCTCTCTGTTGGACATTTTTGAGGAAATCCTGGATGTCATGCTCAAAAATTCTACTGGAGACTGTTATAATCTGTGCCTGTGTTGGTACCACAACTTTACCAACATCCATAGAAGTGAATCACGCTGCACATAGTCTGGGATAGGTCTGTCAGAAGAAGGAGAACTTCTTCTGGAGTAGTGGGATTTAGATTCTCACTACTATCTACATTACAGATATGTAGTCTTGTGGCCTCATGTATAGGAGTTGCTACTACTTGAAAAAATGCTACTGGTTTTTGTATTAAGCTGGCAGCAGAGCTTCAGGTTTATCTGGCTTTGCCTGGACCTTGTCTTGATCTTCCTGGAGGTTTGTTTTAGTTTGTTTAGCTGCTACAACATTTGTCTAATGAGAAGTCCATGAATGGCTCTTTCTATCTTTTGCTTAGCTTTGTGCAATTTTGTGGTATAGTGCTTCTTGTTACGTAAAGTGCCCAATAATAGGCAATAATATAATAAAGGTATTCTATATGGAATGAACTATGATTGACCCTGGCATAAAATGTAGGGTAGAGGGGACAGGGAATGACAGTAAAGCCTTTTAAATTATACTAGAGGCCCTGGTGCTATAAACCACTCCATGTGGTCAGTCACTGGTCACCACAGAAATGCAGCCTTGGGACTGGTCAAAACCAGTGTTAGGGATTGCAAGGAGAACAGGGAAGAAATGTCCAATACATTAAAATATGCTGTGTGCAGGGAATTTGGTCATACTGTGGAATTGTAAACCAGTGGCATGAGCAATGTGTAGAGCATGTTAGAAAGTGCATCAAAGCAGTGCTATAGAGACATTAGAGGGGAGGAAGAAAGCCGACATCACGCTTCTCCTTGAGAAGACAAGAAAGCAGTCATCAACTTACTCTCTTAACCAAAGGAAGGGTGTGATAATACCAAAAATAAGGTGTAGGTACTAGTAACTGGGTGGTTTAAATTTTAACTACTACTTTGGATCACTTTTCTGTAATAATATTTTTTCTTTGATTGTTCTCTTTTTTTTCTCCCTGCAATAAGTAGTCATGGGCTAATAATAATTCCTTGATTAAAATGTTATGATTTGAGATTTACAAAAATGAGTTTTTGACCCATAAGGTGTTTTTTTATCCCATGCAAACTGTACAAGCTGTAGCTCAACAACCTGATGGGAAGCTCAGACTGTGATCTAGAAGCAACATCTCCAGCATTTTGACAGCACTGTGTTTTACTTCCCCCTCTTGGAGATCATTGCATGAGTCAGGGAAAGAAGATAAAGAAAATAATTTCAAGTGGAAGTTTGAGTGATTGAGACTTCATGCTTACTATGTATGTTTACAGATGATTAAGAACTCTTCCACAGCACTTTCTTACTCTTCTCTACTCTAAGTGTGCGTATTTAAGCAAATATTAGTAGGGTACCATTGGCATACCTAATGACTAATTTCATTGTTAGTAAGAAGAATGGAAATTGAATTCAACTTTCAAAGAAAAAAAAAAAAGTCACTGCAGGGCTGGATGAAATTATTTTGGAAATATTACCCATATTTCTTCTTATATGTATGGCTTTAAAAAATGATATGCATTCACAGTGGTCCTATTAACATATCAGTAACAGCTGGAAATACTCTCCAGCCTTGATGTGAATTAGGAATCATGTGGGAAGATGTGAGAGCATGCCAGTTCAACATTTAGATTAACAATTTTAGACAGTTTGAACCCATACCCTAGGAACAAATCAAAAGACATATATAATTTTTAGTTCTACACAAGCCATATATTACTTTACTGTATCAGAGTTTGTTAAGGTTATTTACATAGAGCCCTTCTCTTGTCAAATGTCCTGTATTAAACTATAGTTTCATGCTGACAATCATTAAGAAGGAAAGATTTCATCAGATGTTTCCTATCACATCAGAGGGACTTTGCTTTGGATAGGCAAATATTGCAGAAATTATCTTGGCTTAATTAAATCTAAAAATAGTGAAGATTTAGGAGAATAATTTAAAAAATATTTTGCATGCTGTCAGGACTGATTATTTTTAAGCTTTCTAAATTGTTTAAAACACAAAAAATGCCAACTGTGTTAGGAAACCCTTTGCTCCTACTTTCGCCTTTCAGTTTTCTGTCCAAAAACTTGTTTTATTGTTTTATCCAGTGATTTATCTATTGACCTTATTTATTGAGGGGTGTTTCAATTCATCTTTGTAATGGTACTTTCAGGTTCTAAAATATTTAATTTCTTGAGAAAATTTTGGGTTTTATGTTTGAAATGAAAATTATATACAGTTAAAATAAATGTCTACTTTCCAAATTGAACTAAAAGTGTCAGTTCAATGCAACCCATTTTATTATTGTTTTGCATTCTAATCAGAAAGTAATCATGCAGCAGTATCTTTTCTGTTATTTCAAACTTCATGTAAAAAAATTAAAATTTCCAATCATGCTCTCTTTTTTGAAAAAATTTGAATCATTTGGCTTGTTTCAACTGATTTTGAAAGACTAATAGAAGACTCAAGGCTATTAAGTTCATACAGATTCATGAAAATTAACCTGAAAATTTGGTATAGGTGATGCTTCCTGAGTAAAATGTTATGGTATAAGGTTAGCGAAAATGAATTAGTTAGATAGATGAATCCGACAATTCATCTGTGGGAAAAACCTCAACTCAGTAGTCACCTGAACATCTAACCATGACACGCCTAGCAATAAGAATCTAAGTATGCTGAATTCCAATATTTTTTAAGAGTTTCAGCCATGTGTAAAGGCCTATTTTTTCATTCTACAGAAGAAAGGAGAAGAAATATATATATATAAAAATTCTCTGTTAATGAATCAATAGAAAGCAAATGTTTTTTTCAGCATGCTCTTTCCTACCTGCAAAGTTGTTTCTGCTTGAAACTAAAATCTTTGCATCAATTTCTCTGGAGCAAAATGTATACTTTCAATGTATCACAAAAACCTAACACCATTTTTTTTTGCATCAGCCTAAAATCTGGTTCCTTAAAGTATTGTGGAGCTCCATGACAGTTGAGATCATATATCTCTAGCTTTTACGGTCTGTCTGCCAGATCTGCTCCTCGAGGCTGTCTGAGCTTTGTGGCTCACTAGGTAGCATCCAGTAGCTATGAAAGTTTTTTTTAAATCATATTTTCAGGCTAATTTCAGTAGATGAGGAAAATTAGATAACTTGTAGTAAGTGGAATGAGATGGATTGTTACATTATGAAATATAGCATGCCAAGGTAGGGAAATGCCATTTCCCCATAGGAAGTTAAAACAATGAACACCTATTTTGAGATGAGAAAGACGCCATCAGCTTATGTAGACAAAAGCTCATCATATCTTATAATTTTATGATTACACAATAAATACCATTAAAGATAACACAGTCTCTTGTAGATAGTGCTTTTTACTGGTACTCTTCTAACAGCTTAATGAAGCAACATTCAAAAACCTCTGTAAGCACTTTGGAGAAGTTCATATTGCATCCTTCCTTGTTCCACAACTGTTCCTACAAATTTTTGCCAAGATCTTCTTAGCTTTAGTTTCATATCCTCTATGTTGTTTTCATTCAGTTGACAAAAAAGGGAAAGTTCTTTCTCTTGGCTTAAGAAGTAAAACACATCCATAGTTATGCTCCTTTAAAATCCAGATGGGACAAGAGTTCAGCCGCTATAGGGCTTTTCTCTAACATTTTGTCTTTAAAGCAAAGGCTGAACACAGGCTGTAATAAGCAGATATCATTTCAGGTCAAAGGATCCATCAGACTTCATTCTCCTCTGTGCATCTCCATTTGCTATCTCTCATGATATATTATTCTGCTAGAAAAAAATCTATGCCAATACACTAAGATTTGGGAATACCCAATGTTTAGAGGAGTTTGACCCAATTTATAGAATTCTTTGTGCGAAAGATGATGATATTCAATCATTGCCAACCTTTAGAAAAAACTACTATGTGTGCTTTTGTTTATTTCCTTAGCATCCAGCAAGGAAAATCTAAGGGTGCAGGGAAGCAAAACCAGAGAAATTAGGTGCAGCCTGGTTTTCACCTCCTCTGTCTGCCTCTTTCCCCAGGATTATATAAGATAAAAACAAAGATGACTTTTGTGACTCTAAGACACCCAAGGTTTTGAGAACACTCAGGTAAGGAGACGTTTATATTAGTTATGTTGTTCTATTGCTGTCTTCTAAAGCAAATAAAAATATTAGGATATTATTATTTATAACTCATTACTTAGCATAAACTAAGCAAAAACTGAACCTAAACAAATCAGAGGTCTGGCAATCGCTGGCTGTAGGAAGCTTAAGAAAGCCAAGTGCCAGATTCTGCACCTATGATGGGACAACCCTGGATGTACCTACAGACTGGGAAATGAGGTGCTAGAGAGCAGTGATGTGCAAAGAAAGGGACCTGGGGGTCCTGTTTGATGGGAGGTTGAACATGAGTGAGCAGTGCCCTGGCAGCCAGGAGGCCCAACCCTCTCCTGGGGAGTATCAGACACAGCACTGGGCAAGGGAGGGTATCGTCCTGCTCTGATCTGCACTGGGGAAGCCTCACCTTGAATATTGTGTGCAGTTTTGAGTGCCTCAATAGAAAAAACACATCAAGCTATTAGAGAGCATTCAAAGATATCTACAAAGACAGTGGAGAGCCTGAGGGGGAAACCATAAAAGGAGCAGCTGTGGTCACTTGGTCTGTTCAGCCTGGAAGAGACTGTGGGGAGACCTCAGTGCAGTCTGCAACTTTCTTGTGAGGAGCAAAGGAGGGGCAGGAACCGATCTCTTCTTCCTGTTGACTAGTGACAGGACCCGAGGGAATGGCCTGAAGCTGTTTAGGTGGGATATCAGAGTGTTCACCCAGAAGGTGTTTGGGCACTGGAAGGCTCCCCAGGGAAGAAGTCACAGCACTGAGCCTGACAGAGTTCAAGGAGTGTTTGGACAATTCTCTTGGGCACACGTTGCGACTCATGGGGATGTCCTGTTCAAAGCCAGGAGCCAGGCTTCAATGACCTTTGGGGGTCCCTTCCAACTCAACATATTCTGTGATTCTATAACAAATCAGTTGTTAGCTTGACTAGTAGCAATCCAGATATGCAAACAATATTATTTCCATCTGAGTATAGTTTTTAATTAACTCATCTGTTCAGAGATTTTTGTCAAGTTGCCTGGTGACTTTATCTCATTTCAATTTAGAGTTATTAGAAAATAATAGTAAGAGTTTTAAAAAAGCAGACAAGTGAGAACAAATCTGCAGATTTATAGAAATCTGTCAACTTTATGGCTGGGAAAGTGTGTTCAGAATGCATGGCATAACAAAATTCCTAACATATTTTGCACGCTAATCACAGATATCAAGGTGCCCTAAATACATTATTCAGGCTTATCCTCCAGCTTACACTTATTTGAAAGTATTCGTTTCCTCCATACTTTATTGAAGTTACTCAGAAACTTGCATTAGTAAGTGCAGGACTGCAGTATTTTTTATATGTATATATTTAAAAGTTTTTAAATTTCTTTACCAGTTCTCAAGTTCTGAAAAGCTAGAATCACTTTGAATTCTTAAAAAAAGAGAAGAATTTGGATACTTAAACTCAGCATTGGGCTCAGTTACATACACCATCAAAAACAGTTATCATTACTGCAAAATAACAATGGATAATCAGGCTATGTAGTATTTATTGCTCTTACATCTGTAGAGACTAAAATGAACATTCAAAAGCCCTGTGTGTAGAAGTACTACAATGTCACTTTTCATTTATATCACTGAGATGGAGAATGGGCCATAGAGAATTTATTTCTGCAGAAAACATATGATGTACAGGAAATATGCAAATATACTCATTCTGTGAACAATTTGCATTTGTCTTTCAACCTAGAAGAGCTTGGAAGTTTTAAAACTTTCACAAGGCAATTTGTAAGAGCAACTTAGATCTGAGTTGTGGTCAATTTGCCAGATCTTCATTGTTGTGACACTTTGAGTGTTTTACAGTAATTTAGTTTATTTTAAGGTGCCATAAAAGAGACAGGATGAAAATACTTAAGCTGTTAAACTAAATTTTATTTCTGTGGAAGTGATGGTTATGCATTCACTTTATGAAGAAAACTAAGAAGGATCACTAAAACTAAGAAGATAATTTAGTCAAATTAGCATGTAATAGTCAAATATTAGCATGTAATATTGCTTTGAATTAATACAAGTTTTAAATATTTCAAGTTCTGAAGGTTAGGAAATAACTCACATGATCAGTTTTATTCCTTCTCAAAATATGTTAATGGGGGATAAGCATAAAGAAGCAAACAAAGATGGAATAAATACTTGTATATATGTCTGTTGCACTGGGTTGAAATTTGTAATCTCAAGGTGAACTAAAACTTTTCTGCTTATTAATGAAGATTAAGAATGGACATTGCATAAATTGGCCTGCCATATTTTAGGGGATGTATTGATTTTCTCTTTGATTTATTTCCTAACAGCATCGCCACAGCAGAACAGGCTGTGGCCCACTTTTTGTAGAGTTTTCTGGCTTGTGCAATCGAGCTGTAATGATAATAGCTGTGACTATTAGCTGGCTTGAAATGTAACCCTGTTAAACATCAACCAAAGCCTTCCACAGAAGGCTGCTGTGTTCTGCTGGTGCGTGACTTAGCTGTTTACAGAAAACTGACTGGATGTTTCTGGCTGTTTACAAAGCGGCTCTGAAGGTTTACTTAGCAGTGGTCTGCTTTCAACAAAGTTGTGTGCATGATTTCCGACTGCCTTTTTTTTTTTCCCCCTCTATTTTTTTTGGACTTCCATGAAAAGGGAGAGCAGTTTAACTTGATTTAGGATTCTGTTTCACTTGGTCTTAGAGCTTAATAAGGAAGAAAGCATGTGCCTTTCTAGAGGAATTATCTTCGGCATTTATGAAGGCTTTAGATTTATTGTCACCTACCTCAGTTTTGAATCCTAAAGATGACCTGAGTGTTCCAGGTTTACATTTTATATTTTACTACTTGCTTTTAGTGGGATCTAGTATTGTTAAAGGGCCCTCAGTAAACAAGAAGGTGACAGCAGCACACATTTTTTGACCACTTTCACCCCACAATCCATAAGAATCAATTGTAGTAGTTTGCCTTTTTCTTAGATTGTTCTGAAATGTAATCCTATATGTCTAATGATATATTTTACTCCTTAAAAATAGCTCTTCACTTGACTGTATTTTTTTTTCCTCTTAACTTTATTCATCAGTTCACAACTCTGTGGCATGATACCAGAGTTGACTTCTCCTGATATGTCATCTCTCACATTCCTGCAGCAAAATTGTCTCCCCCAATAATAAATTTAGGATAGAACAGTTCTCTCCATTCACAGATTTGACCATTAAAAAAAAAAAGTCTGTACTTTGTCTTGCAGAATAAAGTAGAAGGGGCTTGGATTGTGAGGAAAAACCCTCCTTTTATAAACAAATCTGTTCAAGGACTGCATTGCATTGTAGGAAATACCTAACTCTAATAGCCTCAATAATATGAATTTTTTTTCCTGGGTTTCACTGTGCTGGAAGTTAGTCTTCATATTAATAAAGGAAATGATAAAGTGGAAATTGAAGTACACATGCATTACTTGTTTGTTATTCCATCTCTGATGGAATCCACTGAGGAAACCAGGCTCTTTGAGGTGGAGAGGACAGGCTGGAGGCCATAGGAATATTATTTAAAAGGACCTAGCTGTCATATTAAGTCTGAACTGTGAAATAAACACAGATAATTTTTATATGTTGTGAGAAAAGTATTTTAGATTATCCCAATACTTTAATGTTCTGAACTAAAATTAAAAAATTTCTGAATGTGTGTAGAGATTTGGAGCACATCTATTCTTAGATAGGTATTTTGAGATACATTTAACTGTAGACAAAATGTGATAAATGCATAATGTCATTTAAAATTTTTGGTCTTTATTATTATATCTTGGATCTCAGCAATGAAGGCAAATTACTTTTACAAGATACAATATAATTATCATAGAATGTCTTGGGTTAAAAATTACCCATAAGCATGGGTCATTCTTAGTCAATCTTTCAGTGCATTTGCTGTTTCAGGTTGTGCTCCTGTGGTGATTCTTCAAATTTTCTTTAGTCTCTTCTTGTTACAGGATACAGAATACAAATTTAAATCTTAAAATATAAAGAAGGAAAAAATAAGGAATAATGGCAGACATACACAATTTTAACATATGTTTCCAAAATCTCAGTAGATTGTCTCATATTTATGACTTGTAATCACTTGGAATAATGAGTATCATACCAAAAATATGTGGTGGGAGGAAGAAAAAAAGTTAATAATAAAATCAACGTTTGTATTTCCCCCCTTTGAGATGAAATAGATTACTGTTTCAATGCTGATTTATTAAATAGCATTCCTCAACCATCTAACTTAAAACTGGTAATGCTTGGTATTAATTAATGTCTTGAATAACAGAATAAAAAGAATATGTAGGATATTTTGAGATAACAATGACCTAGAAGGAAGCCATAAAACATAGAGTGTGAGAGATTATAATGTTTTTTAAAAACGCATGAAAGTACTTCAGAAATGCGTAATAAAAGGAAAAGGTTAGTAAAAGCATTACTGAAATACATTTACTTAATCAAAAACAATGGCAAAATACTTCAAATTTGCAAAGATACTAGTCTAGCTCAATAAAAATATTGAAAAGATTAAGTATTTTTTGTTAAAAATACATGTGCATGGAGCTGGGAAAAATGATCTGAACTCAATAAAATGCTGCACTTGTGTGCTGACCCTTGGAAAACAGGTGCTCTTCAGCACTGGCTTATGATTTGTATCCATGTAGCACTCCACAAAACCAGTTTCAAAGCCATACAAGTGTTGAAGTCCCAGTCCTGCAAGTTATGTATTTGAACAGTTTGGAAGATTAATGTCATTGAAAATGGAAAATAACACTGAAATTTAGGCACATATGAAAATCTTGCTGTCAGCCCAGTCCATGAAGAACAATGGACAGCTGACATAGCTTTCAAAAGACAATGGAAGGAAATGCCTCCAAGGGAACTGTTAAAGAAAAGCTTTTTAAAATAGCCCTTAAGACTTTTTTGACTCTGCCTTCAGTTCTGCCATAAGTATCTCAGGACACAACTGTAATGGTGGTGTTGAGGAGTTTTGTGTGTGAATGTTGAATAAAGCTATGGTGCAGCTTTAGACTGCAAAGGAGCATGAACTATTTCTTAATGAAGTCATAGACATGAAGAGGGAAATTCTAGTCCATTTTCATATGGCTACCAATAGGTGAAATAAAATCAAACATTTCCCTTGAGACTTGGTTTCAAAGGAAGTCAGCTATGGGGTAAGAAATTTGCTTAGACAGAGCAACCTGTGTAGCAGGCATCTACACCTGTTAATCCCATACAGCTGTTGGCATGAGGCTGTGTCACCTGCAAATAACTTCACACTGCTGTCTAGTGACGCTATCTTGAGGTCACCACAATGTATCAGTATGTAACTTAAAATATAATTTTGTTCATAGGCAAGCATAATGATAATTTATTAAGATTGAAAAGTATCTTCAATTAAATTTTAAAAAAAGCCTTCAGCTTTTATCAGAACTCAACAGCATTTCTCATCAGACTGTGTGCAATCAGTATTGTCAGCTATAGCTGTGTGATCATAATTTTTGTAACTCCTTCCTCCTCTCTACTGGGAAGCTTTAAATAATAATTGCACTTATTGCCTTTACTTAGTAGAATATGTACAAGCAAAGACTTGGGAGATTTATTGTATTTCATTTCTCCCCTCTGAGCAGATTTTTGAGTTTTTCTTTGCTTCTTAAAAAACAAGCCAAAGAAGGGAGCTTGATGTATTTCTTACAGTTTAGAAAGCGTATGAAGTTTCACGTACTGCAAATAAATACATGTGGTTGGTTGACCCTGGCTGGATGCCAGATGCCCACCAAAGCCACCTTATCACTCCCTTTCTCAACTGGACAGGAGAGAGAAAATATAACAAAAAGCTTATGGGTTGAGTTACGGGCGGGCTGAGATCACTCAGCAGGTCATGATCAAAACAGACTTTGCTTGGGGGAATTAGTTGAAATTGTTACCAACCAAATCAACTTAGGATAATGAGAAATAAAACATATAGGACTGGTCGTAAGTAGGATTGTAAATTTCTTTGAAGCCAGCCTGTTGGCTGGGTTCACATATGAATAGCAGGATTTTGAATAGCTCCATGGGGTGAAAATGAGATGGGAAGAAAGATCTCTGACAGCATATGTAATGTCTTCTCGGAAGACATTCTGCCCTTTAAAACACACTTTTGGACTTGCTTTCAGAAATCATAGAAAATAATCCTTTACCTGCAAGTTATGAATGCAGTGTAGGGTTTAGCTTATGATAGTAGCTCAGATGCTTAATTTCATTATCCACATTTTAAACCATGTTCTCTACTTGCTGCTTTATCTGAAAGGATGGTGGATCCTCTGGAAGGATGAACATCTTCAGGTCCTCCTTTGAAATGCACATCACAAATCTCCTTGGCTAAATGTACTGCTCCTTTTCTTGCAGTGGCAGCATCCTTTGAGGTAATTCTTCCTGCTCTTCTAATTTTATTCACTTTCAAGACAAAAGGTCTACAACCGTGTTTTTTATATTCTTTTGGGGGTTTTTCCAACATTTCTCACATAGTATGTATGAGATATATGAAGAAGCTTAGATAATACCTGTTCTGGAGAAGCAGCAGCATAAAACATGGCTCCTATTTCCATTAAAAATATATTTTTATTCACTCTAATTATAAATTAAAGTTAAGGGTAAGAGATTTCCTCAAAAGAGATCTGCTTAAATACTTACATTAGTGATTTGATTCTGTAATTGTCTTCAGAAATTTTTTAATTACGCAAATGCTTACCTTTAGTTTAGGAACTGTCAGAATATGTACTTTTAAAGGTCAGGGCTTATGTAGTTTCCTTATTAATCTTGTAGGGAGGGAAAAAGAGGAACAAAGATCACTGCTTGGGTACTTTGCCTTGCTTTGAATGGAAAGAAAAATCCAAACAAACCATAAAGTCTTAACAATCATTTCACTTTCATCACGTTTTAAAAGGCTTGCGCAAAGCCTTTCTCCTCTGCAAAGCCAAGCAGGATTTGTCCCTTTATGATGATTGTCTTAGAAAATTTAAAATGCAGGGAAACGAGTTTAGCAGCTGTCAAAATTAGTGCAACTCCTGGGACTAATAAAAAGAAAAACTGTAATGTTGACACATCAAATAACATCCTCGGGATGTGGGACAACACCTAATGTGCGTTTTGTCTGACCTACAAGATGTGTGAGTGGCAGCCCTTGTGCACGGTCATTAACTTGAAGAGGGACATTATGCTTAGGTCTCAAATTGTATATACTACTTAAAGGAGAATAAACATTATACTGTAAGTGTGGGGGACCAAAACAAACCCTGAATTTGTGGAGAGCTGCATTGCAATACTGATGTGTGCTTAAATGTCCCTTTTAACATGTGTGTGCATGTGTTATTTCTTCAGTGTTTGGATGTGGATATGTCTAATAATGCTAATCTCTACAAAATATTTATTTGGCTTAGATGCATATCTATTCAATGCATAGTGAGACACAATAGGTATTACAAAGTATGTGTTTTTTAAAAAATATTTCTAGATGCTAAACCAGAAAAAAATATAAGTAGAAAATATAAGTATGAAAAAGGCAAGATGACGTTTTAAGAGAAATTTGTTTCCAATATACTGATTTAATTACCTTGAACCAAACAGGTCAAGGGCTCAAATGCAGAAAACGGTTGCAAGTCAAAATATAAAACACCCCAAACCCATCACCCTTCAAAGAAAGGTTTCCAGGCTTATCTGGATGAATCCTGACCTGAGAAAGAACTTCTTCCCTCCTGCCCTAAAGACAGCATGAAAGAGAGCTTTATCTTGTAGGTCAGAGAAAGTAGGAAAAGGTTAGAACTGCCAGAAGTCAAACTGAAGCGAAATTAAAACAAATAAACAAAAAGATTCTTTAGATAAGGAAGAGAACAAGATCTGTTTGCATGAGGTAACCTGTATTGGCCCCAAATAAGAGTAGTATTTCAAATCACTTTGAGTAATGATGCTAAGAATCTGCACAAGCCAGACAGCTAATGATTATGGACATGTGGCAATGGAAACCACCTCCCTAATGACAGTACAATAAGCTCAGTATGTAACATATGCTAAATGGATTATGGGTAGGAACTGGATAAGTGCTCTCAAGAGTTTTGCCATTTCAGTCTGGTAGCAGCTATTTAGGAAAATGGGATGAGAAGGATGAAAAAAGTAGAATGAAGTACAATTTGTGTTTTTCAATTATGTATCTTCCTAAAGTAATATAAGCTTAGATAAGATACATGATCACATTACCAGAAATAGAAGGTTTTGTTTTTTTTTAATATTCCTAACTCAGTTCAAGCAAAAGGCCTAAGCCTTCTGTGTCAGCTAAGGACATTGTGCTTTGTGTTTTGTATTAAACACTCTAAACATGCTGTGGAGCAGTGGAGTGTTTTATGGCTTGCTTTGTGCTGAGAGTCAAAACTTTTGTTTCATGGACTCACATACTTCTTTTTGCTGGGTTAGTTTGATTCTGGGAATGAAATTTGATGCTTGTATAGGGTGCTACATAAAGTCCTCTATTTTCCTCTGACTAAAAAACATGTTCTATGTATGTTCAAGGTCTGGGGGTGCATCTTTTGACTCAGGTAACAAGCAATAGGACAAAAGGAAATGGCTTCATATTGTGCCAAGGAAGGTTTAGGTATTGGATATTAGGAAAAATTTCTTTACTAAAAAGGTAGTCAAGCATTGGAACAGGATGCTCAGGGAAGTGGAGAATCCCAGTCCTTGGAAGTGTTCACAAACCTGTGCACTTGGTGCTGGGGATGCGATTTAGTAGTGCATATGGCAGTGCTGTTAATGGTTGGACTCTGTGATCTCAGAAGTGTGTTCCAACATAAATGATTCTATGTAGAAATATATAAACAGCTGGCCTTGCCTTTGCTACTGTGGCCCAACTTCTTGGACAACTCATAGATACAAAATAATAGTAAATGGCTTCTTGCTTGCAAGAACTAAGCAAGGATGCCTAGGAGGAATTTAAAGGCTGTGTTATGAACACATTATATACATTGGTTATTAATAGAAGTTACTGCACTGACTTTAGTGAGAAACTATTGTTCTCCAAAGAGCTTGGAGAAAATCTGTTTTCCAAAGGCAGAATTTAAGACACTGTGGAAAGGAGCCAACAGCTCTGAACTGCTATTGCCTTTTCACAAGCAACTGGAGACAAATTTTATTAGAATTTTTTTTTTCCAAGAGGAAAAAAAATAGCTACTGTATTCAGAGAAAGGAGAGGATATACAACCTGGCAACAAAAGTTTTCATCACATTTTCACTAAGGGCTGGGGTGCCTGCAAACTTTTGTTTATTTTATTCTTGACAACTATTATCTCCCTGTCAGAGTGGAAGTGCCACACAAGGGAGAGAAAGAGATCACCTCCTATTTGTGATTAGCAGCCAACTTGTTCCCTAACACCACCTAAACTCATAATTCTTGCCATGGTGGAGAAATATACTTCTTCCTCCTAGAGTAAATTTACAGTTAATACATGTTTTGGTGAGATTGACCCTCCTCCTTGCTGTTGATTGATATATGTCCTAACCCTTAGAACTCCTATGCGTCCTATTGTACACCCTGCCACAGCATTTTAGCACTAGGATAAGATATTCTGCCTTATCTAAATCTCTGTGTTTTGCTGCTTAAAACATCCCTTTTCCCCCAGATTCTGCAAGAGCCATTTCAGAAGGCTGCTTCATGGGTGGCAGTGGATGCAGGAGGAGTGTGCCTGGTATGCCATTGCAGGTGTAACTCTCCAAAGCTTACTAGTGCAGAGAAAAAATTACTCTCATGACTTGCTTAGGGCTACTTATGGCATGTCTTTCCTATTGCCTTTTATAGAGGAAGCTGAGCATAGATTAGAAGTAACTCAGCACAGCTCTGTCTAGACAAATGGTGAACACTGATGCATGAAGCAGGTGAAGCAGTGCAGGAAGTGTTGGGAGTCTTCAAGGAGTGTCTACAAAGATTTGAAAACTTGTAAAGCAGGTTTACAGTGTCCTGGATTCTAGCCATTTTCTACACACACATAGTAGTTGCTTATTGGGTGAAAAGAGCATTATCTTTTCTCTCCAAAGTGAAACATTCCAGAATTGTCCCAAATTTTATTAAACACAGCCACAATATTCACTGTATAACCTAAAGCTTGGCATACTCAGAGCCAGCACTAGTAGAGTGCTGCAGGTGGTCTGTTGAGGGGTGTGTGCTGTAAGCATGATGACACTTTACCTTTGAGAATATTTTACCTTAGTCGTTGTCACTTTTATTCATCTGCTGTTTCATCTGGATAATACAATTTGAAGGGTTTTAACTGTGGTGTTTAATTGCTGTGGTATGTTTATATTTTTCAGCTTCTGAGGACTTATGTTCCAGACTGTCTTTTATTAAGCAGAAACTAGGGCTTAAATGCAAGTTTGACTTGGAGGCAAAGCCTGTTGGTGTGGTGGTTTTGGTCTCTAATGTGTTCATGCTTGTATTAATTATTTTTGTGGTCTTCTTGTAAATAAGAATTAGCTTGCCTTTTAATTTTTTTTTCTGGTGAATATCTGTTTGCCATTGACAGATTCTTGAAAGGTGGTTACAGCTATTTTTGCTTTAAGAATGTTTTGATTTGGGTAATTAGGGTTATATTTCCAGAGACAAAAAAAATAACAGAAAAAAAAAGCATTTTTTATATATGCATTTTTATATTTTTATATAATTCCACATACAATTTCCATATCAGAAGAGAAAACTGCCTGAAAGTTTTGCAAAAGAAAGTAATTACTGATATGTGGAACATTTTATGCATAAATATACTCCTTGCATGTTTAAGAAAATGAAATTTCATTAATGTTTGGCATATTATATGCATAATCCCATAGTGTTCAAAGTCTTGTTTTATACTTCAGCACTGGGAATCAGGATTTCCCAACACAATGCAGTCAGAAAAAATGAATTAGCACTGACGCAGAACTCATGACCTCCTTGGCGCCAAGGGGCTACATTGAGCCAATTTCCTCAAGGATATAGTTCAAGGAAAATTTCTCACTGATGCCTAATGTAACGTATATATGATCGCATTTATCTTTTTAACTTTTTCAGAAGTGACTTTAAAAAAAAAATCAAATTCTTAATAGTTACTTGAATACTATTCCCTTGTTGAAAATAAGATTTAATTTCATGGCCTGTGTGTATGCCCTGTTTGATGATTATGTCCAGCGTTTTGTTATTTCAACAGACTTCAAACATGTCATAAATAAATTTCCACTGGGTTGGCACTTCCTTTTTGCTTCCTGATGTAGGGATTGATTGTTCTTTGCAAGTCTCTTGGGATTTTATGAGCTTTCTCAGAATGACTGACTTGCCCACAAATTCAGCTATCATAATTTTCAGAAACCGTTCACACAGAAAAGCCAATAGTGGCAATTTTTAGAACAATAGTAAGTGCTACGTATTGTATGAGATCAAATGCCTTCTCAGGTGTAGCAAGAGACACAGACAATGACGGAATCTATTCAAAATGTTGTTGGTGGGATTAGAGTCTGTATCAGAGAAGGTTGTTAGTATGAAAGTTGTATGAGATAATATTCCTAGAATAAGTGTTTCTCACAAGGGGCATCTTTGTATATGCATAAAAATACTGACATGGTTAAATAGGTTACTTAGCATTTGGGATGTTTTTCAAGTACTGTGGAGATGAAGCAATATTAAAACTACACTTACAATAAGACCATAGTAAAATTTTAATAATATCTAAATTAGTTAAGTAGTACAAGTGATTAACTATCTCAGACAGAAAACATAAAAGAAATTAATGTAATAAAAATAATTAACTGAGAAAGTAAAACTTCAATGTTCAATCCAAATGCTTAGTGAGAGATATGTCCAGTGGCATCTTGAATATCCAAGTGAATCCTGAACTTCTCTAGGCCTTGCATTTATACCTGACAGCCTTGAAATATCAGCTATGCTTGGTGTCTGAAACAAGACTCTTGCTATGTTTAGTCTCAGAGATCACCTTTTAATATTCTACTAACTATTCAATAGTATTAGAGTATTCTGGTCAGTAGTTAATGAAGCAGCACGAATAAGATTACTTCTGGATAGCTCAACAGAATTGTTAAACATCTGAGTTCTAATTCCATCCTTTTTTTTCTTAAGCACTTTTGGCCATAGCTGGGTAGAATTTCTCTTCTGTGCCAATCTCTTCCGTGTGAAATGTTTGGGAAGATGTCTGTATCCAAGGAATCAAGGAATCATAGAACCATTTAGGTTGGAAAAAACCTCTAAAATCTTCAAGCCCAAACTAAAGCTAGCACTGCCAAGTTCATCACTAACCCATGTCCTCAAGTGCCACATCTATATGGCTTTTTAAACATCTCCAGCAAAGTTGACTTAACCACTTCCCTGTGCCAGCCTGCTCCAGTGCTTCCTTTTGGTGAAGAATTTTTTTCATAATATCCAATCTAAACCTCCTCTGGTGCAATTTGAGGCCATTTCCTCTCAGCCTATTGCTCATTACTTGGGACCTCTATTCCCACCTCACTAAAACCCCCTTGTAGAGAGCCAGATCATCTCCCTTCAACCTCCTTTTCTCCAGGTTAAACATCCCCAGCTCATTCAGCTGCTCCTCATAAAACTTGTTCTCCAGGCCCTTCACCAGTTTTGTTGCCCTTCCCTGGACTTGCTCCAGCCCCTCCATGTCTCACTTGTACTGAGAAGCCCAAAACTGTTTCTGTGATGGCAACAGATGCACAATGACTTCCAACTCCTCTTGGTTGTTGTCCATGTGGTGTGCATTGGTGCAGCTGTACTTCAGTTAGGCTATCGATCCCATAATCTTTTATGAGCTTTTGGCTGTCTGATTTGGATTTCCTATTAACTTTGGAGATTCTGTAACCAATTAGAAGGTTTCTCTGGAGCCAGATGGGCACATATACAGGTTGGACTGTTATTGCCCTATAAGATCTTAAAGGCAGCCTTTTTTTGAAATTTATTTTTGCCAATACTTTGAAGCTGAAAATGAGACTGTTCAGTTATTTCCTTTTCCAAATATTGGGTAAAACTGGATTAAATATTTAAAGACAGTAATTGCTGAAAAATATGTTTTGTAATGCCGAATGATGCATAATTAGCATTCCTAGACTTACTATTTAAAATATTTCTGGAAAGCATTCTAAGTGATGCAGAACTAAGTGTCAAATATGCATTTAATTTATGTTCAAAAAATGCTGCTGGCACAGTCATCCACTTAGGAACAAGTGGTTGCTTGACTACTGAGCAAACGTGATACTAATGAATGGAGTATAACATCACGTAATTTTCCTATGTTCCTACCACAGAAAAAACCGTGGAGGGCTTTGATCCAAAGTAATAATTTTTCCTGTTTTCATCCACAAATTGTACAGTTTCACCATGCTGTGTGGAAAAGCAGCTGGAATTACATACCCAGTGTAAGCAACTACGATACAAGTTTGTACCCAGGAAGTAAATGAGCTCAGAAATATTTATGCCTTTTCTTAACAGAACCAAAACTACTTACTAATTTGTTAGTGCATCTATGCCCTATATAATCATGATTCTCATGCCATTTTATATCAGAATTTTATGCCCAGGGGCATAACTTTCAGTCTTCAATTGTAACATTTTATGTGCAGCCAGCACATAAAATGAAATTGGAAAGGCAAAACTGCATTCAGCAGAGCACTTTTTCTTATCCACCTGCACAAATTTAGAAATTTGCTACAGAGACCAGAATTAAGAGTTTCATCTCCATTGCTCAATAACTAATTCAAAAATGGAGAAACTGTATGTAGAATAGTGGGAAAACTGATATATTTTCATCACCATATCTTATCGAAGAGAGATGCTAAATGTCCTGCAATGTCAATATCTGAAGTTTAAAATCACTGTGTGCTCAATTTTGGGTCTGAGCTGCTTCATTAGGAGAGAAACCATATGATGCCACATCCAGGCCTTTCTTATGACAGCTTGCTATCATTGTAGGCAGTGAAGATATCCAAGAGGCTGGATGCTCCAACACTGGCTGTGGTGTGATCCAGGGGCAAACAGCAGTTGGTCTCTGTTTTGGAAGTCGGGAGATGAATAGGGAATCAATTAACAACTACAGAAACAATGCTGGGAGAGATGTCCCTATAGAGTGATTGCACAAGAAATTAAGTGGTGAAGCTAAAAGTTGACAGGAACTCAGAGATACTTGATGTACCATTTTACCTAAAATTAATTTCAGGTAATACTACTTAAAATAGAAATTTAAAAATTTACAAAAAAGCTAAACATATGTGCTCTTACCCATTATACAATGATAGGGAAAAAAAAAACCCATTTTCTGTAAGTCATTCATAATATGTACTGAGGAGATTGTGTATCATGGGACACACTTGAAAAGGTTTGCAAACTGCTGCAGTATCTGAGATTATGTGCTCTAAGACCTAGCAGAGGGATCATTTATTTTCTTAGGTTAAAATCCTCATTATTACTTGTCCTTACATTATGGTACTTAGAAAGAGATTTTTTATTCCTTGTAATGGTATTTTTGTATGTATCTTTAACGGTATTTTATCTAGCAAAATAGGAAGGTATTCAAAACAACAGTTTTACCCCAGACTTCCCTTCAAAATCTCTCAGATTTTTTTTTTTACTCTAGTTAACTGTATATATACTTCATATTTTTTCATATACTTCATAATTAGTTTCAATAGAAACCAACGGGAAGAAAAGAAATATCCTTACTGAGCTACAATTCTGGCACCCTTGGGGAAATGGGAACAGATGGTTTTACTACAGATCCAGGACTGTTATGCATTATTTTTCCTCACTGTCTCTCGTCCTGTCTTTCAAAAGCAACAGCTCCCCTTTTTTGGACCACAGTACAGATTTTTTTTTTTGATACTTCTTAGCAGGATGTGTATAGTAGTGTGGTTATGAGATTCCATACAGAAGGATGCATGAAGCCAACTGAGTCAGAAGGGAGATTTTTGCTCTGCTTTTGTGAAGATACTGGTGTTTCTCACAGAAACAGTACCTGCAGGAAAAGGATGGAATGGATCAGAAAAGTTGACCAGTGGCTCTATTATGAACATTATAGAAGATCAGAGTGTATATAAACTGCATATTATATATGAATTAGATATAGTGAGACAGCCTGTCTCACTAGTGCTGGATACCAGATTTTAGTACCTGGTTGTGCAGAACTTGAAGCATTTTTAATTCTCATCAAAGTTTGCAGTGAAATAGAGGATATGTCTTGTTTGCATCTTGTCATGGGAATTAGTCTGCTGTTTATGGGCTGTTTAGAAAACAGCCTAATTCTGGTCTGAAATGGCTTATGCAAGAGAAAGCTATTTCTATTGTGTTTATTTTTCAATTAAATACAATTTTTCTTCTGTTGAAAATGGACGAAATAGATGAACAGAACTGAAATAATGTTTTATGGACTTATATGAAAACCTTGCAGTGCTCTCTGTCTTATTTGTAGTTAAGTATTTCTGGAGAGGATGTTTAACATTTTTTCCTGTATTTTGGCATGAGAGGGGGACTAGATTTATTAGAAATGCCTACTGTTTGGTGTAATCTGGAAGTAAAACAAAATGTATCAGAATTCTAACTAAAGAAAGAAATTAGCTTTTCTAATATCATTGTTTGGTGCATTAAGGGCATATTTGATGCTCTTATACAGCAGATGACAGTTTAGGTCAATGATTGTTTTATTTGGTGTAAAGACAAAAGAAAATGTAGGCAATGCAAATAATAAAGATAAATTAACATTATCAAAGGGGAAAAACAAACTTTCAAGGCTTTAGAGGTAGAACAGATCAGCTCTCATCAACTTCTAAATTTTGTTTTTGTCTTTGAAAGGCAATTACTTTTTTTTCTTTTCTGCTAAGATAAATTTGGACATGTGGGTGTTAAGTATCAATTTAGACATTTGGGTCTTGAAGATAAGCAAGTAGAACATTATCTAATTGCTTCAATGACAACTTTTTACTACAAAAAGTCAAATTAAAAGTTTTCTAATTTAGTAGACAGCTTCATCAGAAACAATGCAAATAAGATGTAAAAGAGTTTCATGGTCAATGTGTAGATCTCTATCTCACACAAATTCAGATTAAGTAGTCCTGAAGCCCACTAAGAGAATTGCTGCATTTGTGAATCCAGTCCTTTCCTTAGAGTCCTGTATTTTCTTTAGTATTCAAAGTGTGTGATAGGAAGTAAAAAGACGGATTTTCCACCTTTTTTCCTCACATGTTTAACTGTAAAACAAGTTAAACATTCATCACCTGAAATCATCCCACCAGAATGTCATGGATCAATGACTTGGTATTGCTGCTAAGCACTGTGAATACACAAGTGCTTTTCATTCCTTCATACAAAGCACTACACTAAAATGTGTTCTTGGTTTGCAGGAGCATCCCTGAACCCTTACGGAAGTATTTTTGGGAGACATCTTTTGTAATGTGAGTGGAAGATGCAGAGCTCACCAAGTGAGTTGGCCAAAATGCCCAGAACACGGCAGCTGCAGCCCTGAGCTCTGCGGGACTCACGGGCAGGTCACCACAGCCAGCCAAAGGGAAATGTGTGTTACTCCACTCTCTTCCAATTGAAACTTTCCCTGGCTTTAGCCCCAAGTCTTTGCCATGAAATTACTGCCAATCTTGGGGATGAACACATGACAGACTTTTCATCCATATAAATAATTTAGTATTTTGCCTTTCAGGTCTCTGATTTTCCTGGATAGTTTGAAGGATTTCAGACTTTATTACCGGCATAAGTGAAATTAATACTTATTTGACTTTTTAATAGATTTTATACAATTGAAGTTTAAGTAAAGAGCTTTTTTATTCAAAATGGTTTTCTTTTTTGAATTGTTTTAGTTGTTATGCCTTACTACACATGAAGATGATAGCTTAGGAAATGGAAATGTGTTGCTTTCATCAAAGTATATATAAAGTGTTTAATAATCATTAAATAAGCATTGTAAACCAAGAAATACTCGAAAATAATCAAGTGCATACCTGGCAAGGCAACTGAAAATGTAAGTATAAACAAGTTCTAACTGCATCAATTTACCCTAAAATTTAATGAAATCACAGCAAAAATACAAAAAATATGTGGAATTTCTTTGTACATTGAAGAACCATTGCATCTCACTTACTCAAAGAGAGCAAAGCATATCATATCCTACAGAAGAAAAGCATGGTAAAAGCATTTCCCAAGAAATATGGGAAATAGTCACATGAACTAGATGAAAAGGATTTATTCTTATACTTGTACAATTTCCAGAACTACTGGCTTACAGCGGGTGGTGTCCTCCAAGACAGTTCAGCCCCTTCTCTAACATCTGGTGTTACAAAAACATGATGGTCAAACAAATAGCACTGGAATCCTAGTCAAGTCAACCACACTAGTCTATAACATTATGTTCTCCATTTCTGACTTCAACTGTCCTTACTTATTTCATACGAAGTATAATAACTTAAACAGAACTAAGAGAACCTTTCACTTGAGTTTTGGGCATAAAGCTGTTAGAACTTTTAGTATCTACTGAATTTTACTTCATAGATTCAGTAGAGACCATCAGTTTACATGCCTTGATAGAGTTTAGTCATATATCCAGCATTCTAGGCATTTGCCAAAATGCATCTTCAGGTTAGGGAAAATTACTTCAGAAATTGCCTCGTATGAATTTGGAGCAAATTAAAGAGGAATCCCTTTGGTCTAAATTTAGGATTTGGGTATCATTCACGGGTAGTAATCTGATTCATTGTGGTTTTTTCCTTTATGTATCCTTTCATCTTTCTCTTTATAGATTCTTCAGTGAGGAGGAGATTTTCAGCACTGACTGGTGAGTATGCTTAAGGCTTAGCTATGTTTGGTGTGGCATTTCACGGTGTTGCAAACTCTCATTTGCAGGGACAAAACAGTGGAGACCACAATTTGGTTTAAGCTGTCTGTTTCACAACTTCTCAAACCTCATGTGAATGGTTTTGCTGTCAGTAGAAGCTGTTTCAAATGCTCCTAATCTTAATTAACACTTCATAAATTGTGAGATTTTCAGTTTTCTTAGTTGTATTTTTTCAGTCCTTTTTCTGTGAGGCATGCTTTGAGGTTCACAGTGTTTCTGGCTCTCTCTGGGAGAGCTAACAAGAAATCCCAGTAGATATCTGCTGCTTCATTTTGCATGGAAAAGGAACAAAACTCATGGATGATGTCTTCCCGAGCTAGGGAGTTGTAACAACTAGTTACCAATCAGTGAAACCTTGAGTTGTCAGATAAAATACTCCTGAGTAAATGTAGCTCTTCCCTTCTTCACTAATCAGTGATGTTAGAACAACCTGTAAATTACAAGAGTGCTTGATAACATTTACCAGGCCTTGCTACTTGGAAGACTGATCACAGTCTTACAATGATGCCATTGAAATGAGTAATATCATTCAGATCAGAAGAAAGAATCAGTGATGTCAGCAACAAGCCTCTTCCTGCAGATGTGCGGTATTGACTTGCCTTTAGCTAGCCTCTTCTTGGTATTCTTCTCAGTGGCCAAGATTATGATGTGTTTATTTAGTAATTAATTTATTTTTACTTTTTTGAGTATCAATTTTTCTTCTTGGGAGTTTGAAGAAGCGGATGTAACTGACTTGATTTAACATCAGAAATGTATTTCAGTGCTTGTTTTTTTAACACTTGCCTGAATTTTGCCTGAGTTTATTTCAAACTAAGCCTCCAGGCAGTGTGTCTGCTCCTATGATTAGGTTTTTAGCTTTTTGTCTTTTTTTCTGAAAGCAATACAAGTCCAAGGTATTTTTGTGCTTCAGTTAGAGGTTATTTTCTGCTCTTTAAAATAAGCATCTCTTAAATGGTTTATAAAAACTGATTGGATAATCTTAAACCAATAAAATCTACTTTGATTGTAACCCATGGACTACATTGACCCAAAAGTGCTGTCCATCCAAATTACTGGACAGGGTGCAGGATAGTGAAAAGTACATCCATGGAAGATTTGAGCTTGTAAATAGTATTTATCCTTTAAACTGGCATTATCCTTCTGGAAAAGATTCCATAACCCCATTTCATCTGTCTTCACAGTGCTGCAAAGCAAGTGGTGGGTACATCTGTCCTAAGGAAGAATACAGACCTCAGGGGTTTTGTGGGATATATGAGAAGTCTCCTTACCTTGAACCCAAGATTTTATTCCCCACACAGCATGAATGTGAACACAAGCTCAATAACAAGGCTGAATTTAGCTCCAAATGCTGTGCTGGACATGGAGGACTGGGTGAGTGCACTGTTAGACTGCAGAATCCAGCAGCATTAAAGCTTGATTTTTTATACTGGGAGAGTTCTAAATTGGTGTTTGTTTGTAAATTACCCTTTCTTTTTCAAGTGGTATCTGCTAGGGTGAGCAATGTATCTGTTATCTTTTTTTGCAAGTTTGCTTTGGGAAGTTCTCAACTGTAATTATTATCATTATTTGCTTTGACAGATTGGATTTGCAAACTTGGAATGTAAATGCAGACTTTTTTTTTAACACTTGCTTTCATGTATGTGTAGTGAAGAGTAACTCTAGGTATCTAAAGCGAGACTAATCCCAGTGTTGGCATGATTATTTAAGAGAGAGAAGACAGTGGTGTTAATGATAACAGGGAAGGAAGCAATGCCATTTTTAGGGAGAGATTGGATAAAAAAGGTAAGTAGAAAGGTTAGAGTTAACAGTGATATGTGGAAAAGGCTGACAGGGAAATACAGATATTCTTATGGAGAGACTGAGATATGGCCCAGAAATCTAAGACAAGTAATTTCAGTTGAGAAAGAGAGCAAAAGGGAAGAGTTTGGTGACCACGTATGGCTGATTATAAATGTAGAAATGGGATAAAGAGTTTGCTGAAATGCAGTTGAAAGGACAGTGACTGTCATGCATAGATACAATATCCTTACTCAGGATCAGGAAAAATACCTGAATCTACAGGATGTTATTTTCATGAAAGGGTTTTGCTGAGAAGAAAAAGGAATAAATAGTAATACACATTTACTAGAGGTTCCTGTCATTCTTTTCCAGAAGTAGAAATGCTTATACAAAAGAGCAAAGCACTGTGATTTAAGATTTTTATTATTTTTTCTGGAAATTGTGCTACTTGTAATTCAGTACATTCTCAAGGTGAAATAAGGTCCCCAAATTCACAGATCCAGACTACAGAAAAATTATAATTTTTTTAATCATAAATTACTAAAATTTTTGAACTTGTAAAATTGATGACCTCCTAATGTTTTCTACTGTCCACATTCCATTACAACATTTGGACAAGAAAGTATAGCTAGAATTAGTCTAGACATGTGTTCTATAAAAAGGTTTTCATCTCTACAGAGCTTTTGAGACCTCTAGAGTACTGTGGAATCTTCAACCTGTATTTAAGTGGCCTAATTCCATTAATATTATTTAAATTAAAAAAAAAAAAATACCTGGTCCATTTGATATTATTTCATCATTCAGTTAGAAGGTTGTCCTGCATTCTTCCCCAATAGTTTTATCTGCAATGCAAAAGGAAACGAGAAAGTTGATAATTTATGTAATAAATTTTCTTTTTGTTCTCTATTATTTTTATTTTCTTTGAGGAAGCAAAACCCATGTAATATAAAGAATTCATCCTATGCTATATTTTCTAAATTAAAAAGTTGTGAAAATTCTGAATTGACCACTTTCAAACTTTTCTACCTGACAGCAAACATTTTTACCTCCAAATGATGCAAAATTAAATATATTTATATCACAATCTTTTAGGAATATATTCTTAGATTAAATATAAAATTAATAATATTTTAAAGAACACAGTCTATTCCTCAGTCTAATCTGCTGATGATCTTACTGACTGAAGAAATTATTCCATTCCTGTCTTTTGGCATAGACGTGATAGGTGGTTATGCTTAAAAGAAATAGGAGATATGCTCAAATTCAAGGGCAGCTGGAGTTGTAACTCAGATCTAAAGACTGAAAATGAGAATACTGAAAGCAATCCTCACACTAAACCTTTCAAGATGATACAATACATATGCAAGATTTCATGCAGGGATTTCAAATAGAGCTGAGAGACCTGATTTACTATCAACTTGTTCAGCGTGAATTAAACAAACATGTCAGCTGACTAACAACACTCACACTGTAAATAGTGTGTCCCTCTGGTCATGCAGGTAAAGGGGGCTTACCCTGCAGAATTTATGGTCTCCCTAGAGTACACTATTGAAAGAGTACAGAAACTGCTGTAAATTCCTGATGACATGCAAGCATAAGTCTGTTTACTATTAAATGTGATTTACTGCAATTACATGCACTCTCCCTCTTCCAACCACCTTTTAATTTTTGTACAAGGTACGGGGATTTTAGACAAATAACAATAAAAGCTTTTTTTTTATTTTGGAGTTAGTGCAGAATAACTTGTATATAGAATTATCATCTATCTTTCAAATCTCCTTTTAAACTGCATAACCTATTTTTATATTTTTAAAAAAATATTGAGGTTTGAAGTGAAAATTTCAAAGAGATCATAATTATAATTGAGTATAACTTCAAAACTGAAAACAGTGTAGACCTATAAGCTACTTTATGTAATAAATGCAAGGAAGATCTGCTGTACAGATTATTTCACGACAGTATGGAGATAAATGGAATCACATTTATTACATTGTCTGTAGAGTCTGTCCACTAGTAATCATAATTCTGACGTTTGTGTTATGTATAATGCATTTTTATAAAACTATGCATATGGAAAGTAGAACTAGAGATTCTGATTATCAGAACATGCAGAACCAACTGCTTTTATGTATTATTCTATGCATCTACATAATTTTGTGAATGGTTAACTATTCACTTTGCTCAGACACAAACCTGGTTTTGTGGTAACTTTTACAAGTTAGGAATTTTCTCTCTATAAATCTTGTTTTACTTAGATTGGCATAATTTATGTCCAAAAGTCTCAATACTTGGAAAGTTAAGAACCAGAAAAAATGTGCATTCAAGAAAGTAATTCTTATTGAATGCTACTGTTTGTGATAATATTGAAGCTTCTTGTTCATTAGTCTCATTTTTCAACTTCCTGTCTTTCCTTCTCTACTCAGATGGGTTTTACCATTTCTGGGTGTGGTACGCTCACTCAGTAGAAATGCAAGTACCTGCTTAGCCACAATGGGCTTAGTAGTTGTTTTCATGAACTCTTTAAAAAAATTTAGACATTTGATCATTGCTCAGTTTTGCAGGGTTTGGGTTTTTTATGTGCATATTGTTTTAACACACACTTTTTATAATCTCTGTGGAATTATTGATGGAATGTAGACTTTGTTCTACCTTCACTTGTGCCCTTCTGATTTATAACCAGGAGTACATTTTTGATCTGTTATTTAGATACCTGCTTACTTAGGCTCTGTTCCCGGCACCAGATTTGCTTTGTCTTTCTCTTCACTGCCTCTCTTCGGTGCTGGGCTGGGACAGAAATTTAAAATCTTCACCAACAGTGTGTTTTTTTTTTCCCTCTTGTCTTTATAAAAGTCTATATATGTCTTTATAAAAGTGTAGTGGTTTTGGTTTGGCCAATACGAGTCAGAGCAGTGATCCAATTTGTTATTTAATTGTTTCTTAAGGTATTTTAGGCTTCCTTCAAGCAGGTAACCTACAGAAGTGGATGCTGGAATTTTTTTTGAATACTGAATTAAATTGGATCATTAACCTCTAGCTATTAAATCGACATTGCCAATTTAGACACTGATGACTTACGTGGCTGCTAATCCTACTGATGGGAAGTGAGAGTCGTCACTGAGTTTGTATATCAATGTTAAATTGTCATCCACATTTCTACCTGCATTTGATTGCTGAAGCAATATGGTAATAAAGACATTGTTCAGTATTTGCATGCCTAAACTTCACCCTGTTATCCTATTTGGATAATAAATAGCTGGCCTCTTAAGAAGAACACTGACCATAGTAGGCAGCATAGCAGAAAGCAGTGAAGTCTCAAAGCAACTCTCACACTGCCTCAACTCACAATGGGGACTGAGTAGTTAAAACTCAGTTTTAAGAACTACGAAATATAAAGAATCTAGAAAAGCAACCCCTCCTGGCCAATGTTCTAGAATAGAATACTATTTCATTAATAACTCTTTTATGAATGGCTGCTTAGACACAGCAGAATTATTTTTAGAGCTCTGACCACTCCTGTCACAAAAATTTTGCTTTGCAGCTAGCTTTGCTTGCTCCACTCCGTACCCAACAAAGTTTCTGTAAGTAAAAAACTTCATTCCAACTTCTGATATATTTTAATTTTTAATAATTGCCCTTCCCACACAAGTTAAAAATCTTACCTTGTTTTAAAATTGCAGATGTCTGATTTCATATTTTCTGAAAGAGACCTTTTAGTGTAGAGATAGTGTCAATCCACAGCAGACTGGTACAAATCCTTTCATATCCCCATTGGAATATGTATTTTCCCCTTCAAAATATATTTGCAGCTGTATATGTTGATCAAGAGATCTGATTGACTACATAATGGTAAACTCACCAAAGCATTTTCAAAGATTTGGCTGTAGAATTTATAATGTAGCCTGTAACACTAAAAAAACAATCTTGGTATTTCCACTCACATGCCAATAATCTTGAACAGACATAATTTTATACTTTTCCTTGGGAATGACACCAAAAACTAAAATAGGAGATGACTATATTGGAATGTAAGTAGATGCTGCTGTGCTTTAAACACCGTCCTCATACTTGGGTAAAGTACAGAATCTCCAGTGTTCTCTTGTTATTAATTGTGCCTTCCTTGCTACTTTCATTCTAGAGACAGAAATACCACTGGATCAAAAAGCCCTCAGTATAACTATTCCAAATGGCAAACACAACAAGTACAAGAAAATGTCTGCAGCCTTCCTTCATAAAAGTGCTTTCTCCTTATTGTTTCTTTCCCTATTAAGAATCCAGAAAATAGAGCTGAATGTGAGTTCCTTTTTAGGCAGATGATTAAACATTCTCACCATTATATAATACAATTTCCATTTTATTTTAAACATACTTTGCATGATATAAAAATATTGATCACAGTGAGCTTTAACAATTGTTACTGCTATAAACAGAAATGCTGCACGATGGTTTTAGTGGAAATAAATTATATAGTCATTATCTCTTAAAAAAAATCACAAGAAGGAGAACCTAGGCATTTGGTCATTGACAGAAAACAAGTCCTTATTGAGTTCTTTACGAAACGTGAACCCCAGTTGTTTTCTACATTTGCTTTCCATGTCTTGAGAAAAGCACGAGTCTGTCTCTGAAAGCCCCACAGGGTCTCTGGTGAACATTTAATTCCAAATATTAGCAAAGTTTCTGTTGTTCTTTTGTTCTAATGGAAAAATGTACACCAACGTAGCAAGTAGTGCTCTCTTGGCTAATTCATAAGTGGTCTTTTCCAATATGTAGGAACACAGCGGCACACTTCTTCACTGAAGTAAAACCCAGCGTCGCAGCGTTTCGTCCGCACTGTACACGGAGGTCTGTAACAACTGAAGAAAGGGGGAAAAAGTGGGCATTAATATAACACTATCATTTATGGTTAACAGGAGCAGAAAGCTGTGTGCCATTGCATATTGCCATTTCTCAACAAAATATTTAATTCTTACAAATTCATATAAATTTTAAGTTTTTATGTTCTGGCAACAATTTCAGTTGAACTATTCTTCACAAAAGACAACGAAACAATAACAAATGATATGAAGAGAAATTATTCTATTGCAACAGATACCTATGGATGTTTTTTTATCACACTGCTGGTTGTAGTTGCATTCTAATCTTGAGTACTATTTTTTAAAGTTTTAGTTCGAAAATAGGATATATTTCTGTACTCAGATTGGTTTGTTGTAAACTACTGCATGCTGCAAATTGGAAGTGGTAATCCAGAATCAGGTGATAACCAAATCTCTCACCTTCCTACCCAGGACTGTTTCTCATCTTACTGACTACTTCAATAAGCCTGAGAGAGGTTTGTCTACATATGTTACACTGTGACTCTGATCTTGAAAATGAGAACATACTTCCTTTCAAGCTGCAAATTCCCACAGCCAGCCTCTGAGCCAGTGGGAATATATCTGTATTCATATTGCATCTGTGTGCATTCTGAAGAAAAATCAGAGCCTATTTGTCATGTTTGTGATAAATCTTAATAGAGAAAGAACAGAATTAGTGTCTACCTGATTAAAATAAGTTTAAAAGAAATACAGCATTGAACCACAAATCACATCTTCCTATGCAGCAGCAGAAGTTTTCCTCACCAGCTCCTTGACTGAAAAATAGAACTTATACAAAGATAATATCTCTGGTTGTCCCTGAACCCTTCCTTTTCCTATTTAATTTTTCTATTAAAACAAGAACTTGACCCAAAATAACCTTACAATAACAATGCCAAATACTTTCTGGTGTATAATAGAGACAAAGTACAAGTCTGTGATTTTTTCAGACACTGGCAATGAGTCAAAAGACAAAAGTATATGTCTTGAGTTTCAGCACAGTTATACTTAAAACTTGTATTTAAATAATGTGTGCCTGTTTGTGAAACACTGATATTATGATCTATTATGATAACTCTTACTTGCATATATACAGCACACTAAGTTGTGCAATGTCACTCTCCTCTTCCCTAGGTAATTCTTGTTTCAGGCTTGTGGCTACTCTTATTGTTGTTGCAAATAAGTTAGTATGTTGTGTGCTTGTTTTGGATGCTCAGTTACCACTTTGCAATAATTTGTTTATGATATGAGGTCTGCACTACAGTTACATTAATTCACACCATCCAGTTCAACCAATGAATCTGGCTATGAGGAAAGCGATAAGGAACGAGGAAGACTGCAAATGGGACATTTATTAACTAGTCACATCATGTTCAGTGTTTTCAATGTCATTTATCACAGATTAGCTCACCACTGTGGTCTCTGTAATTAAGGGAGTAACATTATCTTGTGCCACTTAATAGAGACTTGAAATCAGTGTAGCAGCTCATGGGAATCTCTCAAACCCCTACTGTAATCTATTCCCCCAAAAGTTTGGAAACAGTGGAAAAAGGCAATGAAAAGGTTTGTGGTAGGATCTAATTTTCTAAGTGAATAGGCCACCAGCAGTAGGTCTGTTCTGGGAAAAAGATACTCCACAGAGATGCAGTGGATGAAACACTGAACTCACCTTTTTGCTGTCTGTGGCATGAAAGTTCAGACCATTTCATGTACTGAATGACAGCAAAATGAAACAAGAAGAAAAAGATGCAAAGCCAAACTCTTCCACCCACCTTTGACTGTACACAATGAAAAGCACTCATAAAAACATTAAGCATGAGGTGTTCACTTCGTTTAGGACTCATGCCTCCTTGTGAGCTTCAGCTTGCAGCTGGGAGTGCTATACAGCACCTCTCCCATGTGAGTTTGTGTCTAGCAGCAGTCAAGGTCAGGTTACTTCAGTCCTATCCTTATTTGGGACATTTCAACAGAACAAGAAAGCCCCTCTCCTCCTCTAAAGTGCTTAACAGATGAAGTTCCTAGTTATCTGGCCGGCCAAAACTGACCAAAATAAATTTTAGAGGTGGTAGCACGGGGTGAATAGGAGTAGAGTCATTGTAACTACATAAATGTGGTTTCCTTAGGAAACTGCTGAACAATAGACCAGGTCTTTCAAGAGATTTGGTCTGAATGCTGTTTACGGAGTGGTTTCATGTGACAGAGGTCTGTTTCAAGGAGGATAATCTGAGCATGCTGGAGCTAAGACAGATGTTTAGTCACTATTCATAGTGCTGGGCAAAGCAGCAGTTTCTTTATGGTCAATAATTGTGATTTTTGCTGTGCAGAATGCCCAGATTGCCCACTGTGGGCACTCTAACAATTCCACAGATGAAACAAGGGGAAATGCTACTTCTTGGGCTGATAAACAGCATAATCACCTTAAAAAGCAGAGAGCTTTTTTTCCCTTCCCATCCTGTGCTTTGTAGATGATTTTGTATTCCTTTCATCTGAAGCAGGGTGTAACACCAGAAGGCAAAGGCATTTTAGCTACAGTGCATAAAAATATTAGTGTTTCAAAACCAGAGGCTACAAACACTACTTGTAGGACAGGAAGCTGTCTAGGACATGATTATGCTCGAGTCTAGAGCTCACATGTCTAGCACAAAGTTGAACAGAGTGGTACTTCTATTTATTTTTGTAATTTTTTATCATTAATATATTTTATAGTTTTATTATAGAATTTAGATCATATAATTGATGCTGTTTTGAATGAGCAAGAGATAAAAAGGATGTTGCAGGATTTTTATTCCTTTTAGTGACAGCCTGTGCTGGACAGAGCCAAAATGTGAGAAATCTATGCTAAGTCTTTTCTTAAGGAGGACAGATTGTCCCCTCTCACAGTGCTAACATCGACAGGACTATTGGCTCTAGAGGTATAAAGTAACAACATATATAAAACTTTCTTTCTGCAATCAAAGACAAAAGAAAAACAGCTTAGAAAAAAAGAGAAAAGCATCCTATATCATACTGTTATTCGAAGTGAGAAAATGATTCAAACTCTATCATATTCAACCACAACACAACAGAGAAAGGCTGAACTTAATTTCTTCCCTTAAATACTAAGTCTTTAAATCAACAGAGATATTGAAATCAGCATCAGATATTCATTATGGCATTTCTTAGCTTCTTAAGTGCCTGACTTCTCTATTTTAGGCCTTGAATACCATAAAAGAAATAACAACTGTGTTTTTACCTGCATGTCTGGTGGTGGAACCTTTTTCCTTTCAAGAAGCATTTATTGGGAGATTCTATACATTCACAGATGCATTTTACAGGATTTAGCGGCTGATGTCTAGGACAGGTCTTTTTACATACACACTGGCACTTTTCTTCATCAAATTCCTTGTTGGGCCCGCAGGATGCAGGGATAAGTTTGTTTTTGCACATGCACTGGCACGATGATCTGTCTAATTCTTTGTGAGGTCCACAGCTCGAGGGCCGCACACCTCCTTTGCAGACACACTGACAGGTTTCTTCATCCAGCTCCTTGTTCGGTCCACAGATATGGAATCCTTCAGATGTGTCTAGAAAAGCAGCACAGAAATTCCACTAGTACCAGAATTTTGTGTCTACTCTCTCAGCTATTTTTATGTGAAGAAATGAGCAAATCCATACCTTTTATGGTGTTTCAAAAAAAAGAATATGTCAAAAGACAGGCAACAACCAGTAGCAGCAATTAGAAAAAGATACAAGTAATTACTCCAACTTCTCGTCTTTAGAACATTTGTTGCTTTAAGGGAAAGTGCTTACCAGAATCTCCAAGGTGAGAAGAGAAACCAAAATCATGCTGTGACAAACATCTGCAAATTTGATTATTCCAAATATGATTTTTTGGACAGGTCTTGTTTGCGACATGACACCTGTGAAATTAAAAATGCTGTTGATTTACTACCATAAGAACTAAAGGAGAAAAAAACTATTTTAGCTGTTGATTGCTTTAGTTTATCACCATTGCAAATACCTTTCTACCATTCATAATTTTATATTTTATTCCTGTCAAATCTGTTACTAAATATTCTCCCCACTACACAGATTTTCAACCATTTGTTGAAGAAACTTTCTCATATTTCAAGTTTTAGCTCCAGCTTCTAGAAGTATTTGTACTTTGCTGATATTGTTTTGAAATAGACCTGACCCTAGAATATAAGCCTCATATAGACAAGTATAAATATTCTTTTGCATGCCAAATACTGCACTGTAACAGGCATCATTTTCCATGTAGTTTTTTGAAGTACAAAAATGTTTTCAAAGTTAAGATGTCAAAAGACAGCAGTAATAGTTTCAGAATGAATTCTGTAGGCAAAACTTAAATAAAATCAGTTTATCAGATTCCGTTACACTTTATGTGAAAATTATGTGCCATTAGCTGACACTTTCTCATCAGTCCCTCATTCTGGCCAGCCTTCTCCCACCTAAAGAATTATACTTCCAGCAGTGATGCCTCTACACTTTAAAAATAAAGACAATAAACAAATTAAAACTTTAGTCCTCTTTTCCTGTTACAGTTTGCAGCCAAGATAGTGGTACCAAAGAAAGCAAAAAATCCAAACAGCAGCTGTTGCCTTTTTAAAGAATGAGTGAACTGAGCTGTCTGGTGAATCACTGATAGAATATTTATGTGTATTATTTCATCTTCCTTGCTTGCAATTTCTTTATCACCACAGCTGACATTACATCTTTGCACAAGTCAAGCCTAACTTCATGTATCCGGGCTGTATAATTTATTCATTGTTTCTGTAGTATTTCTAAAATCCTACTAATCTTTTAAGACAACACCTATATTACACATTTGATGCACTTTTCATTCCCCTGAGCACCATTACTCACACATTCAAAAATGCAGGTGCTGGGATATTCTTCTGTGAATCATCATTCAAGTAGACTGCTTCCCTCCAACACATTAAATCACTCCACTTGTGAAGACTGCTGTGGTTTAACATCACCGTGCTTCACCTCACTAGTTTTATCAAACTAGCATTTCCTGATTTCATCCCAATAATGATCTCACTCTTGCTGCCTCACTTGGCATACATTTCCTTCAGCCTGCCTTCCAATTCCATTTGAGAAATAGTATGGATTATCTACAGATATATTATTGTATTCTATTAAAAAAACCCAAACAAAACCAATCAAATTAAACCAAACCAAACAAAAAAATATCAAACTCTTCTGGCTGTTTTATTGCAAAAAGCCACAGATTACAAACTTAAATACTTTAACAGTAGAGAAGACATTTATATATTCTGATCTAGTACTACGTTGTCTTACTCTGTTGAAGAATGATTCCTTAGCCATAGGACAAACAGCTTCCTGTGAGTGCAGGTCCAAGTCTGGTATCTGTACTCTCACCTCCCAAAACTACACATAGCTGTTTCCTGGCTAGAATAAACTCTTGCCCTGATCATTATAACTGCTCTTAACTTAGAAACACTGGGAAGCTGGAGAGAGCCAATACAATTTGACTTACTTACTCTTGGGTTTGTTTTTTTTTTAATAATCTGTTAATTATGTAATTAAACTAATTATTAATAGATTTATTTTCAAGCTACTATTTATGATCCATGTTTTGATGAACAAATTAAATAAATTAAACTCAAACAGAATATAATCTGTGTTTAGGAATGTGTCAGAAAACATGCAGACTTAAACAGATTAAAATCACTGTGCAAAATGCTTAACAACTCTGAGAAATTTGTTCTACTCACTCACCTTATTAAAAATGTCAATTCATTCCAGCTTTGCTTCTAGTTATTGACTCTTCCTCAAAGCAACTGTTAGCCTATTATGTGTTTTTGACCTCCTAAATATTTATACATCATAAAATAATCACTCAAACCTCTAAATTAAGGAAGGAGATCTTCAAGTGTTTTTAATAACTTAAAATCAGATTTCTGGTGCCGGATTGTTCTGTGATATTTTTCATTCAAAATCACACACACAAAAAACCAATATGCTACTTCTATGGAATGCCAATTAACTCTTTATTTCCCTCTTCCATTCTATTTTATATGCATGTCTGGCATGTGAAAATGTGTAATGAAAGATTTGTGAGTTAAAGATTCCCTAAACAGCAATCCCTTAAAAAGGCATTTAAAATTTGAAAATACAGACTGAGAGAGAAATATTGTCTCCTAATTATTTACAAAGATATTTTTAGAATTTCTTTTGAAAATTCATTGATTTTGATGATTTTTTTTTAAGGCTCAATTGGACTGTAACTCTTTCATCAAGCAAATCCCACATACATTATTCTTCAGTTTTAAATCATCTTGCTCCGGTTTATCTACTGGGTAGAAAGGTGATGTTAATTTAGTAAAATTGTCTTTGTGTCAAATAATGACAGCTCCCTTGCGGAATGAATTCTGCTACTGCCATGCATAGCTCTCCTGTCCTAACTGTGAAGACTTACCAGCAGTATATTAAATATGAATTATATAGACTTGCTCATAATGTGAAAGACAAGACAAGCCCCATACTTACTGAGTTTGTGCTGCTGGCAAGGAACGCCTTATGATGGAGTGGACTTGTCTGTACACATCCAGCTTGGACATGCACCGGCAGGACGTGTGGTTGGCGAAACTGACGGTGACGGGCTTGGGGCCGTGGGACAGCGGCACCGTGATCTCAAACAGCTACGAAAGGCAAAGCAAAGCAAAAAACTTCTGATACAGATCCAGCTAAAACTAATGTAAGGATGTACGAAAAACCTATCATGAAGGTTCAGACTTTTTTGTTGTCTTCCAGCATTCAATTATATTGCTAAATAATTATTATGTGCAAAATGAATATAATAGTCATGATGTGACAACTAACATTTTTAGTGTTAAACCCTGTTAACATGCCAGTCTGCTTACTACAGCATTTAATATACAAGAGGAAGATGTACAAAGAACTCATTTTTCTAGAGGAGATGACTTCATTTTTTTTGAAATGAAACCTTTGGAAGGTGCTTTGAAAAGCTGAACAATAATATAAAACGACAGTAAGTTACCACCTAATACATCAGTTGCACAATTACAAAAGCTTATGTAAAACAGCAGTATAGTGGACTTTGATCACACCAGTTCTGGATGAACAATGTTTGAACTACAGCATACCACATTTTAAAAATTTTTAGTATTTGTGTTATGCAAGTTATATGCCTATCCTGATGAAATAAATCTATCTTGAACTATTATTTTTTTAAGTATTAATAAATATCCACTACTGATAAAATAATCTGTATGTGAATTAACAAAATCTTAAATTCATTGGGAATTATAGTTCAACTGGTGAAAGAGGACAACTTCAGTGATACCCAGTAGGAAAACTGAACAAGCGATAACAGAAAAACAGAGAAATTCACTTCAATTTTCGATTCAGGACATCTACTTCATCAAATTAAGTAGTTTTTGCTGTAAGACTCAAGTCTCAATAATCTCTTGAAAAGTTAGGACAAATACACTATGTAAAGTCTTAAAAGCTGGTTTTTGATAGTGTTTAAGAAGGGCAACAGTGTTCTGCTGCTTTTTAGGTGTTCAGTCATTTGTCCAAATACATTTAAGAACATATCTGCATCTTCTGGGGACTTTACCATCTTTAAAAATGGTCATTGTTTTTTTATTCCAGTTCCACTTGGTAAGATTGTATAAAAAGAATAATTTTTGGCTGAGATGTATTCGAAATGCTCTTTAAAAATCTGTAACTTAAAATACTGGTAATTTTAAATATTTCAAAATATAAAAACAGCATTATGGGATGTATTAACCTGCTTAGAAAGCTGATTCTTAGAAGATAGGTATGACTTGATGGGCAGAACAAAGAGAATGAACTTAATTACAATATTACACATGTAAGGAGATCTTGTTTTTTCTGTTCGCTCATGACAGTATGACCTCGCTTTTCTGAAGCTGAAATAAAAATCTGCTACAGAGAGAACTGATAAATATTAGAAAGTGAGTCTGTGAAAGGACCTAACTGCAGCTTGAGAACAAGTGCATGTTCTTCCTGTATTCTTGCAGTAGATCAATCTGCCATGCTGCAAAGCATAGCAGACTACAGCCCATTGGAGATGGCAGCACAGGACGACTGCTACATTTCCAAAGCACCTAAAGAAGTAGGTCCTTGCCCAACAGTCCAATTCAGCTTCACGAGATCACTGAGAGAAATTTCACAAAAACAGCTGAGACGTATCAATCATATTAATGGAAATGGAAATGATGGTGAACGTGAATTAATCTTAATTTACATTTATCCTTCCACTGTGAAAGATATCAGTTTGGAGACTAATATTGCTAACAATTATTCCCATCAACACTTCAGTGGTGCAGTGAGAAAAGTCTAGTTAAACAACATAAGGGTATTTTGACCTTCTCAAATTACCTTCAGTTTGTTCAAATAAATTCTCTAAATATTAACATATTTTACCTCACCCAATAGCTGCTACTGTTTATTCAGTGAAACTATTTATGTGAATAAACTCTCAACATGCATCAGTTATGTCTGAATCTTTATCTAAGTAAAACATTTCAGATTATGTAAAACCTGGCCATAAACAATGCTTTATGGTTTTGATAACATCTACAATTTATTTTTCGCTCCCCTTCCTCATCCAACAGAACAATAAGCTCAACATCTGCTGTCACTATAGGGCATGTCTGGCAACATTTACCAACCAAATATCAATACATAGAAAGGATATTTCTATGAAAAATGCCTCATAACATCTATGTTATGAGGCTGGTTCTCAATTCTTTTTCTGGCACCACTGTTGGCTGTGGCTACTATTGCTGCTACCTACACGGCCCAAATGGGTAATTCTTCTTGGAGACCAAATGCCTTATATTTCTGTTTGATCCCCCATTCTCTAAAAAATTGGATTTACTGCATTCTTAGAAGTCCAGATCTTCTCTTCCTTTCCAACTTTAAATTTCGATAAACAGACTAATTCACTCTAAAGGGAAAAATCATTTCCTTCAGGCACCAATCCCTAAAGACACATAATCAGTACCAAAGACTACAACGAATGAGCTTCAGTCCCCAGAAGAACATAAGATCTGACAGCAGCAGGGATTAGAGAAGTCTTTGAAAAGTAGAGAGCTTTTATTGCTCTGAAAAATTTTAGTAGTTATAATCAATAGAACAGCAATTTATGAGTATTGCTCCAGTCAGAAGCAAATAAAAGACAAAAATAACCTCAACTTGCCCATGCTGTCCTGTACCTTTTTGCCATCAACACCGAATTTTCAAGAAACCAGTGGAAAGCAACAACAGAAGCAACAAGTGATTGTATAAGTAAAGAGTAATATATATAACAAAAAAGACCCAAACAAACACCAAAAAAAACCCCCACATAATCACAAAGCTCTGTCCTCCTCCAGAAAAGCTGCTAATTGTAAACATAAATCAGTTACACATTGTTAATCTCAGAATACAGCACATATTAACAGAAGCTCTGTGTAACTGAAGAACAATTGAAAGCCATTAATAATTAAATGCATTTAATAAGAATTCAACACCTGCCATTCAGCCAGTCTAAGGCTGTTTTATCACAGAAAGACAGATGACAGGTCTTCTAGTCTTTCACACCATTTCTAGGGTTTCTCTTCCGAGCACTGTCCACAACCTAGAACTTAAATGATTAAGTTAAAATCATTAACTTAATGATTTTAAACTTAGAAAAAAAGAAAAAAATCTAAAGTGAATATGGGAATCTTTGAACGTGTTGACAAAAAGTGCTATCAGAACTCTTGAGAATGCAATTTTCCATATATTCCTTCTCACTGATCCTTAGACTCATAGAATGGTTTGGTTTGGAAAGGACCTTAGTGTTCATCTAATTAGAACCCCTCTGCCATGGGCAGGTTCACCTTTCACTAGACCAGGCTACTCAAAGCCCCGTAAGACATATAATTTTGATCTGTGGCCTTGATGGCCTCTTCTTTACACTAGAAGGACTTCATAGTGTACTTACCAGAAAAACTGAGGCTTTTTATACAAAGCATTTCTTTGCTTCAGTGGCTAAATTAATTTATTCAGCACTACCATATGTGCCAATATCCATTGTATCAGCACACATAAAATTATTAATATGCTCACTGAGTCCTAAAATATATCAAAACTGTTATTGTGAGGGAAGGCCATCATTCTAGATACTTTTCAAATACAGGATTTATGTATGTTTTTTTC
The DNA here is from genome assembly GCF_036417665.1 of Passer domesticus. Lineage (NCBI taxonomy): Eukaryota > Metazoa > Chordata > Aves > Passeriformes > Passeridae > Passer > Passer domesticus. The sequence goes on from NC_087477.1 coordinate 49,350,603, forward strand.
CCAAGATTTACGTTAACTACCCCATGTTCTTCTGATGGCCTTTGGTTTATTTTGGCAAGTTTCCCTTAAATTGATTGAGTCTAAGTTTCCATCACTTGTGATCTTTGCACTTTCTAAAGTGTCAGTAAGGCCAGCCAAATATAACCAGTGTAACACAGTACAATGTGTCTAGAGAGAGTTTTAAACTGAGGACATAAGACTGACTTCAAAACTAAACATCTCTATATTGAAAAGAATGAAAATAAACTATTTGAGAAATGGCATAACGTCATTATTTTACTTGAACTTTCTTGAAAAACTATTTCAAGCTTTATGTGGGATAAAACAGGTATTTGACATAATAAATTCATATCTATTTAATATGCTTGGGTTCCTTATTCTATCTTTTTCTATTTTAATCCCTTTCCTTTCCCAGAAATAGTAACAAAAAATTTGTAACTTACGTATTCCCTCACTATTTAAAGTACCTACTATATCACTAAAGCAGTTAGTCTAACAAAAAAAATGCATGGGAAAAGGTAGAAATGTTAATGTTGAAAACAACTGAATATTCTTGTGGTATATCTCTGAATTGTGAAAAAGAACACCACACACATCCCAAACTGGACAAACAATTTCAAGCTGTTAACTTGTTTCCTGTGAGAAAATCTCCTCTAAATCTAATTTTGATCTGCTTGGATAGATGTTTTCCCTGGAGAGACTATAACTTAACCATGAAACAAGATGATTTAGGACCTTTACAACAAGTGATCTGAAAGAAGCCAAAAAATGTCCTTCCTGACAGCCAAGAGGGAGAACGGGATGAAACAGATCTTTGACATCTGTCCAAGCTTCCCTTCAACCTATAAGCGAGTGCCTGTAGGTGGGGCATTAACGTGCTGTTGAGGAACAGGCTATAGCTGCAACAGGTAGTTCCACTGTCTTTGTAACCACTGTTGAATTATTTTTGCCATGGAAACAGAGAACAGCTGTTTGATAACAAATCAGAGAAAAAACCCAAACAACCACACCACAAAATGAAAACTCAACCAGTCACATTTCCCACAGATCCCTACTAGACAAGCCACCACTTAAAAACTGGGCTACTGCAGGCAGGAGAGGACCAACTGCAGTTTGTGAATTAGCTTAGGGAGTCTTCAAATATTGTCACAGATCTTGTACTGTATCTTAATTAAGAAATTGTCTCACATCTCAATCCTGGTCGTATAAACATCCCATAGCAACTACAAAAACAGGTTTTTGGAAAAAATGGCATTAGAAACAAAGCAGAATACGTTTCTATTTTTCTCTATATAATGTTAATTAGCTAGAAAGGAGGAACACAGCCTGAACTAGAAAACTATTGACCTTGCTCTGGACCACCACTGTGTTCCACTAGGCAATCTGGGAACATCTGACCTGGTCTATTCTCCAGGAAATCAGTGATTTGCTCCCTATAAAAATAATTTCTCTGCTTAGTTCTTTTATTTTTAATTAATTTTGATGAAAGCCGATATAATCTTTCTTTAGATTTTAATGTCTGGGACCAATGCTAGAGCTTGCCCTCACAGTGAGAACTCCAGCTAAAAAATTAATTTCCCATTAAGTACTTTTTCTGCAGGGTGAACTGTATGAAGCTATCTTACAGAGTTTCTGCACAAAAAACAAAGCTAAAAATTGGTGAATTATTAGAAATCTATTTGTACTCATTTCTTTCATGAAATAAGAGAACCTGTGGTGAAAATAGGTGTGTGGGGGTACCTGAATTCCACAGAAGATCCTGAATCCAATAGTTTTTTTCTTCCTAATTCTCATCTGATATGGGTTAAACTGTGGTCACATAATCAAAAAAAAATTGAGATTGTGACAGATGAAGATATATAGCTATAGGTCTGTTCCTTTATTAAAGGTTCTTTTAAAACTGCATTCTGTCAAGGACCAGATAAAGCTGGAAATCAGAAGCAAGACAGAAAACTCATAGATACAATTGCTTGCTTTTTCAGAATAAGTAAGAAAACAAAAGAGTGTTATTGCCTCTTCTTTCTAATAAGACTTTTAAGATTTTCCTTTTCAGAGTCTCTCAAATCTTTAAATACTCCTACATCATATCATCACCAATAGCATCGTGAACTTCAAAAGGAAACTCAGTGCAAAAAACATCATCTACTGGGTGAAAAATTATTTCACTCAACAGATGTGAACAGTAAGATGAAGAGAAATACACGATTTAGCCCAAACTGACATAGTGCTCAAAAACTAGGAAATCTGTGTTATGCGGAACAGCTCTCTCTGTGATGAGATAATCCTTTGTTTTGGTAAGTTAAAATTTACCAAAATGTGAAAAGAAACCCAAAAAACCACCACTTCTAAGATTTTAAAATGAAAATTATATTTGCATCTTTCAAACAAGTGGAATTGAGAAAATGGTTTCTCCTAATAATGAGAAAAACAGTAAGGCTTGAACAAAATCAGTGTTGTAGTTGTCCTCATTTAAGCTATTTGAGCTACATTACTCCTATGCTGTGTGCTTGTCTACCAGTAGCCTAAATTTAGGATTGAAAATTCTTGGAGGGATATACCATTTGAGACAGACAGATCTGGTGAGAAATGAGGGCAGAAAATGCACTCTACAAAACCAGTGGGTTTTGCTGTTTTCTTTATATTCCCTTTTCCTAATTCTCTTAGAACAGGCTCAGAACACTAAGAAGGTTTTTGATAAAGGAGTGACATTTCCAAGGGCTTCAATTTTATAACTGGCTATGCAGTTTTTAGTCTTCATTATAAATATGTACAGCATCTTCAGCTAGATGAATCCTCTTGAAAAAGGAAGCGAGACTTACACTAAAAACTGAAAAAGCCCACAAACAACAAAAACCCGACCAAATACTATAGTAACAGGAAAATTCCCTAGGAAATGCTTTTAAGTACGACTATTTTTACATGATTTTTGAGGGAAATGTTGAAAGATAATTGTGATAATTCCTGTATCTACTTAGAATAATGTAGCATATACTGCTTTAAAGGCAGCTCACAGGCTCAGTGCATGATCTCTGCACACTCCTACCTGATCACTAATGCTGAACTTGAAGAACAAAACCTGCACATACACTGGAAGAAGATGCATTACAACAAAACAAATAGGTACATAATGCTAATATATCTTAATATAGTAAAATACCCTTCCTAAAAGGCTTTATTTGAAACATTTATCCTGACTACACATGTCCTGCAGGAGTCTACAGGAATAAAATTACAGGCTAGTTTTCCATGGATTGCCCCACACAGGCATAAGGTAGATGGAAAAAAAAACAAAAAGAGAGAAAAAAAAAACAACCCCAACCAAAAACACACACACAAAAAAAAAAAAAAAGGAGAGAGAGAATTAAATGTCATGGATAATCTCAATATTGAGATTGGGACATCATAAATTATTATTCCCCTGAAAAATAAAACTATTCTGGGGAAAAAGAGCATTAAACATTCCTTTTCCAGGCAATAGTGTCTTCAGCTGTTTTTCCTGTGTATTTAGAAATCAACTATTTCCCTTGTCACAGTAGCAATAAGAAGGTTTAAAATATGCATAAACATAGATGTATTTGCAAGGAGTACAAGAACTGCAAAAGCATGAGAACTTACTGTCTTGCTGATGTAATTTGTGCTGATATTCATACACTGAAGTCCTTCACTATTGCAGCAACCTCCACATCTGTAGATGGATACACATGGGGGTTTAAAGAAGGTGTTTGTAGTTGCTCCAAACTCCTTTCCCACATCCACACACACTTCACGTGGCGTGCACTGAGTTTTTCTCCATTCAGTATCAATACCTGCCAAGTTACAGGGAATTTCATGTTATAAAGTAACAGTTTAAAACCAAAACTATCCTGCAGTAAATTAGGATTCCTTTTTAAATTTCAGAATATGATATTCTAGAGTCACACCCTTTAGTCAGTGAAAAGCATCTCTCTATGTTACCTTCTAGCTGATTTTTCTCCTTCATAGGGATATGACATATCATCATGGAGCAGATGAAAAGTCACAGTAGAACTAAAAGGGAACCCAACAGGCAGGGGAGACCTTAAAGCACAGAATCATAGCCTGGCTTGTGCTGGAAAGGACTTTTAAATGTCACCTGCCACCTAGTCCAACCTTGCTCTTGTAATGAGCAAGGACATGGTCAAGCAGATCAGGTTGCTCAGAGCCCCACCCAAACCTGAATGACCTTGAATGTTTCCAGGGTTGGGGCATCTACCACGTCACTGGGCAACCTGTTCCAGTAATTCACCGTCCTTATAGTAAAAGTTTTCTTCTTTTTATCTAGTGTGAATCTACTTTCTTTAGTTTAAAATTATTACCCTTGTCCTGTCACAACAGGACCTGCTAAAAAGTCTCTCCTCATCTTTTTTGTAGATCCCGTTTAGGCTCTGGAAGTCTGCTGTAAGAACTCCGGGGAATCTTCTCTCTCCAGGCTGAGCAGCCCCAGCTTTCTTAGCCCATCTGCATAGGAGAGGTGCTCCAGCCCCCTGAACATTCTCAGTGTCCTCTTCTGGACCTGCTCCAACAGGTCCACAGCCTTCTTGTGCTGGGGGTTCCTGAGCTGGGCACTGTGGATACAGCACTGCCGATGGGTCTCACTGGAGCAGAGGGAGGGGCAGAAGCTGTGGGCCAGCTGCTAAAGAGGCACATGTCCTTTCTTCACCCGGGGCAAGTCTCATCTTGAGAAAAATCTGCACTTTTTTTGGGCACACTTCTGCAAAGTAATTCTAACCAGCCCCACACAGTATTTCACTTGGATATAATATATTAGAATTTTTAAATTTTATACACTTAATGTGAAATTCATTTACATACATGTTTAGTTTGTTAACTAGAAGGATATAATTTAAAGCAAAAGCTGACTATTTAACAATTATGTACAGCATGTGATTTAATCTGATGTATGATTTTTGTGCCCAGATTATCCTCACAAATTTGGGCAAAGACTTTGTATGTTATACAGCATTTTCCTAAATATAATCTTACACTAAACAGCTCCAAGACTTACAGCTGTAAGTTTATTCCCTTTTGGCACTAGATTTTGGTAAGCTATTCAACAAAAATGGAAATTTTGCACTATGTGTACTTTAAACTCTCCATTAAGGTGCACAATTTCCAATATCATGTCCAAAAATGCACCTCCTGCTATAAATCTTCTCTGCCTACAAGCACTGGCTTAAACTGTAAGATAATGTATTTTCATCCAAGCTATCTGAAACACTGAAAGGTATTCAAACTCATTGGTTTGAAAACTGTTTTGCTTGTTTGTTAGCACAACATCATTACAACTATCCTCTTGTAACATGAAAAAGTTACAAGTGGATTATTTGGCATTCCAAAGCCATAATGCATAAGAGAAGAAAGCATTACCAGCTGTGATGCAATTGCAGAAAATGAGAAGAAATAGTTCAATGAGCCCAACTATTAGCATCCTCTTTGATTTCTGGAAAACTGTTACAGCCTCTGCAAAGTAGGATTCCTTACACTTGAAGACAAGCACTTCACTTTACTGAGCCGAGAAAGCACTTTTATACAATGGACATACCTAAAAGATGTCTGCAGAGTGATTTGTTTCATTATGAAAGGCTGACTATCAAAGATTTTCTATTATAGAGAACACATCCTATCAAACTGCTGAGGCTGACAATGCTTAGCTTTTAAAGCATTTTTGACACAATTGAAAAGCCCTTCAGATTTTCATTTTTTGTGTGTTGGAACGTGGATTGTGTCCTGTACTTACTTTTCAGGATCTCTGCATTATAGTGTGCTGCGGCAAATTTCAGGGAATCATCTGATCTTGTGTCAAAGCTGGAGTGCTCCCTGTTGTGTTGCCAACCTCCTCTCCTCAACTGACATTTGAATATTTTCCAGTATTCTGGGTAAAGTACTGTCATGAGTTCATCCACACTGGACACAGACCGCAATTGCTCTTCCAGGTCTTTACTTCCATGAGCCTGCCAAAGTAACATGCAAGATTAATTACTTTCTCTGGTACAAAAGGTTTGCTAGAAAATAGCCTGAAAAGCAAGTCATACATTGTAAAATAAAGGGGTCCTTATTATAAAAACTGCTTCTGACAGTCAATGCCAACATCACTATATTGACAAACAATGAAATGTTTTGCTTCTTCCACTACTTCTTTATCACTCTTGTAGTTCAAAATATCTGTGGGAGACAGGAGCTATAGAATTAAGCCTACACAAACAGAGTTTGCAGATTATATATATATATAAAGCATTTTTATCCTGGAAAGATAAGTTTTTGTGATAAAATTTTGAATGCTTGAACCCCAAAATATTTAAATGATGTTCATGTTATTTAATATCATATATGCCTAAAGTAACACTTGAGTTTTTCCTGTTTGATCCCCTAGTCCCAGAAAACCAAAACACCCAGAAATGCAAAACCAGTTAAAAACAAAGAAAACCAAAAACAAAAAAAACCAACAAAACACTAAACAAAGAAACTAAATCATGCTATTTCGTACCTTTCTAGGGAAAATCTTAATAAACAAATTCTGTTATAAAGCAGTAATTCCTATATCAGTAGGATATGACGATTTAGGTGCCTTGAAGAATCTAAACCTCACACTCCCTTGCTGTTTCAGGAGTAGCCTCAAATCCTGTAATCCTGCCTTCTTATTCTCTGGCCTTTACACACACCCATTGCAACTGTAGTTTTCTAAATGACTGAGATTTACTTTCCAGTTTATCACTTATCAGGAAGATTCCCCTGTTCCTCTTAGATGAAACAAAGGCATACTGCATCAAAAGACTGGTGTTTGGCCCCTGCCCACCTTTCTCATCCATGGATTGCTGACTTCTCAAAGAGAAAGGCAGTATGGAGAATGAAGAGTATTGAAGAACCTTTAGCCACCTTCTCAGCCTACATGGCCCTTAGATGGCAGTATGAGACACAAAATACAGAGGTACACTAGCACAAAATGCGTCAACTGGCTGGAGACTCTCTACAGTATACTACAAAATTGTTGCAATACTCAAAAAACATGTAAAACTTCTAAATGAAGAAATGCGAAGCGATATTAACAGAAATTTACAATTTCTTATCTGACTCTGCCACTAACAAAAAATAAACTCTTTCAGTTCAATGATTTTGAGCATTACATGAATAAAACAGGTAGCTCAGAACTAGCTCACCTGAATCAAAACTGCTCCTTGTCTTGTGTACAACTCAAAGGGTATAAAATGTCATGTGTGGTTTCATCTACAGCAGAAACACCCCAACACAAGGAAAATTCACCGAACTCACTTCTGTAAACAGAGTTATATACAGAACTGTGAAGAGGATGAGGCACTGAACCAGGTCACCCAAAGAAATTGTAGATGTCCAATCCCTGGAACTGTTCAAGGATGGGCTGGATGTAGCTCTGAGCAACCTGGTGTAGTGAAAGATGCACTGTTCATGGCAGGGGACCTAGAGTTAGATGATCTTTAAGGTCCCTTCCAAGTCAGGCTATTCTGTGATTCTATTATTCTAATACCAATTGTAAATGTGTTTAATTTGACAAAGTGTTATGAAGTTAAAAAATGTTTTCACTTAAGTCTCACTAACCACAGTGTCCATGCAGACAACTGTCCTGGGGGGTTCCAACAACCAAGCCATTGTCTCAGAAATGTGCCCAGCAAGGCTTTCATCTCTTCCCTTGTCACCATAGGAAGGGCCATCCCTGATCCAAACCATGCATCAAGCAGATTCTGAGAGCTTTGACTTCAAATTTAATGGTAACACAGAGAATTTCACTCCCCATCACCCCTGCACTCCTTGCAGGATGCCACTCAAGGTCTCAATCAGTGGGTCACAAACAAAAATCCAAGCTTAACAAAAAACTAATTTGGCGACTCGCTGCTTGCACCTCCCGAGAGGTGAGAAGTGCAGGGTTTGAGCAGCCTCACTCCTGCCAAACTGTTTCCTGAGGGTGCTGCAGCACATGGCCCTTGAGTAATGGCAAGCAACTTGCTGCACCAGCACAATGCCAGCATTGCAGATGCACGTCGGCCACGTGATGGGAATACGCATGGCACAGCGTGTATATCCTGTCACAAGGCTGGAAGCCAGGCTATTATGTAAAAGGCACAGGAATAATACCAGTGGTTAGCCATCCAGTAGCTGATCCTAGGAAGATCATGGGGGTAACATGGAAAGAGAATTCAACCCAAGTTTTGCCACCTTTCATGAATGCTTAAAAGCCTTTACAGCCCGCGGTAGACAAATCTGGCTACTGCAGTTGCAGATATTCAAAATACAGGCCTAGAGCATCAGGAAAATAAGTAATGAAACCTAATATTACTTTGTTGATAAGAAGTCAGGCATGGAGCAGGAAAGTGAAGTTGTTAGAAATAATGCATGCTGATTAACTCATCCTTGGTCAGGCAATCAAGTCATGTCTTTTCAGCTGGACACAAAATTTTTTATACATGTATTAAATATGTATGAATAAAACTCAAAATATGAAGAAATTCATGGTTTTAACTATGCATTGTATCAAATGTAATAAAGTCTTATTTTACCCTGTATATTCCATGGGCCATAGTGCCATGTGCCTACAACCTGAGACAAGGAAGTCCTGGTTGAGTATATAGATTAAGGAAGGAGAGGCTGGAGAGCAGTGCTCTGGAAAGGGACCTGGAGGTCCTGGTTGATGTCAAATTGTGTCAGCAGTGCCCTGGCAGCCAGGAGGGCCAACTGTTTCCTGGAGGACATCAGGCAAAGCTGGGCAAGGCAGGGGATTGTCCCTCTCTGCTCTGCACTGGGGCAGCCTCACCTCGAATATCGTATGCTGTTGTTTTTGGTGCCTCAATATAAAAAAATAACACAAAAAACCCCCAAAAAGCCAAGCTACTAGAGAGCATTGAAATGAGGACCACAAGGTTGGTAAAGGGTCTGAAGTGACTGAGAACACTTGGTTTGTTCAGTCTAAAGGAGACTGAGGGGAGGCCTCATTGTGGTCTTCAACATCCTCACCAGGGGAAGCAGAGGGGCAGACATTGATCTTATCACAAAAGCAGTGACAGGATTTGAGAAAATGGCATGAAGCTGAGTTGGGGGAGGTTAAGTTTGGATCTCAGGGAAAGCTTCTTCATCCAGTTGAACACTGGAACAGACTCCCCAGGGAAGTGGTCACAGCACTAAGCCTGTCTGAATTCAAGGAGTTTGGACAATGCTCTCAGGTACATGGTGTGACTCTTGGGGTTGCTGTGTGCAGAGCCAGGAGTTGTACTTCAATGAACCTGATGGGTGCCTTCCAGCTCAGCTTATTCTATGCTTCTCTGAGTACTCCCTTAATATAAACAAAAGGAAAACTATTTCTGGAGCAGATGCATAAAATTATTTTTTAAAAAATCATCATTATTGCATCTGAAATGTTTTCTGCTTAGCTTAATTTGCTTGTAAAGATGGCTTCAATTCAAATTTATACCATTGAAAAACAATCTGATCACTAGAAGACTTTTGTTGTCTCCCCTCTTCCAATTAAGAAAGAGAAGGAAATTCATATATGTGTGTACTAAATATGCTGCACCTAGTGCCCAGAGTTAGAGAGAGAAAAAAAAAAAGCTGATTTTTCAATCTGCTTACAGTGTTACCTTGAGATACAGATCAACGATCTCTTCCTGTACATCTATGTAGCTGCAGCAAATTACTCTCATCTGTGGAAAACTGTTTAGGGGAACATTTGTTTAAGGGACTTGTGATTTAATTTTGTAGAACAGCCAAACATCTTGTTGACATGAACATGAAATGAAATCATAAGTTCTGGATGATTACAAGAGAGTGTCCTGCATACAGGATAAGCATCAGATCATTAAGGATCGTTAGAAAGAGTTTCCTACTTTTTAAGGGAAGAATGAATCTGCTTCTGTAAATATAATAGTGGTCTGGCAACATTTTTGATTTTGTGTAAATTTTGGTAATTTCACAAAAATATACTGTCTTGGTCCATATCTGTTGTTCTGTGCTCTTTCTTAATTATGCATTGGCTTGTAGTGCAGGACACTGGATTTCCATTGCAAAACAATTTTGAGACTTAAACACATTTAGAATATATGACAACACAAAGAAAGTAACATCAACAAAAATGTACTAGAGATTAGAGGAGCTCTCGCTTTTAATTCTTATGCAAGTGCAGATTAGTGAAGTTCAGAAAGAAATATGGTTTGCAGCTGCAATTCCTGTCACCAAGCTAGTTATTCCCAAATACAGTTCAAAGGGAGAAAAAGAAAAGTAATAGAATATTAGCACAGGTTGTAATAAGATAGATTCTATGACTTTTAGGACTAAAGAACACTTTTTGAAAAATTTAAACAGACAGCTGATTTTCATATAATTACAGAGCACTCCTGATGAAATTGTGGACCAACTGCTTAATGTTTTATTGGTAATGCATTCTGGAATCTATGCTCCAGATTAAGAAGGAAGCAGCAAATAGTGCCAAGAGTGACTGAACAGGAAGGAGTTCTCTATCCTATGCCTTCTATATTCTTGGCATTTTCAAGTCAGTTAAGGGAGTGTGGTTTGAAATCTTTTTTAACCACCACCACTACTCCCTTCATAAGTGTTTATCTCTATCCTCTGGTTGACCACTGTATTATTTTTTGTAATTTTTACCTATTATCAGTGATGTCCTGCATGAACATCTGAAAATGCTAGAAGGTATATTCTAGAGAAAGACACTGATTTGACTAGCCAAACTCTACAAGATGATAGGTGATAGTAAGCAAAATAACAACCCAAAAATACGAGCGTGAATGGAGAATACAATAGAGATACACTTCTTCATTTCATTAATTTCACATTTTTCATGAGGAACAGGGTAAAAGACAAATACACATAAATAAAGGTGCAAAGCTTGACGACAAATGTTCTCTTGCTATTATTTAACTTCAGAATATTTTGTTCTATCAAAGTATGTTTTTCACAATGTGGCTTTCCATTACATAGTATGTCAAGTTTTTCATAAAATTACGAGGCTTGCAAGGGAAAGGGCAGGATACCAAATAGGCCCTATATCCATTAACAAAGTAAAATGTATAATAGATTTTCCATGCATTACATTACTTATCTTTCATATGTCCCCAGTGTTTGCCTCTATTATTAATAACAAAGGTCAGAACACTTAATATTTGGCAGCATGCTTGACACATAATTGATGGTGCAATATGCTATAATGGTACCTTAAGTATCTGTTCTGACTACAGTTGTCAGCTCATTTAATTTTCAAGGATTTTGTGGGCAATTCTGAATTGGAAAATGCTGTCTATAAACCCCTGCATTTTAAGATGCTTATATTCTGCATTTATTGATTGACTGAAATAGATTAAAATCAAGTATTTAAATCTGAATGTTGAAATTACTTGTAAGCAAATGGAAATATTGCAAAAGTATTTATAAACACTGCACTTGCATAATACTTTATTGCAATTTTCATGTATCTCAATGCTAGTATTTTTAGAAGTTGATGCCAATTAAAAACAAAAAAGGAAAATATTTTAATTAAAAATTGTAGCTATAGTTAAGAATTAAATTGAACTTTTATGCCAACTTCTATGGTCTTACTAGAAAAGCCCTGATTTTGATGTCCTGTGCACCCGTTTGTCACCAGCAAACTTGGATGACTGTAGTTGCAAACTTTTAAGTTACCATTCAATACAGTAACAAAACAGAACCTTACAGAAGCCAAATAGTAACAGTGAACATAAATTTTATTTCACATCACTTCAAATAAGCAGAAAGACCACTGCAGTTAATATGAACTAAATCAAAACATCACGACAACAGCAGAGATTAGAATCAGTCTCTGCTCCAAAGAGCTTACAAAGCACATCAAATAAACCTAAAAAGTAAGAATCAAAGTACAAAATAAATAAATAAATCTTAACTATATTTTGCTTAAGTGACTTCTATTCACTATGGCATTTTAAATACTAAGAATAACATCAGGGAAAGAAAACAAATAGGAGAAGTGATGGGAGAAAATGTTCAAAGTAGACAGGCAAAGAAAAATAAATGAGTTTGGGAAGAATTCAAAAGAGAATTTGCAAAGAAGGAAGAAAAAGACATTGGCTAAAAGGATAAACTTAAGACTTCAGAAGTTTCATTTCTATATTATATATCATGTCTTTTTTTCTCTTGTTTTGGCCATTTTTTGAGTGGAAGATGCATAAACTGTTAGAAAATCATCCTCGGCTTATACTATTTAATATTGCTCCTCCTGTTTATAAGTATTTAGGCTGAGGTAGCAGGTAATGGGAAATTAATTTTATGCATGTCAGCATTTTTAGAGCAATATTTTATTTAGATATTCTTACACAATGCTGGAATATATATCCATGTTTATAGATTTGCACAAAGGTACTTACGTTAAGTCCTTTAGTCAAACATTTAGCTGCTGCTGAGGTTCTGAACCATGCTTCTTGGCTGGTACTTATTCTTCAAGTACCCGCATTCCTCAGTGGTTCTCAACCTTCACTAAAAATATGTCAGTACTTTCATATATTCAATGGGAATTACTTATGAAAATACCCTTTTTCTAATCTGAGTTCCCTGGGAAGCAGAGAGAAAAGAAAAAAAAAAAAAACATCTAGTTGCTTTCTAGAGCAACTCTGCAGGCTGCTCCCTGATTGCTTTAGAAACTCATTTTGGACAGCTTGCTCTCACAGATTTTTAGAAACTTGGCCAATCAATACCATTCCTGACTATAACAGTTTTCAGAACAAGGATTTGTGGCACCTCAGCTAGACTCTTTTTTGGAAGAAATTTCACAACTAGATTATAGTAACGGGAAAGCTTGTTCTCACACACTTCAGCCTGATCTTTTGAAAAAGGTCAAAGGCTACAAGTATGTGGGATAACTCTTTGCTAAGTGCAGCTTCATCTGCATTGTTTAATTGATTCTAAGGCTTGTACTGAAGCTTCCAGCTAGCATTACAGATAGATTTGGAATCAATAAGGATTTGGATTATTGCTGCTGAAAGGCTTACATCTGATTAAATCTTGGAGACATCAGGCAGTGCAATCTGTACCAGATGAGATTTGTGTATTACTCTCTTGGTCATGAGCAGTTCCAGTGACCAGTGGTGACAAATGTGTGCAGCGCCATGCACGACCAGATGCACGACCAGAAGAAAGGGGAAGCCTTTTGTAAGCAAAAAACATTTGTAAAGTGAAAAAAAGGACAACACTGTGATGATTGCTGGGATATCAAGGTGATTAACAGACACAGAACCCTGCCGGAAAGGACACAGCTAATGGAAAGAGAATGCCAGCACCTTCTGCAACGCAGCCACTGCGGCCAGCAAGGTTCTGCTGCTGATTGCGTGCGCTTCGTCTATGAGACATCTGGGTGGCTGTCACATGGCAGCTCTCTAGAATTTGACACATTATAAAAACAATATGTTCATTTTGAATGCTTTTGAGCAACTTTTAACTAACATTGAAAAAACCGCAAAGCACACAATTCTGAAAAGAAAAACTTGCACTCATACTAGAAATCCTTCTCATTAAAAGATCTTATTCTCTCAGAAAAAGATAAAATGCCAGTTAAGCTTTTTTTTTATTAACATGGTCTGAATATTGCCGTTTTTTTAAAGTACTCTGTAACCTCTTGTTTTCCTTTCAGCAGTCACATGTATTCCATCAAAATCAGTACAACAGAATAAACTATCAGGCCTTTCAAAGAAGGTTGCTTATTCTCAATCTTTGCTTAGCTTTCACTGGCATTATTTTTATTAACAACTATCATTAGCTTTGTCAAAAAAACCAAACAAATATAAAGTCTTTTTTTTGAAGAAAATTATTAACATGGTAGCACTGCAATGAGCTGCGATCTTGAGCAAGTGTAACACGGGCAGTGAGGATTAAAAACTTCCGCAGTATCAGCTGGAGAGTTACTAAGTGGAGAGGCAAGGGGTAAATTAATTTTAAATGAAATAAAATTAATTTTAATTGAATGCCAGCACATTCTGAGACACTGCTTGAGCACAGTACCTGCACTACTTGAATACATCCCAGATCCTAATTAGTCAGTGAGTAGGAGTTCTGGCTGTGTATCAAGGGACTGGCTTCAAGAAGGCAGTAGGTAGTTTTTATGTCATGTTTTCTATTCTGTAGGTCAATCATTCATAAAAGAAGATTTCACTATGGGCAGAAATAATAAATTGCACATTTGTAAGAACATTTCTGAGTTATGCTGAACACATACATTCTTACTGTGATGAGACTATTTAGTTTTCAATTCAACACCTTTGCTTATTCTTGCATTTTTGAAAAAACGCAGTCATTTATAGGAAGAAAAGATTACATGAACACACCGTGCCTCATTGTTGAATAATTTCTCTCATTACTAAGTAACTTGGCCTTTTCACCAAGTTTTTAAAATCACTATTTGAAACACAGAAAATATAATTAATCCATAGTCTAAATATTTAGCAACAGGTCACAGAAATTTCATGAAGTAGTGATACCTTTAAAATGGTTCATAAAACAAATAATTTCACAGGCCATGAAACTACATCATTGAATTTCAAAGACAAACTTGAACTTTATTCCTAAACAAATGCCTTAATCTAAAAGAACATGATTTCTGTTTTGTTAAACAAATCTTGCACAGTTTACAGATCCGTACAGAAATATTAATTACAAGACCACCTACTTTGTCACTATTTAAAAAAATATTCCAGCCATAAACACAACACACTACTTAAAATTCAACAAAACCTAAAGAAAAGTGAGCAAGTAATAACACAGCAATTCTATTTAAAAAGTCTTAGTTTTAAATTATTACAAACAGGTTTTCTATATATGAAAGAGGAAACAAAGGGGCTCAGAAACCTGTGCATTTTATTTCATGGTAGAGTTTCTAAGTATATGCCATTAAAATTGCATTATTATTGGTTTATGCTATTTAGCATAATGTTTTTTTCAGTTAATTTGGACAAGTCTATTTAACAAGCCAAAGTGACACACCAGACTAACATATCAGAAAGACTTTGGAAATGAAGGTATTAAATTGTGAGATTTCATTAATAATAAAATAGTACCAGAAGAAGCTTTTATTTTTGTTATCAAGTTATTACTTAAATATTTTATGTAAAGGATCTTTGCTAATCCAGGCAAAAAGAAAGAGAACACCTGAATTTTTTTAGCCTGAGTAGTTACACAGTTCAGAGGATCAGCTACCCACAACCTGCTTGTGCCTAACCTGATAATTTGTGTTGGAAATTTGTTCTGCTCTGAAGTCTGTGTGAAACATCCTTTGGACCACAATTTGACACCTGTTCCAGGTAAGTTATGCACAGACAAACCCATTTGTTTAGACATTGAGCCTGTAATACTCTTTTTTTTTTTCTTTTTGCTTTCCCTGATTGGCTAACTTCATTGCAAACTATAGCATAAAAATCAGTAGTTCTGTGGAGCTGTCACACCTGCTCTGAACAATGGGAAGAAAAAATAAAAATAAGAAACAACAAGGGTCTTTGATCACAAAAAGAGAAATCATGCATTTGTATCACTAAAGGAGAAAGCTTACTGTACCTGTAAAACCTGTCAGGTATTAAGAGATTTGCCAGCAAGGCATGAGAGATAGGGAAAGGCAAATGAAACCCTGAGAATGGCAAATCCAAGAACTAAATTGAGACTTGGTCACAATTCCCTTTCATGCAACTAAATCAGGAGAAATGTATGTTGCCCATTATTTTTGGCTTAAATTATTCTGAATAGCGTATTGTACAGCAATGTTACTTAAAAAGGATCAGGGAGCATCAGCAGTATTAAAACAGATCCTAATTTACACTGACAGGACATAGAGTAATCCAATGCTGAACACAGTATGCTAGCAAAAGAGTTTCTGAATGAGGCTTGACTGCAGAATGAAGTTATTGCAAGAAGTATGCCCTGAGGAATCAACATACATTGAATGGCAAGAAGACATATAACCCCTGATGGAAAATACAACATTGCATCTTGAAATCCATCATAATTGCCATTAGTTGAAACTTGTCCTATACCACCTTGCTGAGCTTCCTCCATTCTTATCCAGGCCCAGAAACTAATGAAAAATAAAACAGATTTATATGGATTATATATATATTGAAAGGAGGCATACAGAGAGAGCGGGAGAAAGGGAGAAAGAGGCTGTAGTTATAAGATGTAAGGAAGATGTTTAAAATTAAGCTAAGCATAGGCATAAACTTTACTGTTACATTGAAATATATACTCAGGTTAATCTTTTTATCTGCTCTTAGAAGTAAACAATTTTTTAATTTAAAACTGGGTTTGTGTCATTGCATTTTGTAGTTACTTGGTCATACATTCTTGAACAGAAGAACTTTAGGGAAAGAAACCCAGTCAGGTTTGTGACATGAAAACAGGAATGGGAGAAGAGATAAGCGAGTAAAAGTGGGTTAGTACTATCACTGTGTAACACCCAGTCTCCAGCTTGGAGCACTCTGAGATTTTATTCTTTAGCAGTAAAGGTTCACATCTTGAATTGACAGATTCTGATACAAAAACTAGCAAAAAAAGCCATCAAAAGGCTCTTGACTTTCTGAAAAAAAAAGATCCTATTATTTTCATTATCTTCAAAACCAAAGGTTCTAGAGGTTTTCTTAGATTTTAGTAGGAGAAGGTGTCAAAGCAGGAGAACTTATGCAGAGAGAAATTTCAAGTTCTCCAGCACTGCTGTCAACCTTTCAGGAATTGCTTTTTGAAGCATATGAAACTACTTCCAAAAGACAATCTGGAGAGATTACTTATAATGGTTTTTATATAAAGTCATGATGGAATTATGTGCACACAAAAATAATGCAGTAGAAGAATTCTTTTGACTTTTTTCCCCAGTAGCTTATTGCACACCACAAAGCACACACATGTATTTACAGGATTGCGGTCCTGGACACTGGAATTTTGGACACACACTTAGTAATACCAAGAGCCCATTGTAGTCACCGAGGTCACCATTTACAGGACCAGACCATGAAACAACTTCTGTTTGTTCTTGCATGTTTCTAACATTTCTTTTACTGAGAACTGCAATTTCCTCAATGCTTTAAGAGCAGCTCTTTTCAAACAAAGTAGATTCAGACACAAGGAACACGTCTCATTAGAGTAACTGGCAGTGAGAATGACATTTCTGGTATGCTGAATTAAATTTTGCATCAAAAGAAAGCATTTTGTTGATTTTCAAATTTATTTGAACTAGGATCACAAAAGAAGGAAAAACATAAATGAATGAATTTTAAGGACATTTTGTTTCATACTGAAATAATTCTAAAACAATTTGGAGAGCAATTACTAATTTAACTTTATAAGCATGTATGGCAAATGCTATTAGATATTTTTATTAATTTAACTAAAGGCTATTTCTGATACCCCACACAATAATCTCCATGTTCCCTTACATTTAAGAAAAGTCAAATAGCTGCACCTCAATTATAAGTGCCAAAACTTGAGCAGTATCTACTAAATTCCTGTATTTTCCTGAGAAGGAAAGGAACAAAGAACATAGAACTTGCTGTTTCAAAAGACTTAGATTATAGAAGTGTTGTCTTAATATGTGTCTTTGCAATTATTTGCATTTGTCATTTGGATCCATTAGAACTTAAACTATGGCATAATTGTATTTCTTTTTTGAGCTGTCATTAAAATTGGCTGTGCCTTTAAACAAATGTGCCCAGATGCTCCGGGTACAGCTAATCACAGGCACAAAGGCCCAGTCAAGGTCAGGCTGCAACTTTGTCTCTAATTGCCTGGTTATACATTCCTTGTTCACGCAAATCTTCTACTGACTTCAATGGGATTTTTGTTTAGTGAGGATTACAGGATTCAGCCTCCTAGCTTAACTACTGCATCTATACATCGCTGTGTGCAGTATACTCCAGTCCCTACAGTTACAGTATCTGCAGTTTTACCAGCCCTAAATAGCATGTTGAGCTTTTTAAGAATTTTTCCATTCCAATGCCCTAAAATGCAGTCTCTGTTTTTAATCCTTTTCCTTTTTTTGGCTCTTCCATAGTCAACACTATTGGACTTTAAAAAAAGTTACCTGGAATCTCATCTTTGTCTTACTGCTGCTATAATTTTCATTTCAAACATTCTAATTTGCTTTCTAAACCTACTGACATAACTACTAGATCAGACATTCTGCTAAAACACAAAGACACTATGTTTCCTACTCAGTTACATTTCAGGTCCTTATTAAAGCAATCGGGTGATTTTTACATGAACTTACAAATGCCCATAATAGCTTTTGTTAACTTCTCTAAACATTTTTGCTTGCCACAGCATGTTTGTATTATTAATTCCCAATTTTTTTTACATGTTTACATCAGGTTGCCTTGCAGTCTTCCTAGTTTACCCCACAACATATGTTGATGAAACATTTTCCATCATTATGCAAACACTACAATCTAGACAAAGTGCATGCCATCATTTTTTATCAGACCAGCTGTACAACTGAAAGACAAGGGTGTTTCTGTGTTGTCAGTTCAGGCCTGTTGGTCTCTTCCTCATCCAAACTGAACACATGAGGAAACGCAGACACAGCTGACAAGACAGTTCGCTCCAGCGCCTGATTCTAACAGCACAAAACAAAACACCATGAGCTTGTCCCCAGAACATCCCAGCTGCTCTAGCAACAAAAGTGCCCTTTTGTCACCTCCTGGGGCATGCAACCTGCAGTATCACACTACACTAAAACCTTATCAAGCAGCTGAAGTATACACTTTGACTATTTAAAATCAAAAATATACTCAAAAACCCCAACAAAACCAAGTTTCTCTGAACTGATGGACCCTCCAAAGCAAGAAAAACAGTAATTATGTCTCAGAGACATTAAACAGGAGCTGGGGGTACTTGCAAAAATAGTCTGACAAGTGTGTGTGCTTATCCTGCTCTGGGAAACATTGACATTGGGTGGACCCATAATCAAGGGGCCTGAGGGCTCAAGTTTGATCTGTACTACACTACAATGCACAAAGCTCACCTAGATGTAGCCTTTCCTTCTTTAAAAAATGCCATGAACATGAGATACATCTGGTGCAACCCTTGTCAAAACCTTGATTAACTCCTAACACCTCCCAAAGTAAAACCTGGCACACTGACTCCCTGGGAAGTGAAAACAGATCAGTGAAACGACAGGACACACACATAATTTACAGCTCAGTAACTTCCCCATGCAAGTCATACCACAAGGAAGCCAAGCAGCTTCAGACGGCTACAGTTTAGTCTAATCAAATTTATTTATATATGTGAAATTCTTGTTGCATTTGTGTATTTACCAAATGAAGTTTAATTAGGAAATGGGCTAGTCTCCATATCCCTCCCCAAGCAAGGTCTTTGTGGAAATGTAGCTACCTCAAGCTCTCTGACCCCTGGATTCTAAATTGTCTGCTGGATTTAAGAAGAAAGCATTAATTCTGGAAGACTTTATACATCACAAACTTAGCCTTTGTCATTGCAAACACTTCAAGCAAAATACCAAAAATAACCCAAGCAAAGATGTCCGGGTAGAAAGTCAAGTACTTACTGGTCTTACCATAGGAAACAATTACTTGACTGTTTCACACCCTCTGAACTCTCTCACACTTGTAATCCTACCTCAGGTCATGCTATTTATACTCGTGTTCTCACTGATATTGTCTGCATTTTTTCAGCACAACAGTTTTGATATAGATGAAGAAAAATGAAATCTTATGTTATAGAAACACATGCCTCCTTAATGTATTCTCAAGAAAAAGTTGAACTATTTTTTTTCTATTGATTACAATGATGCGCTGGTGAGCACTCAATATTTTTATGTTAAACATTTAGATTTTTAAATCTATAGACTTTGTTTCTACCCAGGCCTATGGTCTTTACCTCATGTGGGTCTTTGGGTAACTTCAAATGTTTCTGCTAGCCCCAATTCTAAATATTAATTTCTGCCTTCTGAGCAATATGCCAACTGTGAGCCACAGGGTGAGAAATTCACTGATTTTTGTCTTATGAGAGACCAACACTCCAACATGCTTTTAATAGCACTTTACTGTAATTTGAACAAAATTTCTTGAGCAGCAGATAAAAGATGAAGAATTGCTTACATGAGGATCAGAAGCATAAACTGAAGTGACACGCTGGGTAAAGCATATTAATTTAGTTAAAAAGTCTCTAGTGAGTTGCAAGCAGCAGCAAATATATAATAACTGCTCAAGGTTTGCAGTTTCTGTGACATCACTATGGGAGTGATAAGAATACTATTTAATGGCATCCACTTTCAAGGTAACCTTATGTTCCAATAGAGTTCGAAGCAGTCACTGCCAAATGACATACAAACTGGTATTTTTCATGCTTGAAAGGCACATGCTAGTCAGAAGATTTTATCAGCTATTTACTTTAAATGCAAAAGAGCACTTAACTCCCACTGACAAAAAAGGGATGCAAACTCAGTAAGTTTAGGACATTGCTACAGTCAGCAGGTGCTAGCCCCATATGCAGAAACAGTAGCTGACTTCTGGGGCTCGAGCACCAGCCTGACCATTGTACTCTTTTTGCCCTGGCATATACAGTTGCAGAAAAGAGCACAGCTAATTTCCAGATGAGGTACAGATCAGCCTCTGGGCTTTGCATAAGGACTTCTTAGTGTTCTTCAGTATCATATCTTCATCACTCTGTCCCATCAAATAAGGGAGGCTGGATAACCCAGCAGAGAGATGAAGTTCAAAGTCTAGACTGCTGTAATTTAAATAAAAGACGTTATCTCACTATCCTCTCTGTAAGCAACATGAAGCACACTCATGGAGAGTATGTTACCTTCCAAATTTTGGAAGGTAACAAAGTGCATGTTACCCAGCCAATAAGTGCATGTTTTCACACTGAACTCAAAACCATGTCTTTTCTGTGAATTGAAATTCTTTTGTGTGTTATTTTGACCTTCTTTCAGTAAAGCCTGCACTAAGTCATGGTACTTTGCAGCCTGACGTCAGAACAGAAAATAATTCTCTGAAGTGTCCAGACACATACTTTCCATTCTCAGCCTTTTTCAGATTTTCAACAAATACTCAGCATTTAAGGATGGATCCCTATTCTCTGCAACCACATGTGGCTGGCTTCCTGAGATCAGTGCCAACATTTCCTTAGAGCATTCCTTGCATGAGCTGCCTAAAACTTCTCATCACCATTCTTAAAACCTAATGACACGCACTGAAGTCTCCCAGTTCCGACTGTCAGTCAAAAGCTATTTGTGCTTACTGATTCTGCCCACAGATAGACTCCAGCTCCAGACTCAGCACCCTTCTTAGGGTAAGGCTAAGTGATCCTTCTTAGGGCTAAACACACTTGAAGGTAGTTCTGAAGAGCACATGGATATTCCTTGTATGAACAGCAACATTTCACAATACTCACAATACTCCGTACAGAATTAGTACGAAAGCACACAGTAATCACTTCAGTACAAAATCACACAGAAACTGCAGCAAACACATGGAAAAAGGAGCAATAAGTCTTCAGTTCCTAGAGCTTTGCCCAGTGCCAGCACCCACTAAAGCCCCATGTGAATTCATTGAGATAGCCATGTCAGGCAAACATTGCTAGCAGGCAGAATTATACCTATTTAGCAGTACCTCCAAATTTAAAGCCAAAGAACTTCTGGGAAAAACAAACAGAAAGCAGTCTTTAACTGACTATACCAATACACTTCCTGACAAAAGGCCTTACATCTGCTAATAAAAGGTAGAAGTTACACTTGGTATCATATCCTGAATCAGAAGGTATAGTATATCAAAAACATGTTGACTTGCCATTATATTTGAAGTGATTGCCTCAGGATTTATACTTAATCTGGTTTTTAGAAAGCATGAGCTATTCTAGACAGAAACAGATGTCAGAAAAAGCCCTGTCAGACAGAAAATATGGCATGTTATTCCAAAAAAAGGCTTATGATTTTTTTCAAATAAAAATTAAAAAGATAATGCAATATAGTCAAATCCAGCAAAGGTATAAATGGCACATAGTTATATGTGTGTTCTTTCATGACTTCAGATTTATGACAGGTATATTAGTGACTCCAAATTTCATGATTTAGATATATTACTGGGTCACATGGCAGTATTTTTGATAAGCAACGGAAGAGTTAAAAACTTGGAAATATAATTTTCATTTAAAAATCTCTCAGATATATAAGCCTGGTCAGGAGGGGGAGAATGTGTGTGGGTTTTTTGTTGGGAGGGGGTTTCTTTCTTTTTTTCTTGTTTTGTTTGCTTTCTTATGGCAAACTAATACTCATTACTTTCTAAACCTCCTAGAATAACAGATTGGAAAGGTCCCCAATAGCCATCTATTCAACATCCAACCAAACTTCCAAAGACAAAAAAATTCAGTGCCTCTACAAAACTAGTTCTATTGCTTAATCATCCCCATAGAAAATATATTTTCCTTCTTATATACTTTGGAAGCCTTTCTTGCTTCAAAATATGATCATTGTCTCTTGTTCTAAGCCTGTGCACCTGAGTGAAAAGCCTGGTTCCATATCTGAATTAACCTATAAGTGGAAGACCACTATTTGGTCCAGGCCTCTCAGATCCTTCTCACAGGGCAGATGTTTTAGCCCATCTTGATTATTCCAATGTTCCACATGTGGTTTAGCAGTCAAGTAGAAGACAACCACTTTGCTCAATTTACTGGCCATACTCCTCTTGAGGGAGCCCAGGACACTGTCAGCATGCATGGCTGGCAGGGCATAATGGCAGACGTTCAGCTTCCACCAGGAGCCCTTAGTCCTTTCCCACAGAGCTGCTTCCCAACCATTGAGCCTCAGCTTCTATCGTTGCAAGGAGCTCTTCAATTCCAAGTTAAAGGCTTGCATTTGTCTTTATTGAATCTCATCAGATTGCAGTCAGTCCATTTTTCCAGTGTACCTGAGTCCCTCTGAATGGCAAACCTGTAAAGAAGTCTGTCAGTTTCACTGCCTCCACACCTCCGGTTTGCTGCTATACAAAAACCATATGAAGGTGTGCTCTGTCTCACCAGCACGTACCCTCTTCTGGAACTCTCAAAGATATAAAAACATGGTTAGAGCACAGTAACACCAAGATTGTGGGTTTGATCCCTGTATGGGTCATTCACTTAAGAGCTGGACTCAATCCTTGTGGGTCCCTTCCAATTCAGAATAACATGTGAATCTGTGACTGTAGTAAAACAGGACAAATCCCAGGAGAAGGCTCTCATCCACAAACCTAATAATTTCATCAGAAAATGTGATCAGATTTGTCAAGCATGATTTACCCTTGGCATTCACAGTCTGACTCCAAAAATATCCCATTTACCAGTTCTCTAAATAAACCCAAAGTTGGCTCTTTTCAAGGGCAAGAAGATACTCAGCTACTTGAATTCCTCACATGAGCTTCAGCAATTCATGGTTGCTACAAGCCAAGACTGTCTTTGATTATTGCCTTCTTGGCCAGATCTTAATTTGTGAAGACTGTCTCATTTGGATACATTGCACCCTCATTAGCGTCATTTTGACAGTCTCCAGAAACATTCTGGGCTGCTTTCATGCATTGCCCTTCCAGCAGGCAGGAGGGAGGCTAAAGTCTATCCCAAGAACAAGGATCTCAGAGTTGCTTAAATATGATATTGTCCTATTCCCATACCAAACAAGTGATCCCTAAAATACGCTCACCGTTATGTCACCCATACCAGCCCCTCCCCCGATCAACAAGAAACCCATCCACTCAAACTGCTTCTATTTGCAAAGGAAAACCCCCATGCTTTTCTTCCCTGCTAGTCTTCCTACACCCGTTCATCATAGTTGCTCCAACAATGCCTTATTGATGGGTCTGCATGCAGAGGTCTGTCTCCTCCTGATTGATTCCTATGCTGTGTGCATCTCTCTGCAGGCAATTCTTCCCTGACAGTCTATAAACCAGAAGATTTATGTTTTGCTTTGGAGTTTTCTTCCTCAGATTTGACCATCTGCGGATAGTACTTTTCTGTCTGTCATCCAAATTTTGCTTGTTTTCTTCCAATAATTTTTTCTTCTCTTTAAAATCTGTGTCCATCCCTCTCAACTGCAGTAATAAAACATTAATTAAAAAGTGCGTACAGACAATCTCACAAAATTTGTCTGTCAGCTGTCATACTTTCAAATTAGCTCTGCTACTTTGGGAGAAGCTGTACTGCTGTAAGTTAAAATAATGAAAAAGCCATAGAAGTCTATGCAATAACATGTTCAGTCCGAATCACATATGTAGGCAATGGGAGGAAAGGATTTATCCTAGCCAAACAAGGATAAAATCTCATTTAACACAGTGAGTTTAAAGACCAGAACAGAACACTGAAAATATTATCTGGAACCGAGCAAACAGCCACATAAGTACAGCTATCCTGCACTGGTAGTCCAACCACCTCCTTTAAAAGTTACCCTAGGAATACCTACAGATTGCAGTACTGAGACTGCCTAACTCGATTTCATTCGGCACAGGATACACTCTGCATCAGAATGCAGGCACCGTAGCTGGGAGTTGCAGTGACTCTCTTGATGGACAAGAGGCCTTGACAGAAAACATCTCCTAAGGCAAAAAATCAGCAGGGCCTCAGTTCTGCTGAGGATACTGACCAGCAAGACATTGAAACATTAATCAACAGCGAGGATCATCAGCCTCACATCTTGAACTACAGTTCCACTTCCTTGGCTAAGCCTGCAGAAGAGCTTTAGAGAACAATAATACAGGCTCATTAAAGGCTACAATTTATAAGAAGTGTATGCAGTTTCTCTTCCAGCAAGTCAACTGACTGATGGTAACAATATTTGTTTAGCAAATAGAGGTCACTTAAAAAACCAAGATGTTATTGACCCCTACAGTTAGTTCAAAAAACTTCTGAATTGTGTGTCTATTCCTCCTTTCAATGTGCTGGAAAAAAAAAAAGTTAATGTTGACTACTGAATGAAAACTCTACCAAACAACTCCCACTGATGGGTTACTGTTATAATATTGTAAAAAAAATTTAGACCACTTGCAGTTCCTCCTAAATAAAATACTCACAATTCAAACTTCCAGTTAAGAATCTTCTTTCATCCAGACTTAATTCTGAGCACATCCATTTAGAATTAAATCAAGGAGATAATCTCAAAGGTAAAATAAGTGATATAAATATCTGTAGGGCTGGAGTACAGCTTAGCTTTTTTCAAAAATAAATTTAAAATGAAGGCTTTCTATTACTAGGTTGCTACTCCTATATTTATACAGACTCTTAAACAACACCATGTAACTTTTAAGTATAACTTCCTATATATTGCTTGGTTAGAGAAATTTTTTTCAGAAGCTGATCATCGCAAAGAAAATGGCATAGAAAAACCAAAAATGCAGGACCAAAAGAGGCTGTGTTCCTCACTGTTCCATGAAGGCTTTTTTTTCAAAATGCAGACAAAAGAAGTTGTGTACATTATAAAATTGCTAGACTAAAATCAAAATTGTGTCTCTACTAGGTTCTGCTCATTTTTACACTTGGAATGAAAAGGTAGCCCAACCCCTTTGCCAGAAGTGCCTTCAAATAATTGAAGGAGCCATTCTATCTTTCTGGCTGTTGTGACCAGAGCTACACTGATTTTAGTGGAGTTGAGACTATTAACAGCAGCTGAAGATCTGGTCTTCCAATTTAAATTCTGTCTTGACTTTGAGTAATTCTGTTGAGGTCACTAGAACAGGGTTACTCAGGACATAAATTTGCCCCAAGGGCTTTTGTTGCCTGAGATATATTTATATTACATTAATGTATAAACAGAAAATGCCTAGCAAGTTCCAGTAAAGCAATTAATGTAATTAGTTTGTAACTTGTGCTCAAGTCTCTCAGGGGTTACTGAGGGTCAAATTAGGGAAACACATTTCTGAAAAGCACAGGTCCTAAAATAACAAAGTTTCATTTGACATCCCTAAGTGATAGCATCCCTGTATTTTGACTTCTAATAATCTTTTTAAAGAGTAAACATATGCAAATTAAAGAATAAAATACATCTGAAATGTTGGAATGTCAAATTTAAAAGCAAACTATAATTTTGTGTGTTTCCAGAAATAAAAATGCTTTAGTTTCTACTTAGTTTCTAATTTCTATTTAAACTTCAGAACATTATAAATATACAAATAACAAGAAATGTAACATTTTTCATATATTCTAAAACTGAAAAATTCAGGAGGAAACAAAAAGTAAGCATTGCCCACTTTTTACTATCTGCAACCTCTCCTTATATGGAGTTTAAGGTTCAGTAAAACTTGCACCATATGAAGCACACATAAGTTAGCAGTATTGGGGCTAAACATTAAATATCAGTGGACTACAGCAAGCTGTTTAAGCAAACTGATGCCACTTGTCATACATATGAACCAAGTAGCAGTGTCTTTTATAAGCAGCAGCACGGTTTCATTAAAAAAGGCAAAACCTGAAGGTTGAGAAACACTATAAGACACTCATTATCTATAAGAATGTTAGGGAGAATACTTTTTTTAATTAACTAAACCTGTCTGAGAACCCTAAACAGCCGTTAAAATATAATTAAAATGAACTATCAAAGGTCACCATGGACCATTTGTTCATTTGGATAACAACAGAGGCAGATACCAGACGTTGATAACTCTCATTTATTGAATTTATTAACAAGCTGCAGGAATGTGCTTGTTGCATTACATGACTATGCATATTGAACAATTATTTTATTTCAAATTTACTTTCTTCCATCTTACACAGTTCACAACCCTTTACACTATGCAAACACAACATTTTATTTTTAGATCCTATTATGTCACATATGACATTTATCAACATATCAATTAGTTACAGAAAACTGAAAAGAAAGAGTATGGAAATGAAGTCTCCTTAAGGGCTAAAAAGACCAGATAAATCATGGGTTTACAACAACTACTTGTAGCACGTAGTTCACTAGATTTATCTGACAGTACATCAAAACCCTGAATTTTTTCATGCCAAATATGTAAATCTGTTATTTAACAGTTGCTAACAAAGCAGGAACTTTCAAAGTGGAGATAAAAAGGAACAGAATAGGCAAGTCTGTTTGAGTTCCATTAAAAAAACACGATGCTTCCATATACAGCTAAAGTACCAAGGGATGTGAGCAGCCAAAACCACATCAGCTTTAATGGAGAAAGACAGAAACACGCATTTCTGAAGCTTGGGCAAAAATGGAAAAATGCTTTTGATCTAGCTCATGAAGGATAACAAACCCTGACAATACACATTTGGGATGCTGCTCTCAGGTTCCATTATAGTATTATAGTGCAATGTTTCTAATTTGTTTTTGTAGATATATTTCTAATTTGTAACTGCAAATACAAAGTCCTTTGAATTAAAAAGGAATTCAGGCAAGTCAGATAGTTCACTGAAATAAAAAGAAATATTGTTTCTGATTTACAGAGAAGTAACAGCTGGCACTTATTATGTCTATGTACTACATCAATCACCAAAAACACAAACTCCAATAAATCTACCTTATGTCCTTATAAATATAAAGCTGTTTTTCCGTTCCTAGACCAGATTGCTAGCTTATGTAAAGTGGCAGAGCTCTAAATCCAGCCCTCTATCTTCTAATCAGTTCAAATTATATACCAGACACAAATTTATCTATGGGGGTGGATTTTGGTCTTCTTGTTGTTGTTGTTTTATGGGGTTTTTGTTTGTTTCTTTTTTTTTTTATTTTTTTAAGCAAGTGATTAAATTTCACAAAGAACATGAGACATGGTACCAGTAAGTAAATCAGAGTATCAGCAAGTACTGTTGGGCTTTTTTTTTCCAAGCTCTATCTGCAATAAATGCCAATATGTGCATCATCTCTACTACAGCACGTGTAGTTTTTCAACAGACAATCCACTGCAACTGGATAGTGACAAGAATAAAAAGAATAAAGGCAGTGGAAAGAACGCTAACCACAGAAAGATGAGTAGGACTTGGCCTCTCACGATCCGACCACCCAATGTATGGGACATTAGTGCTGAGAAACAAACGTGCTTTAACTGTCCCATCTGACACAGAAAGAATGAAGCAGAATAGATTGTCCAGCAAGCCTCTGTTAAGGGTTTATCACAATTTTCAGTACAGAGGATAGAGCAAACCACTAGAGAGCAAATATTTCTGAAGTCTACTCAAACTATATAGCAGGATTTAATCCAGACTGTGAAGAAGGAAATAGTTTTCCATTAAATAGAGCATTAACCTTCAAAGGAAAGTTGATCTTCTACCTAATCAGCAGAGGAGCAACTTATGGACGGATGGTGATGAGAAGACATATTTATGTCTTTCAGTCTTTATATTCACGTTTAAAAAAGGTCAGTGGTAACCAGGCAGCTGACATGGGTAACAAAGTAACAAAGGGCTTCAATTAAAATGGGGAAAGCATTCTTCTGTGTGTTAATCTGAATGCTCTAAAAATCAAACTACTTTGTCTAGTTTTCTCTAAGATATTTTCAATTTTGTCAGAAGGGACAACAGAGCTATTACTTGCCATCTCTGAGAACAACCAATCTGGAGGACTGCTGGTTTCTGGAGACTATGAAAGAAAACCAGATTTCCTACCCCAGGCTCAATTCCAATTGCACAAAAACTAGAACAAATGATAAACAAGTTATTTTCAAGTTCTTAGGGAGGAAAATGAAGAATCATCTTTATCTCTAATGGCCCAAGAGATTGCAAACATCTGTTACAGCTGTGTGTAACACACTAATCACATCAAATTAATATAATTATCTTTTCCTTTTATGGCAGGGAAAGGTGTGCTAATAAGGAAGGAGCAATATGGAATAGATGAGTTAAGATAAACTTCTTATGTGGTAATAAGCAGCACTGTCACATTGTCACATGGGGAAGAACCAAACTTTCCCTCTGCTTGCCTGTAGCCCAGCCTCACTGTTCCCAGCACTCTTTTCGTGGCCACAAGTCAGATCAAGATAGCCTCTGCTGCAAAAGAAGTCACAAGTACTTTTAAACTCACTATTTCTGTCACCTAAATAAAGTCAGAAACCAAGACCTGACACGGCTGCACATGATACCTGTATAACAGCTTCCCAACTCCTGCCCCATGATCCCGCTCCATAAATGGTATTGAGAGGTCCTGTGGTCAAAGGGATCCACTAAAAGATACTGATTAGCAAACTTGGCCCTTTATCCCAGGTGTTGCACTGGTTAAGGACTACAAGAAATACAAACAGTTGTCATGGAGCTGCACTTCCTCTTACAATTATTCTCGAGAAAAAAAAAAGTAATTTTTTTCTGCCAGCTCAGTTTTCTTGGAAAGCTTGTGACCTCAGTGTGAATTAAAAGCATCATCTTGTCTACTCTGTAATTTATTTTGACTTTAGTAAGGCTTTTTCCTTGATATTCTAAGACACAGGAAATGTGGTCTAGAGGAAGTTACTACAAAGAGGGAAGCAAAACTGCTGGAAAACTGTACCCTATGTTTTTTGTCCATGTTTCACTGTCAAAGTCAACACAGCTGTGTTCACTGTCAAAGTCAACACACTTGTTGCTGTGCAGTTGAACATACTCATTCTGGATTTGGGTAGATGAAGAGGGAGATGCATACCAAAATATGCTTCTGACTGCTTAGTGGTAGGCTGTAAAAAGTTTGGATGACATGACCAGATTTCAAAAAAGAACTCTGTCAATATAAGAAATACAGGGGGAAAAAGGTTATGAGATTTTGTTAGGACACTTCTACTCTTCAGAATCTTTTAAGTTCAGTCCTTCAGGCAGAAATACTCAACTGGACAAACACAACTGAAGAAGTTCTAACTTTGTAGCTCTCCAGTAAAGCCATCTATGAGTCACAACCTGAACACGAGTTAAAAACTAAAAAGAGCACACTCAGGAGACCAGTGTTTAGTCGAAAGAAGAGGAGTTTGAGGGAAGTTAAGAGCTAAATACAAGGAAAGAGGAAATAAGTAGATGTTCCATACCCACATTATCTTGGACAAAGAGTAACTGATTTATACTTACAGCACACACTATTTACACTGGATATTAGGAAAAAGAATTCTGCTGAACCAACTTTCCTAGACATTTATATGGGAAGCTATATTAACCAAACTCCCCTTTTGTCTATTAATAATCTACCTTTGCTATGCCACACAAAGACTTTTTTTGAGGCTTTTTGTTTGCTTTGAATCTATCCAGCATCTTTCTGCCAGTCTTGTAAAATAGTACTGCTGCATCTGAAGTCAGGAAAGCAATCAAGACAAACTTCTCTGATGGAAGCAGATGAGCACATCTCATTAGCAATTGCTGCAAATAATCCAAGTATATGCAACAAAATAAGGACATGTTGATTCAAAATTTTCTTTTACACTGAAGCTTCAGCTAGATCCAGTGCACCAAGTAACTCCTTCAAAATTCATGTGGACAGCTCCACATGTAAATGTGATTCCAAGAAAAGTGTCCTTTCATGCAATTATATATTAGAAGGAAAACACAGTTGGTTAAAAATGCCCAAGAAATAATCCAATAGAGTGATTTTTCCTTAAAGGTGTGGGATATAATGAACCAACAAAATTGCTTTGTGAAAATACATAAAGTACTGCTAAACTATTACTTTGTGTTGCAGTTACAAAACAGCCTAACAAATGTTGTTTGGACACCTGTTCCAAAATCAGGACTCTACCATATTGCCATCCAGCAGTTTAAGAGGACGGGAGAGAAGAAGAGAGTAAAAGGGAAACAGATCTTTTTCTGACTAATGGATCAATTCCAAAAGCTTTGAAATGCAGGAGGCTCTTTCTTTTTTCTTTTGTTTTCTTAGTAGTTGTGCAAAATTTGCAATGACTTTCAGAAAAAATACACTTCAATCTTGTAAAGCCACACATATAAGTGTATATAAAACCAAACATGAAAAAAGGCAGAAACCTAATTAGGCTTTGAAAAGACAAAACACAAGGGAGCCACAACAGCAAAATGTAATCTTTCAGTGAGCAGAGCACACATTGCTGGCTACCTTTCCCATTAATGAATTCAGATATAAGCATCCATCCCTGCGCTGGGTCTATATAAAAATGGATCTATGGTTTAGCTACAAAATGACCCTCCTTTGCAGGTCATGTTTCATGCAGATGTTCACCAGAGGCCAATCTTGTGTGTAGGAGACCCTTGATTTACTTGACATGGTTGATTTTAAACCATAATTTTCTAATCAGAAAAACTGTTTTAAAGTTTCAAAAATTAAAAGTATTAATTAATCCCATCAAAACCTACTCGGTACCATATTATGGCTTTAATCTAAAAGAGTGTTATGAAAATGAAATCATCACTTTATTTGAATTGCATGACAATTTACAGTAAGAATCTTTTATAATCATGAAGTCATAAAAAAGCTGCAACATTTGACTTTTCAGAAAGAACTTCCCCCTGTAATAAAGACATTAGCACTGAAGTTTTGATTGAGGTTATGTTTATGTAACTGAGCTCAAATGTGTTTCTGTTTTAAACTAATTAGTTTTAGGGAGAATGAAAAAGAAAATTACTATTGGTCCC
Source organism: Passer domesticus (assembly GCF_036417665.1). Lineage (NCBI taxonomy): Eukaryota > Metazoa > Chordata > Aves > Passeriformes > Passeridae > Passer > Passer domesticus. The sequence goes on from NC_087477.1 coordinate 49,382,127, forward strand.
ACTTGAAATACAATTCAATTTCAATTTAAAGCAATTGTTGAAAATTTTTAACCCCCCAAGCTCTTAAAGACACAAATTATCTCTGGAACAGCTCCATGTTGAATCCTAACTTTAGGTAATTTCTCAGTGAATTAAAATATGAAGTTCCAAAGACTAATCTCATTTTCTCCATGTGAAAAATTCCACTGCAGAAAGTTTCAAACTCTTATTCTTTCAAGGTGCATACTTCAATAGCTGAGCAACAGCTACTTTCCTTTCTATTAATTCTACTCATAAAAACCTACTAGGTTTTAACTAAGCAGGAAAAAAAGCTTGGTTAGAAAGAAAAGAAAATTAAATCAATTAAAATGTGTGATGTATATCAGTTGTTTGTGGATATTTATTTGGCAAACATACTAATTTTTAAACTAATTCCTGATATCATTGTTTTGACTTTGGAGAAGCTGAAATTTCTTATATAATCCACAATATGGTATGACTGAGACTGTAGGGGCAATGAGCTCTCAGAAGATTTAAGCTTATAAATATTTTTTCCAAATAAAAGTAGAGATATGAGAATTTTAAAGAATGTAAAATACAGTTGGATCAGCTAGCTATCTACAAAAAAAATTTTGAAAGAATAGTGATTAGAATCTCAGAAAGAAGTATCTGGACAAAAATCTGATAAAATGCATTAACTAAAGCTGGTTTCATGAAATACTAAAGTTAAATGAATGGCTGCATTAGATATAGCACAATCAGTCCATACTGCAGCCTGGTTTACCCACTTCTCAGGATGTCATCACAGAGCAGAGAAGAGTGAAGAAACACAGCTTCATGGCAGAATGGTATTTTTGACTACTACAGCTCCACCTGAGGAAGAAGGAACTTCCATCTCAGCAGCCACCTGGAAGCAGAGAAATCTTGGCTGCCCTCTCTAAAGCTTATGTAGTGGGGAAGAACTGAAGCAGAAAAGAAGATGTTGAGGGCTCTCCACTAGTGCCTCAACTTATCTTTTTGGGGTATTTTGGAATCCAAAGTTCTTAGAAACCTCTGTAAAGCCCCAAGTTGTTCATTGACTCATCTATCTCAGCTGAAGTGAAGAAATGCCTGTGAAAGCAGAAGTTTAAGCTACTGGGCTCCCAGGGTGTCTGAAAGACCTGCTCTAAGAGATGAGAGGAATACCAAGGCAAGTTAAAGTGCTTCTTCAACCTACCTTGATTAATACAAACCTATTCAGACTCACCCTAGTGAGATACAAGAACAGCAAAGCCACGAGCAGGCGATTCTTAAATAAAAAAACAAAAACAAAACAAAACAAAAAAAAAAAAACCCAAACAAAAAAAACCCAAACAAACAAAAAAAAGAAACTCAAAAACCCTCTAAACTTCTGCAAATCCAAACAAATAAAAAATGGATCCAAGTAATGAACCTAAAAGGTCAATATTTTTAAATCTGCCTCAAGAGAAGCAATGTAGGAAATAAACTTGACCTTTTATTATCAAAAAAGAGAACATTTTATAACAAGTTTTAAAAAAGTTTTAAAAAATCCAATATATACATACATTCCACTTCTGGCTTTAGATATTCCATTTCCCAATGCCTTAGTCCACGCAGAGAGAACTTCCAGGCGATAATTTAGAACTTGCATGGGTTTATCCTTTGAAGCTGTTCCCTCTCCCTGATCTCTCACACCAGCTCTGGGTGACCAAATTTCTAAGACAGCACATGGCTAAATGCCCATAGATGCTGGACTGTGTTCAAAAAGCAATTCAGTTAACAAGCACACTAAAGTCCTCCAGTGGTAATAACTACTCCTTTGCTCACAAACTTGCAAATCCCTTATTTGCCAAAGATTACCAAGGGTTTTTAGACTGTGGAAAAGAAGTTGACACCACTCACTAGAAATTACTCCATATGGCCTTTTAAAGAAAGGACACTAAAAAGAAAACAAGTAGCTTAACATATTTTCACATATCCCTATGTAGTTGTCTAATAACATAAATGTACTTCAATTTTTAACTGGATCTTGTAAGTAATGGCAAAAGAACTTCTTGGCAGTAATTTTTAATTTTTATAAGATCTTGAAGTACACACTTTATTCCCACTCAAATAACTATTTATGTGCACTAGGACTAAATCGCAGCCTACTAAAACCATTGTCTCTTTCCAGCTTCAGAAACTGAACCAAATCCTGAGCCTCATAACTATCAGAGAGCTCTTAATCTTCATGTACAGAGACATCAGTTCAAAAATATTCAGCATAGAAATGTAGCTAGTAAACTCAAAGTGGGGATATAGATATCAAAACTACAAGTGCTAGCAGAAAAAACCTGTCATTATCAATTTGCAGTTTGCATAGCCAATGCTACATACACAGAGATAAGTAGTACACTTCCACATTTATGCTTTTTTTTTTTTTTTTTGGGGGGGGGGATGGGGGGAGAACTACAATTCCAAGCACCACAGTTGTTATTCAACACCTGAATATCCAAAGCAGGTCTTCAAACCAGTAGTAACAAACCTGAATTAAGACAGTCTGTCACTGTCTTCATGGTACCTACCATACATGCAATCACAGCACTTATTTCAAGTTCAAACAGAAAATGAAGGTAGTTTGTGACAATGTGCAAGGTCTAATGCATTGTCTAATTAGTTACCTAGTGAAGGCACTAACAAGTGAAGCACTAACAGTGAAGTGGCTGTTGCAACACAGAACTAGGTATGGATAAAATTCTTCCATTTATTATGCAAGTTCTCCCAGAGATGCACCCTGCCCCAGCTACATGCCTAGAAATACCCCATTATATATATATATATATATAAAATAACATAGTATATATTATAATATGTAACATAATACATATTATAATATATATAGAACTTATTATAGGTCATACCCCAGTTATCTTAAACTGTGGTACTGTGGTTCAAGAACAGGTGTCCTCTCAAATTCAAGATACTGCTTTCTAAACTTCCCTTCCCACTGTAATCCTTAACTAAAAGGTTGTTGGAAATTACAGAAGCAAAACAAAAGGAGTTTCTTTGGGTCTCCGCTTTCTATAGCAATCATTATGGCTTTATATATACACATTGAGCAATGCAGCAGTTTTGGGGTTTGTGGCTTTTTGTTTGTTTTCCATAAATAAGAATAGAATTACACCAACTCTCACTACCATGCCCATGACTTCTCCAAAACGAGCTTCTTTCATATTTCAAGTCTCTAGCTGGTGCCCATGCTTCCCAAAGAGGGAATTAGTCTGCCCTGGTCTGCCCTCTGTACATGACAGTGCAGCTGCATTCACAGGCTGGGAAGGGGACTCAGTGGCTCTAAAGAGCATCTTCTTGAGCAGAAGTGTTTCATATGAAGTTCTACAAGTTTTTCTAAGTAGAGCCTCTTAATGAGGGAATGAAAGAAGGAGGACAAATGCCCACAGAAGAACTTCCACGCCACTGTTACTGTGGCCTGAAATGTCGAAGCAGCTCTAATTCATTCAGCAAGCTGCTGCACAGCCTGGTAGAGTGAGGTAGATAATTAGAGGTGAATTAAGGCTGGCCATTTACCCTCCACCCACCTACATCATCTCTGTGCTTCTCCGAAGGCAAAAACTAAAACTCCCTCCTAACAGTTATCTTCTGGCCTATGATAGAAAAGGATGTACACCAAAGATGCACCTAATGCACTTCCATCACATGCCACACAAAACAAGCATTCCATCTGGCTATATTTGCAGGCACAACAAAATAAACTGAAGCTGCAAGTTCTATGTAACCATGCTAAATCCCCAAAGGTGTTTCACCACACTTACCACACCTGCTTACCAGTTTGAAACAATAGCATGTCCAAGCACCATTTGCACATGTGAAGTTGTTTTGGACTCACAGAGGAAGGTCACCAAGGAAGCTGACTTTGGCACACTGAAAGCTTGAGTTTTGTGCAAAGTGCAACAGGTGCTTACAGCTAAAAATCACACTTAGGAGAAGGGGTCAGTGACCACTCTTTATGTATGGTCTGGTACCCTTGGAAATGGGCATCTGTTATCCCAGTAAAGTTTCTATCAGAAGTTCAAAATCACCCAGTGAGTCTTAGCAGCTCAGACTCACACACCATCAGGGTGTCTTGCTTCACACTGGGCAGCAACCCAGTGCCAACAGGACAGCCATGGATACCCTGAGTGCACTCATGCTGGATCACAGGATCTGGCCCTTAGCAGCTTGCTGCCCCTTTTCCCTACTTTGTTGCCACAAAGATCAGATTACTGATCTTTTACCCAAAGGTATAACCAAAAGTAAAGACTTGAGATTTGTACCGTGGATGTTGGCTCCATATTTTGTTTCTTTCTACGTGTGGATCTGACATAAGTCTGCAGATTGGGACAAAAACATGGATTGCATTCTGTTTCCACATAAGTGCAAGCCCAGAGTAACTACTGACCTAATACACTTACTTGGGATATAAAACCGAGTAAATAAGAAAACATAAGCAAAAATAACTGTTAGATTTATAGATTTTACTTATGACTTTCATACGCCTTAACAGATCAAAACAGCCACATATTTTTATTATGCAAAATGTATTTCAGGTTTAGCATGCTCAGTTGAGGAAAAGTGCATTTATATTTAATTATAAAATAAATTATCTTTGTTCCTTAAATACACTGCTTGAACGCTTTTATTTTCCTGTTAGCAAAATTGCCAAATCTTATTTCCATCTTCAAACAGAACTTTTACTATTTTATTTAAACTCTTGGAGGGACAATTGAAACTTCCACATATGTTTCCATACAAAACCCAGCAATGACAAAAAACTCTACAAAATTAAATATTTCTTCCAAAGCCAGAAAGGTCATTTGGACTGAGATGCCCAAAATTATTGACTGGATTTGGCTCACTAGAATAATTCCTTCTGCACGTAGCTACAGCTTCCTCCAGTGCTCTTTTTCAGATACTTCAAGAAGTAAATAAGGGCAAGCTGGTGCTGCATGAATCACTCACACAGCTTGCTCCCTGTCATAACATTTATGGAAAGATCACAGCTCTTCTCTCTTCACTTAACTAGAAACAGACAAGCCATGATAATACCTGCTCTAGCTTACTGATCTATGATGGATGAATGTACACTCACATAAAAGCAGCATGTGTGCTTGTGAGAGGACAATTAAGGACAAGAAGGACATGTAAGAGGCAGCACACAACCTCCAATCACGTGATGAGATATATAATCATTAAAATGAAGAGAGACACCCATGTTACTCACTGATTAGCATCATAGGGCTGAAATGATGTTTGGATGCATCACTTGAATAAAACTGAATGTTACTACCAGCTGTTTCAACAAGAAAAAACTACATCTTGGTCTTCCATGATCATAGCTCATTAATTGCCCACTTTCTCTTCACAAATTGCACTAATCAGATCACCCCACTTCAAAATGCAAAGACAATCTGACAAGCAAACAGTAAAAGACAAGAAAAACAAGACACAACCCCACTGTTTCTGTAGGAGAGCTACATAATAAAAATAATATCATGAATAGCAGCACAAAAAGTAATTATACACTATTTATTACAAAACCAGAACTGTTTGAAATCTAGAAAAGCAATAAAATAAGAGATTAAAGGGGATGGAGAGGAGACTTTCTCCTCCCTTCCAAGACTGAATTACACAATGCAAACTCATTGCTGCGGAGGCAACCACTCCAAGCAGCCAGAACAAAGGAATTCAACAAACTTAGGGAGGTGTATATATAACTGCATAACAAACTTGGTGGGCTAATTATCCGGCTCAGGCCTTATCTGCTGCCTGGTGAAAGCCAAAGAATAAAACACGAAAAAACTCATCTCTGCTTCACATGCTATCTTTCAGTGTTACCATCACAAGCAAATGAAATATTAACCCAGACAGACTTCAACAGGGTACTTCCAAGGCTTTTTTGTACTTGTCATCACACCAGAGAGGATTTTAGCATGCCTTACTATACATGTTGGTACCAAGGTCTTCTGCGTGGAGAGCCAGAGACACCAAAGGAAGTCTACTCCAACCTCTTGCTTGCAATGGCCATTTTCATCTGTTATCTGAGCACTGAACCAAATGTCATGAAACATAAAGCCTCCTATCTTAGAGCATCTAAACTCAAGAATAGATGTAAAAGTCACCATTTCCCTTGACAGTTTTCTCCAAAGATTAGTCATTCTCACAGTTCAGAACAAAAAAACCCACTCCAGTGTCTCTGACTTCAGTTTGATGCCTTCTACCATGCTACATTTTCTCTTTTCCAAAGATTTCTACATGGTTTCCCCAGTCACCTTTTCATTTGAAACTCTTTAAGCTCTTACTATAAGTTATTTCCCTCTCTATCATTATGCATCTCTTTCCCCCAACCCAGTCTTTTAACACAAGTTCTTCTGTAGACATTAAAACTGGAGACAGTAGCTCAGTACCTGCCTTACTAGTGCCACATGCAGATGGAAGGGGGTACAACTCACTGTTGTTTGCTTACATACGGGTGAGATTCTTATGATGCTGTCTCACTGACAGCACTGGAATGTAGGAATTACTGTGTCTTTTAAATCAATCTTCTAGTACTACTTCACATTTAATCTTTATGCAAAAAGTGTATTTCATTTAAATACTAGAAGGTAAATCACAGTTTTATTTCAACTATCATGAGTTTAAAGTTTCTTTATTTTGCTTTGCTGGAATCACAATTTTTCATATTTGGGAGTGCTGGCATTTTACTGCAGCAGGTAAAAAAGGGTTCTCTATGTGACACAGCAGATAATGACATAGGAAGCACTTCTGCAGCAGTAACGTACATTTGTTTATTGCTCTCCCTATCTTTATAGGCTGTTGTTTTACAGACCATATAAAACTCTTGCAATTTATTAGTAAGGCAATTTAAACTAGTATGGTAGGACAGTTAAACTATTCTTCTAATTACAGTTTCCAGGCATTCAAGAATACATTTTCTCCAATGCTTTGTTTCTGTCAATGCACATTAGCAATTTTAAATATGAGACTGACAGGGTCAGGATTATCAAGCTGAAAAAAGTCAAGGTACTGCACTAGATTTGAGGTAAGAGTTTCAATTGATTCATTTTCACTTTCCTTTTGTAATGAAATTAAACAGCCTTTTGCCATAAAAAACATGAATGGGAAACATAGGGGACTGCATTCAGTGTTCCTCATTTGTCATATTTTCTATGAAACTATCACTTGGAGTACTGAGGCAAGAACTGCACTTCACCTAGAAGTCACCTGGGTCTTATTCTAATTCCAATCTACTGAAAAAAACTTTTTTTCCATTTAAAACAGAAAGATGAATTATATTGTACTTCACAGTTTGGGGAAAATATGACAAAAAATGAGGTAACTATAAAACACTTTTGACTCAGATGAAATCAGTGTGAGAGAGGTGACTCGGGTCTCACTTCCCCACTAAGAATAAAAGTTATTTTTAAAAGGATGAAGACAAAGGACTGTAAAAACAGGTGGTTAAAAAAAAATCTAAAATTTGGAAGTAAATATCTGGTTTTCAGACTATTTTAAGTTCAAATTTGGTTTTGGATTAATATTTTCTAAACTGCAACTGACCTACTGGAAACAAAACCATAAAATTAGCAGAGATTAAGTAATGGGAAAAAATTGAGTAATTTTACTTCAACTATAGCAGAATTGTGTTTTAAACACATATTTGTATTCTCATTTTCAAGTTATCTAAAGAATATGTGTGTATATATAGATATAGACACATACAGTGAATGTGCATGTGTGTTTGTGTGTCTATACATAAAAGGGTGGGAACAGCATGATTATATTCTATAGCTAGATCTAAACTAAGCAACAGCATCCGGATACAGAACAATACCTTAAAATAAAACTATATGATCTCAGGAAATGCCATACTAAAATTATCTCTCCTTCAATTCCACTGTATTAGCACTGTATGGGAATCAAGACAACAGCTGGTGCTAGCAGCCAGATGCATTGATCTATATACAGTTTTATTCTTCAAAAAAAAAAATCAAATGTGCTTTAGACTCTCTCAGCACAGAGTATGGTATATAGTTTTCCTTCTACCCGTAGTTTCTGCATGCATGTTATTGGAGCAGTAGGAATAAATTGGATAGCAGTTCCCACCTCTTCATTGCTGCTTTGCTTTATCCCTTTCACCTTCTCCTTCAGCTACTTGCTATGTATAACTCAGCCCCAACCAACGGGATTTAAACACCAAGCAGATGTTCAATACTGCAGAAACCTGAGCTTGATCTGAGGACATAAGTTTCACATACTTCAGAAAAATCCCTCAGCAGCTTCACCAAAGAGACTATGGAAAACATGAAATGCAACTGAAAAGAGTTGCTCCAGTTACACAGGATAAATGTGCAAGTGCACACTTATTTAACACTCCCCCCCCAACACACACAGCCTGCCCATTTAAATGAGGAAACTTTTGAAAACTGAAATTTGAGAAATATACCTTGAAACTGTGGTTAATGAGGCCATGCCATGTATTCCTCATAGCTGCCAGGCTCTGTCTTGTAGCTACAACACAAGACCAGACAGCGTGACTCAGTTGCTTAAACTTTGAGCAGTTAAGGCACAATAATCACAGATGTTTTTCAAAGAATGCCTACCTCCTTCAAGGCATTTTCTGCTCTAGAGCTATTTTTTCATAGGACATTGCAAAGTAAAAGAAAACAGGCCCTCACCACTGGGTTAACAGAAACACTGTGATCTAAGTTATTGATCAACAAATGTCCTAGACTATCCCAAAAAAACCCCACACCCACTCTTTCTATTCCCAACTGCTTATTCATGCCCTGCCACAAATTCTGGTCTCCTGGGTAGACACAGGCACATGTGAAGCCAAGAAGTAAACCAGACTAAAAAAAAAAAACAAAACAGTTCAATCAAGTACTCCTTAACCCTCACACCTCATCCCAGGCAAGATGCCACTTGGATCACATTCCCAATCCAGTTCCCCACATCTCCCACTGGTACTCAGGAAGGGACAGTGCAGGTGACAAACAAGCAAGTGGGCAATGGGAATACCATTTGGGCTGGCAGCACCAAACTATGCAGGTTCTGGCAGTTAACTTCTGCTGGAACTTCTCCAGTTTGTCCACTTGTATGACCTTGTTTCTAGCTGTTTATTCAAAGGCTTTGACAGACTTTAACCTGAAGCTTGATTTTTCCACTGAGGAACTGTCCTAATGTCTGTTTCTTGCCCACATTAATATGGTGCAGCCTCCTCAGTGAAGATTTGCAGCACCTTAAATTGACAGGGAAGTATGATATGGAGTGATGAGAAGAGAAAGAAAAAATGGAGCGTGCCTCAGGGGCATACTTTTAACATCTCCAACAAAATTTAGCCAACAAATAACCCTCACAGCTTATGAATTTCTGGTCGACTTTGGCAGATTGCTCCTTAAAACTTGTTGTGTTTTAGCAGAGCAATCAGCTGCATATTCCCTGCAGCTGCTAAACAAGATCTGCCGTGCAGGTACAGCTTTGGTCTGCAGCAGGTCACGAAGCAACAGCAGTGAGAAGCATTGAACTTCAGTGTAAAGAAACACAAAGCAGAAAAAGGTTCATTTTGCCCTAAGAATAAAATGAGAAAAAGAAAGGACAGAGAGGGAAGAGAGTGGAGTCTGCAGCTGAAACCTGGATCTCAGAGAAGACAGTGAGAGAAAGAGGAAAAGAAAGCTGTAATCTGAACCTAGTGAGGGAGATGGGGGAGAGATACACACTCCAATGAGGAACATACCTTGGCACTAATTTGCTATTTGCTAAAGCACGGCCATTTATTCACATGAGAAAGGGTAATTAAAACTAATGATTATAGGTACAAAGATGGGAAGGGAGAGATCAGATTATTTCACAGTTTGAAGAAGTAGAGAAGCAAGGTGTAAAGAAAACACAGCGAGAAACTAGAGATAGAGTTAAAACACAGGAACTACTCAAGAAGCAGGTGTAAGACAGAAGCCTGAAGGACACAAGCCTGCTGCCCCCTCAGCTATTTTACTATTTATACAAAGCAGCCCTAAATGAGCAAAAACCATTCAAATGTGTTAAAACACATAGGCGTCCATCTTTTCAGCTGTATCAGTTTATGCATCAATTCACAGTCCTCAAATCAGGTTCAGCATGTAATTCACAGGCTGCAGTGAGGCAGGTAAGTGGAAGCACTTAGGCTGGTGCTGCTTCCCAGTTCCCCACAGCCAGCCTCATTCTGTAGAGGACTGTAGGCTGTCCTCTAGATTTGGACAATGCAGCTGCAGGCATTTTTGATCTTTTCAAAGTCCCTAAACATCAGGTAACTCCAAAGAGTATCAGAAGTACATCAGAAGAAAAGTTTGTAACACCAGCATTGTCCAACTGCTGAATGCTTTATTTTTACTGAAGTAGCAAGCTATAGTGTATATATTCATACACTTCATACATTTGTGGTTTCCATGCTTGTCAGCACTACCAGATTTTTCTTGGCTCTAGTCTAACATATTATTTATGTGGAATGACAGCAAGGCATTGATAATAAATCTTCATATCACAGCAAGAGAAAGATTCCCAGACTCCAAACTTGTCACTGAAAGTCCAAGTACAAAGTAGAAGACAAATAATATTTATATGTCCTTCTGGTAGTTATTTCTACAGAAATAATTTTGGACAACTATCTTCACTCTACATAAATAACCAATGGACAGTCTTGTAAATTGCCAGTGCAAGTTTTGCTCCTCGTGAACTACATGGGATTTGTTGCAAAAATTAACTTGTTTACAATTATATCATTAACCAGATCACTTTATCCCTACACAGAACACAACCACAGTACTGTCTAATCACAGTGAAACCTGAGTTGGAGCTTCATAGTTGTTCCTGAGCCATGTTCTGCAGGAAGCACAGCTGACTAGTTAAATTAGCAATCAGTCCAGTATTACCAGCCCCCCATTTCAATATTGCTTATTCATATCTTATATGTATGTAAGGAGGAAAAAAAAAATAAAATCAGCAAAATTAGTTTGGCTAGTAAGAACCTTATTACCTACAAAATTTAAATGAAAAAGAATTTTATTAGAACAATCTGTTCACATTGCTAGTGATGGGTCATGAGGATGTGTTTGTGAAACACTGCACTCAGGTACACAACTACTCTTACTTTTGGTCACAGTAAAACAAGATCAGCCACTAAAAGTTATTTACCTGAAGTACTCATAAGTAAACTGTTGCACAGTCACTGTAAATCCAGCAGAAACCCATCCTGCTACCGAAAGGAGTACTTCCCTCCCCACTACAAGCCTCCCAATACACATAGAGGAAGGAGAAAGAACTAGGAAAACAGGGACAAGCTTCTGGCTGGTGTATCTCTTCTGTCAAATTAAGTACACCCTTATTCACCATAAGTCTTATGCAATACAGTTACTTGTTACTCACAGGTACTATCTTCAACTACTAGGGCTGGACCCAGACAAGGCAGGATCAATTACATCTTTCTAAAAGTTTTGCTTACACGGCATAATTCTACTAGAAAATTAATGTATTTCAGACAACTCTAGTAAAACCACTGCAAACTCAGTAAGAAAAAAATAATTAAGTAATACAATTTGTCCTTCCAAGGTACAGCTCTGTCAGAGCTTGGCATGAAATATAGTGACCTTACAAGGGTGATAGAAACTCCTGAAACTATTGTGATCTTCACTGACTAGAGTCAGAGGGGTTGTGGGGTTTCCTTCTTTGTTTTAGTTCAATCTCCTAGAAGACTTTTAAGCCATTGTTGCAGCCCAGCTAAAGCACTTACACATCAGAGTATCAGGATGCTGGTTGCAAACTAATTCTGATTTTATGAAAGCAGATGGGAAAATTGGTAAGCAGTGGATTAGAGTAGTTCTGCATGAAATTCAGTTACTTTAATGATTACCAAAATCATTAATTCCATTTTTCTTTCATTTATTAATTCAATTTTTCTTTTAAGATTGCTACTGAGGTATCAGTGCAAGTTTTGTAAGAAAAGCAATTAATTTCACATCTTAGTAAGACTTTGCATTTGCTTTAAGTTCTTCAATACTGCACTAACTCAAAGTGAAAAGGAAATTCCAATTCTGATTAAGCTAATTAGCTAATGAACACAACCCACTCTGGCTCAGAATAAGCTTTTTTAATAGCTTCCTCATTAGGCAGTTTGAAGGTAAAAAAAATACATGTATAGCGATGACAAAAATTTAAGTCTTTACAAGAATACATGTTAAATAGTCTGAGTTACGGACTTTATGATAACACACATACCAGGGTTTTTGAGGAAGGAAACAACAAAATCAAAGCTAAATACAATTATAATTGTTTTCACAATTGTAATAAATATGTGCAGAACAATAACTGAAATCAATAGGTTGGCACAAATATGAAAAAATATTTAGAATTCAAAAATGTTATCATCATCCAGAAGAACTTCAATTTTATTCAATATATGACTTGTTAGATAATATCTCTATTATAATTAAACAAATATGCCTCAATGGGATATTTGGCAAGATGCATAAATTACTCAAATACAGCAGAAAGTGGTACTTTTCTAGTAAGGCAGAAGAAAAAACGTCCCAATACCACCAAACAGAAGGAACAACAATGCAAGGATAAATTTTAAAAAAAATCCTAAACCCAGACAACTTAAGTCTTCTTCAGAAGACTAGAGATATTTCTAAGGGGGTAACACTTCACGTCTGCTAAAGCTCACATCATATAACCGTTATCTGAAGGGCTTCTCTTAATTCCCTTATCTTCTCCCTCCTCCTAAAAGATGAGAATAGGGAATTAAGGGAAATTTGTGACTCAACTCCACCTCCTTCCTCTAAATACCCTTGCAACTGTTCCTGTACTTTTCTATGGAGTAGGGCATCAAGAGAAAGTAAGGATCTCCTGGATTGCCTCTGCATTCAGCACACAGTACTGTTCATCAAATGGCATTTGGAAGATGGAATTTCCTACAAATAAATCCATAATAGGGGTGTCAGGCACCATAAACACTTCAAAAGAGCTACAGATTTTAATTCTGACCTGGAGGGAAGATATTTCCCCAAGCTGGCAAAGCCACAGGCAGACAGCAACTAAAGAGACACCACAGATGTAATAAGGTCTAAAGATGAAAATAAAATCAGTCTCTTAACCAAGAGGGTGAAAGAAATCTGACAATGCACCCGGTCACTCTGACTGGCCAAAATATATGAGCTAATGAAATTTGTACTTGATTGAAATACAGAATAAAATAATTAAATTACATATTTATGTTTCTTGTTTAGTTTGGTCTTCAAAAATTTAAGGATGTATATCCCCAATCCTCAAATTAAACGTCCTTTTTTTCCTCTAGGTGCTGAAAATAACTGTTGTGCCTGTGCAACACAAGGTTCAAATTATAAATCTTAATAATATTAATCAAAATTAACTGCAGAACAAGTCTTTACATACATTGCAAGTCAAGAAAATCAAAGAAACTCCACTGGCCCCAAAGCAGCATCATCACAGTATGAAGTAGCTCAGAATCTACCAACTGCTAATAGAACCTTCAGTATGAAAACAGACCAAACCCATGGACAAGACATCCTTAAAGAGATACTGAAGAGGCAGAGAGATGTCTTCTAATGCCCTCAATCCAACAACTGGATGTTAGGTGAGTAGGAGGGGAGAGCTCTGGAGAAACTGATTAAGTCCAAGTATTCTCCTTAAAGAGAACAGCATATGCTGGTGACATGACAAAGACCACTTGAAAACCAGTAGCTTGTCCCAGTGGGGTATTTCCTATATTCTTATGCTTTAGGCTAGGCTTCACATGTATCTAAAAATTTGCAAGCATGGGCAGGTTTTAAAATTTGCTTGGTCAGATGCATCTAATTAGTGCACAAAACCAAGCCCTCACAAATCTTACCTGAGAGTAACATCTTATTGTTAGCAGGCATAAACAGTCTTTTTACGACTGCTGACATATTTCACAGATCACACTGAGACCACATCTCGTTTTTAAAGAAAAATCATTAAGGTCATTAAATATACAGCGCATGGTTTATAACTCAAAAGATAGCTAGTTCCAGTAAATCTCTTACTGTGCACATGTGGCAGGCAGAAAAACACATTAAAAGCATAATGAACACAAAAGTCTAAATAATCATACATCATCTTGAAACAGGCCCCTAAGAACAACTTTTATGTGAATTTTGAGGAAGCAGTAATAATATGAAATGCCTTCCTCCATCCTGTTCTTCAATATAAATATGGGTAGTTCTTAAAAGGAGGCGTTTTAATCATACTCATGTCTGACATGTTACAAAATACTGGCATATCAAGACACACTTTTAAAACAAATACACAAGTGCAATTATTAGGAAAGAGAACAAAACACCATTGTCTCCCCACACACATCTGTTGTGTCCCACATATGGAATCTTGTGTGCATTCCCGGGTCTCCCCTCTCCTTGTTCTGCAGTCTTAGAGAGAATTAAGAAGGCATGAATTCAGGTGATCAAAGGTAAAGAACAGTTTCATTTCAAAAAGCAGGTTACGTAACTGAAAGATCTTTAGCCCAGAAAAGAACAGTGGAGAAAGGAATTCAATAAAACCACAAATGGCATGAATACAATTGTCCCCTGCCTTGTTCAGAGGAGGGACTGTGGAAATTTCATATTTAATCAGCAGGTGTCAGAAGCAATCCATTTGCTGTCTTGAACCTTTGTTTTGGTGTTTTTAAATTTACTATTCTACGTAGTAAACAGAACATCCCCTTAAAGGCATACTTGTTGATACAGAAAAGTGTTGATGTAAAAAGCTTCTGTGGGCTCAATGAACACCTGGAGAAATGTCAACTGAAAACTATTAAAGAAAACGAAGTAACACACACACCCCATCATTTAAGGCAAGGAAATTCACAAGCTGCAGCCAACAGCCTGTCAGCATGCAGTGACACTTTCCATTTCTTTGCTCAGAAGGAGGTTGTCAAGTAGATCCTGTAATTTTTCAGGGCCTTGGATGGTAAGGGCATAAATAAAAAGAAAAGGCCAGCCAAAAAAACTAAGAGGCACTGGAAGACCAGAAGAGTGCCTGCAGCCAGGTGCATGTTGCCCTTCCACAAACATGATGAGTTTGGGGACCCTGCCAATGTCTGCTGCTGAGTTTTCTAACTGAAGTCCCCAGGAGGCCAAGGCGTGAGCAGCAGGTACATGCTGACACACCAGATATTCCTCGTGAACCTGGTCTGTGAGATGCAAAGGTGAAAGAAAAAAGTGGAATAGAAATTTCACAAGCCATTTCCATTAGGTGGTTTGAGGACAAACCAGCTGGACGCTGTGCATCAAATCCCTGCAGGTGAATCAATCAGGGCAGCTCACATGATCAAGGATAAAAGAAACTTTTGGGAGCAGGACTCACTGGAATAGACATGGCCATGGCTAAAAGGCAGCCTTCAGCTGGAAAGAACTGGGGAGAAGGATGTGCCAGGGGGAAGATGCAACAGATCATTTCTCATCATGTACCGTGTGTGAGGTTTCCAACATCACTCTCCAATCATCCTCTGCCACATCAGTGGAGCACAGGGTGCAAATTCATTGGCTATGCAGCATGGGCTCTCCAATGAGATTGCTGAGAGTGGCATACAGGGTAATCAGGCATTTTGCCTGACCAGCTACAGATATTCTTCTACTCTTATGTGACTTCAGTACTCCATATATATAGCATAAGCCAACTAATCATGGAGTAAATCAGCAACTTACAGCTTCAAAGTAAAAACAGACCATCCATCTGTCACATGAGATGAGGATTTGAAAATTTCATTAATTTTCTGAAACTGCTAGCTAAGATATCCAAAGAGTTTCATTACTACAAAGAGCCTTTTTATGCTGTTAATCCAGATTAGTAGTGACTGTTCAATTTAGAGTTTGCCTAAATCTTTAGTTCTACCTGATGCAATAGAACAGCCTAATTCTTCCTTCCTTTGGAGCATGGCCTTGCCCTCTGAAAATTCTTCTGTGCTCCTTTCCCTACTTCCTGTTCCAAATTCATGGTTCATTGTGCTTTTACTGCTTTACAGCCCATCCACAGACATTTCAAAAAGGAAAGTACTTCAGAACTCCTCTACAGTTTTACTCCTTTATTTGTTTTTAGTGATTTGATCACCTGCTGGCTCAGCCACACGGAGAAAGAAAAAATCATTAATCTTAAAAATCTTCATAATTTTCATAACTGATACTCAGAGAGAAATTGACAGCTTGTCTTGGATAAGAAAAATAAAAGCATTTTATCACAAAACACTTTACAACTTTTAGTTGTACAGGCTGCCTTTCATCTGACTTGCACACCACAATCTTGGAGAGCACCACAACTGTAGGCAGCCCTTCATCAACCAATTTGCCACTCTAAGGTGGTCTGATCTCAGTCTGAGTCCAGCTGTTAATTTAAACTACCTCCCTCAGAACACAAACACTGAACCCCTCCCAAGAGGGGACATTCTCACGTGTCCAGTGCTATTAATGTGGCATTCCTGGCAGCTGGAACAAATTGCACTGAGGTAGCCAGGAGCTGCCCACCTGCTGGGCTCTGCTGAGCCACAAAAGCAGCCCAGACCACTCCAAACCCTGTGCTCAAAAAAGTTCCCATACCTCAGGGCGTGCCTGGGAACACAAGGCAGCACAAACTCAGCACCACTGACACTCCAGCAAGAAAGGAAGCCCTCAGAGAATTTGATTTTGAGCCTCTTGCTTCTGTTGTCTGGCAGTTTAGATGAAATTAAACTTTACAAAGGAGACATACCAATACCTACCATATTGGGCCTCACATCTGTGGGATTTTAGCAGCCATTAATGTTCTCCTGAAAGTTGTGCCCTGTGGACTGCACAAGATTCTTGGTATTTTTAAATGAATTAACACTCTGCCCTTCTCTAGCCAGCCAGAAAAACATCCGACTGGAAAGTCAAAGTAATTGTCCTTCCTGGAAAAAAAAATTCTCCGTATTTACTGATTCTACTGTGCAAGCCTGCTTTTTAACAAGATCAGTTGTTTCCTCCAAATCACAGAATATTTCAGTACTAATGAATTAAAGGAGGTAAAATTAAAAAATATTCTCGTGGCACAGATAGTGAATGTTTAACATTAATAATTTGACATTTGTAAGTCAAATGAAACAAATTTTTGTATGTGCACTGCAGCAGCACTGTGCCCATTATGCAAGATGTGCTGGAGAGTGGGTGGAGTGAAGAGGAAGTCCTAGGCTCTGTTATAATTTGGAAACATCTGTCCCTCGGGAAGGGATGAACGTCAATAGGGCATCATCTCACAAGTTTATTTTGTATTTTCCTTTCACAGTTCATTGCACTTCTGATCTAACCATAAGCAGCAATTCTACAAAAATTATACTATTATCTCCACCTAGACTCTTGATACTGTTATTTTTACAGGCAAATTACATTTCTGTCAAGTTTATTTGTGAATAGTTATAAACAGGTAGAGCCGGACTGATTGAAGTTCCCTATTTCCAAGAAGAAATAGGAATGGTGTGTTCTAAGTAATAATGAGGGTGCAATTAAGCAGAGATTCTCTCCTCAGCAGCACACCAAATAACGAATTATCCTTTTAGGGGTACAAAATACAAGCACTGTCTGTGACTTTCAGTGAAAACCTCTATTATGGTATCCCCATAGTCTTCAACTCAAAACAGTCACAAAGCTGTCATATAATGTACAACAACTTGCAGTTGTTAGTCAAGAAGGATGACAGGTCAGGACTGGTAAATTCACAGGGTTCCAAAGGCAACATTAAAAAAAAAAAAAAATATTTTAAAAACCAACAAAACAAACCAAAGAAACAAGAACACGAGAAACCCCACCAAAACCCTCTAAGAATTACATCCAGCACTTGAGGTAAGAAATGCTTTCCCTTCTTTTTTTTTCTTAGGGAACAAAAAAAACCAAAGAGACTTTTCCTTAAGCCGACTGGAGAGTTTACCTGCCAGCTGTAACCTTCTCTCTTCCCTTCTGAAACAAATACACCCATGAAACTAACTAGCCCTCCAAACATTTCATTGCCTACACAAACATGAGTAAGTCATGGGCAGATAAGGTGTAAAGCTTCACTTGGCCAGTTTTTCTCTTGACTCTAAATATTGTAACTGATGCCACAAGTACATTTTGGACAGCTGGGGCAGTTCACCAGAAATGCATTTGGCAAGCTGAATTTGGCAGTTGAAGTAAGTTGAAGGACAAAAACAGTGTTTTGCTTCATTTAAACAATTTCAAATAGATTAGAATATTTCAGTTGGAAAACACCTATGCCAATCACTGAGTCCAGCTGCCTGACCACTTCAGGGCTGACCACAAGCTGGAGCATGTTGTTACAGGCATGGTCCAAATGCCTCCAAAACGCTGACAGGCTCAGGGCATCAACCACCTCTCTAAGAAGATTGTTCCAGTGTTTGATCATCCTCTCAGTAAAGAAATGCTTCCTAATGTCTAGTCTAAACCTCCACTGATGTAGTTTAACTACTGCCATGAATCGAACCCAACCTGAGGGACAAGACATCTCACTTCTCTCACACCCTCTCCCCAGAAAGCTGAGAGAGCAGTGAGGTCATCCTCAGGCTCCTTCTCTCCAAGCTAGATGGACAGAGTCCTCAGCTGCTCTTCACAGGACATTCCTTTCAGCCCTGTCACCAGCTTTGTTGCCCTCCTCTGGCTGCATCCAAGGACCTTCTCACCCTTCTTGAATTCTGCGGGTCAGAACTGCACACAGAACTCAGGGTGAAGCCACAACAATACAGGACAGCAGGGTATCTACTGTTTCTAAAAATCTTCATAAATATTAGAAGTTTCCACACATGCTTGTGGGGTGTTGGGGGACTTACTATGGGTCATATTCTGGGAAAAAATATTAGGAAATAGCCAATTGTTGTATCTGTTCTCAGAAGCTATCCCTTCTTAATTCCTCTCTTCTTTCTCAACAGAACATAACTATTGAGTAAGCAAAATCAAAGAATTAAACCATATAATTGTGTAAAGGATTTTGTTCTTCCCAATTCCTGAAATGACTTAGTGCCTTCTCAGTGCTGCCACAAGAAGGCAAGAGAAGTAACACAGGTGATATCACACTTGACACCAGACAGAAATACGTGTCATTTGCTCCCCAGCAGCCTTCTGGCATCTTCTTCCAAGAACTGTCCAATTATTTGCAAGAATTTTCCCTTGTCCAGTATAAAAAGTCCTGCTCAGTTCACGAAGGAGCAAGATATAAAACGCCTTCAATAGTTTTTAAGCTGCATTGTGAAGGCCAAGCTATCAGAGAACTGTCAGTGAGTAGGTAAAGTCATTATGTGAACAGTATGGAGTAATGCAGAGTTCAGGGTGACAGCAGTGTCAGGTAACTAATGTTATTAACTTCTCCAAGCAATCATTTTTTATTGAAGTTAACCATGATCAAGATCCCAAAAGTTAGCTGCAGATGACATATGGCCTTAGTAACTACATGAAGAATGATTACATGTACACTCAGTAAAGACTACAACACAGTAAAAATACAAAAACTGCTATTATTTTTTTCCTTCTCCTTATCAGAAGTTTTCCCCCATGCTTTCTCCTCCTTCTCCAAATAACACCATTTCTCTCGGTTACTTTGCTAAAAAGGAGCTTCTTACCAGAATATCTATTTCTTCCACTGACAACTGCAGTCTCTAAATACTTGTAAGGAGTTGCAGCTATTAGACAAGCCAGGAAATGTCAAAAGAAAAAAAACCAACAAACTACTAGAGTGTTAAAGGGATTGATTTATGGAGATTACAATGGAAGAACAGAAGAATAAACTACTTACAGCATAGCTATTTCCCAACTAAAGTCTGAAATGCAACAAAGAGGGAGAGCAGCAAAAATATTGTCACCAAAAGAACTTCTGGAGACAAACACAAAACAAGATGAACAAGTTGACAAATTCAGCAAACAATTATCCATACTCCTGTAAGTTATCAGTGTTTTAAATTAAAATTCTGGTGCAATTTATGCAGGCATTAGTTTCTTTGAAGTAGATAACACATTTACATGGACGGGAATCTGGTATTACATTATCACTCCAAATAGAACCGAGGTGAAATTTAAAAAGTAATAAGCATTTATAATTGATAGGGAAAACAATCATACCTATCCTACTTACTAAGCAAAATTTAGTACTTTACCAAACAAAATTCCTAAGAAGCAACTTAGTCTTTAAAAGAACTTGCAACTTTCAGGGACAGTCTTACTTGGAATTTCTTATAACTCATTCTACAAACAGCTGTAACACATTTTTTTACATTAAACAGGATACTACATTTGATAGGAAACCAGTGTGACTTTATTTGGTTTCCCTTTTCTCCCAAGGATTTTTTTTTAAATGAATCACTGACCACATTTAAAAAAGCAGCAGCAGAACACAAGGTTCTCAACAGACTTCTATCCTGGATGCAGGGTATCAATGGGAGAATAATATTACCACCATCCTCAGCTACAGCAGTCTGAAGTCTAAGTCCTGGTTTATTTTTACCAAAATAAGTGGCTACACAGCTTTGAAAAACAGGCAAGACTTTGAATACATACAACCTAAGTGAGTATGAAAATAATGCTTTTGATGGGATACTTCTGTATGCCTCTAAACACTGCAGTTAAAATTACCTCCACAGTTATAAAAAAAACTGCATAAATGCATGGGATTGCTGCTGACAAACAGCTGAAGTCCCTCCCAGGCACACTAGCATGCTTACACTAGACAGGAACACTCTCCAAGAACTAGAAAGTGCAGTGAGCTCTTTGAGATTAGTACTGTAGTTTACTCACACAAAAGGCCAGGCCAAAGTTTAATATCTATGTTTTCAGAAGTGTTGCTTAGTCTTTAAAATAATTACCACTACAAATATTCATCCCATTCAATCTGCTACAAATAATGGTTCTAAAAAAACCCAGCATCTTTTTGTGTTCATGTGTCTGAAAAGAGAGTGGCTACACACAAGAAAATTTGCAGCAGACTTAACAGCAGCAGCAGGGAAAAATACCATTCTCCCTACATGTGAGTGAGGTGTGTGTTTGTTTTCAGAACAGACAAGGCAGTCTCATCTCTCATCTGTGCATGGAACACAGAGTAAGGCACTTGGTAAACTTAGAGGTGACCATAAAACTGATGGGTCTGAGATTGTACCATGGAGATACAGTGACATCAGGAAACCCAGGAAACTGACATGCTGCTTTCCCTCACAATCCCACTAAGAGTACTTAAACTCTGCTAGCCATCAATGAGCAGCACTGTAGGATTAGGTCAGATTTGAAATAATTTTATAATAATCAAATTTAAAAGGTACATCCCAGGCAGCATGGAAGAAATATGCAGCTCAAGTGAGCGCCTGTATCTACATTGCAAAAAACCCTAAATCACAGAATCACAGCACAAACTGCTCTGTACTTTATTGCTGTGTTGTAAAGAGGCCTCAGTGAAATTTTCAGGGATGTGCTTTAGAACAGACAAATACATTTTCATTTGTTATTCCCATTATAATACAAAACTAAAAACTTTTGCATAAACATAGTTTTAAATCTTTTCAAACTACATGGGGCAATTGGCCAATATTGCTTTTGCATAGTCACATAATTCTAAAGACTATGCAACAAAATGATAGTGCAGCTATGGCAAACCCTGCCAGCTGTCTATTTCATTCCAGGTATTGTTTCCATAATAACCTATTCCTGCTATTGTTACCTCATTGCCACTAATGAAGTCTAGGTACATGCTACTGCCACACCTTTATTTCAATGACCTAAGCAGTTTAATTCCTGCACAGAATACCCACGTAGCTCCTTCAGTTCATTTTTAAACTTTCAGCAAAGAATAAGGCATCATTTATTTCTTTAAAATAATACTCTCCAAGGTAGACAGTTTATACTCAAGCTACGTTCCCTACACAAAATTACCTAAAGAACAAAAGCCCAAACATATTATAAAAGCTATTAAGACACTCCAAGACAGTACAAGGAGCTAAAGTTGCAAAACAGCTCACCCTCCCCTTGCTGCAGCTGCTCGGAGCATCCCTGCGGGGCGGCGGGTCCCTGCCAAACACCGTGAAATCCGGGGCAGGAGGGCTGATTCCCCCGGGCCCGCCGTGAGCACAGACGCAAATGAAGTACCAGGTTCCTTCCACAACAAGCCACCCAGGCGGAGAGAGGGGCCAGGGCCGCCCTCCTGCCGCGCCGGGAGGGGCGGGGTGCGGCTGCCAGGGGGTCAGCTCGTCGGGACAACCCCCCGTGCTGCAGGAAATCCGCAAGAGGTGATTTACGGGCAGGGCTCATTCCCATCCCACTGAGCTGACAGTTCAGCTGAAAAGTATTAATCTGCGCCCTGAAAGCTTGTTAAATAAGGAACCTTACCCTTAGGCTGGAAAAAAAAAAAAAGAGTAGGGGTGGGGGGTAGGAGGGGAGCGGGATGAGGCAGTGTTGCACAAGCTTATCAGTGCCCACTTGCTGCAGAACATGCCCTTGCAAGAGCTGTGTGTGAAGAACTACTACTATTTATATCTGTAACACTTCCAAGTTGCTGCAAATCTCTAGACAAGTTTAATATGTGAAAATTACCTGCTTAAAAACACAATACCCCTATTTTCTGGCCAGTTGTTCCTCCTATGCTGGAGGAGCCTCAACTTCATTCAAACTTTTTAAAGTGCTTTCCAAAGCTAGAGTCCTTAAAATAGGAGTGAAGAGAAATAAATAAATATATTGTATCAAGAGCTGATCCAATGGCCTGTATGACCTGTACTTAGGCATCAGTTTAACATGCAGCAGCATGGCATCTTGATGGGAAGTAAAAACATAACATCTATGAACTTCTTTGAAGTGAACAAAGTTCAAGCAGTTGGCTTTATACTGACAATACAATCATATTTTCATTGAAACAATTATTTGCAGTTTACTCATTTAATCCTTTCATAATTACCTAAGATACTCATCTCAACATTCACAGAAACAAATATGTGCAGTACACACTCACTCAGACAGTTCCAGCAAAAGCTACAAACTCACAACTAAAGACTTCCAACATGACTAAGTCTACTTGGATCCAGAATCTTTCTCTACTTACTGCTCAGCAGTAGTCAGGCACAAAAACGTTTTCCTATTAACGTAATCACTTAACACACGCTATCCCACTCCCTGGTCCCTTGACCTTTCCTTCCTTTGCTTTGCTGACAGTTCCTCTTTTTCCAGGGAGCACTTGCATTTATACACAATGCGCTGCAGTGGCAGCTCCCAAAGACTTCGAGGTTTCTTCAAGAAACAGAGTAACTTTCCACACCATATGCAAGGGAACACAAAAGCATCACTGAGGAGAGTACCTTCACTATCAGCTGTTCTACCTCACCAGTCTAAGTACACAAAGTATGTGCTATGCTCCAGTTTGGAGTCTTTCTACCTTTTCAGCATAAGCTGTTCCAAGGCTTTACAACTCAAATGCCAGTTTCACCCAGTAAATAACTGACTTACAGTCATGGGTTGGAAGGAGTTGAGGTATTTTTACCCTCCACTAAGTTTTGACATTCTTTTTTTTTTTCTTTTCTTTTTTTTTTTTAATTTTTATAAATAGTCTAAGTGGTAAGAGTGGCTAACTGAATTGATTTTGTGTTTCTACTTTAAAATACTAAAATGTGAAAAACACTTTATACACTTTTAAGCAATATGATCACTGATAGCATATTAGCACTCAGAATATTGCAATGTAAGCATTCAGCTGTAGTTTAAATATTGTAAGTGAGACTACAGTATAATCAGTGAACCTTTCCATGCAGATTACTATTTGAAAAGTATGAGAGTATGACTTCTGTGTACAATGTATGGTGTACAGCAGTTTGCATACCTGAAGTGCAGCTAATGTATACTATCAAAACTTGATTTCCTAGGTAGTTCCAGTAAAATCTCCCAAACTTTTAATTAGTAAAGCAAACAGCATAGGGGGAGGAAAAAAATCAGAATATTAGTTTAAATTTTAATCCACACAACTCCCTCCCTGCCCCATACTGAAATGAATAATAAATGAGCTAGGTCATGATTACTTTCAATAACTATGTCAGAAATCTTCAAAACAATGAGATGAGGGCAAGACAGACATCAAAGGTCTCCCTAACAATGCCACATACTTATACAACCACATACTATGCATCTTTTTTATGCATCAGCATACCAGGAACTGCATAACCACAAGTACCAAAGGTACTTGAGTTTTATGTTACGAAACTTAATATGCAAACAAAAATTAACCGAGAATTTTAAGTATTTGTGTCTGGTATCCGAGAATTTAAGCCCAACCTTCACCATGCGTCTGGGCAGAACTACGGTTTTCAGACTGGAGCGTCACCTTACACCTCCCGTCAACTCTGTCACACAGCAGCAGCAGCAGCTCGCCCAAAGCGTCAGTAACTCCAAGAGACTTCTCAACAAATGGAAAGTCTGGGGTTTTGTTGTCATCGTCCTCCCACGCCTCCCGGGCCGCTTCGTTCCAGTGCCCAGCTGCTCCCTGAGCGCTCCTCAGCCCGCCCTCCCTCCGCGCTGCCCAGCGCAGGACCCCGCTCCGAGGCGCCTGCGGGGCGCGCCCCAGCTGCCAGGGCCGGGATCGGGACCGGGATCGGGACCGGGACCGGGATCGGGACCGGGATCGCTCCCCGCTCCACGGCCGGAGCGCAGCCCGCGGGCTGCCTCTGCTCATCAGGTGTTTCGCGTCTCTCTGTACACGCAGTTGTTCCCCGTGCAGCCCGCCCTCCAGCAACCCCGAAAGCTCAGACACTTTAAAAAAAAAAAATCCTTCTCCCACTTTTAAGGAACCCCCCCACTTCCAAAGGCTTCTCCCACATCTTTTCCTTGGTGGAATTCCCAAGCCGTCCGTTCAGAGGGACTCGCAGCCACATGCCCAGAGGACCTGGCATCTAAGCGGGGGCACGGGCTTACCTTTGCCTCCCCCGCGTCGGGCTCCTCCTCGTAGTAGCCCTGGCCGGACTCGTAGGCGGCGGCGGCGGCCGGCTGCCGGGGTCCCAGGAGCACGGCGCCGGCAGCCAGGCAGCAGCTCAGGGAGAGCACCTCCAGCAAGTGCATGGCGCAGGGAAGGCAGAGCGGGCGCGGAGCGGGGCCGCGGGGCAGTCGGAAGAATGCAGCCGAAATTATGAGGCTCCTTCTTTTCCTCTCCCCCCTTTCTTTCGCTGTCCTCTCCCCCCTCCCTCCCCTCGCAATATCCAAGGCAGTAAAATCCGTGAGATGGAGAAGATGCGGTAGCAGCAGCTCCTATGCGCCTGCAGGGGAGTTCCCAACTTTCCCAGCCGCTTTGCAAATTCTCACCAAAGTTATCCAGACTTTGCCAGGTAAAAAACCCACCAGGAAACCGGACATCCGAGGCTGCGCTCACTCAGGAGCAGGGGAGGTGGAAAGCGCAGAGAAGAGGAGGAGGAGGCAAAGGAAGGAGGGAGAGAGAGCCAGGGAGCAGCAGAGCGGGACCGAGCGGCCGGTCGCACCCGGGGAGATCCCTTGGCGCGGGCCGGGCCGGGCCGGGGGCTCGGTGCCGAGGGGCCCCGCTGCGCTGCGCTGCGCTCCGCCCGCCGCGCTGTGCGGACGCCTGTCAGCGGCCGGGGGTGCGCGGCGGCCGCGCATGGCGAAAGCGCCCTCTGCCTGCGCCTCTGCGCGCCGAGAGGGGCCGGCCGCCTTCCTCCTCCTCCTCCTCCGCCACCTCTGCCTCCTCCTCCAGCCGCCGCTGCTGCCGCGGCGGCGCCGCCGGCCGCTGGCGCCCCGGGGAGCGATCGCCCCGCGCCGCGGGCAAGGGGCCGCCCGGGGCGCGCCGCGGCTCTGCCGGGAAGGGAAGGGGAGGCGAGCGCGCCCGGTCCCGCAGAGCTGGGCTCGTCCGGCCCCGAGCTTCGGCTCCGCCAAGATGAAGCCCGCGGCAGGTCCCAGCCCCGAGGAAAAAGCGAAGTGCCCGGCTCGGAAGCCGAGGGGTGAAGTTCTGTGAAACTCACACAGAGAAATCATCCAAGAACATTTTTTGCGAATCGTAATCACTTACTTGTTGAGCGGTGTTGGCAGCTTCACTTAGGACAGTATGCAGCTAGTTTTGGCTGCAGAATAAAGGATTTTGCCGTGTTAGAAACAGTAATCCAAAGAGCACCATAATTATTTGTAGCCTTCCTATCAATGACATTTTGAAGCCATCTTCGAAGAGAAGTAACACCCCATTCAGAGCCTTAAATAAAACTGAGCACAAATCTTGTGTTCCAGTTACACAGTGATTAAAAGTTTAAAAAGAATACATATTGCTATCAAAGTAACGCTCTACAGCCTGCTCAAATCTCAACTATAAAAAGGAAAACGTTATATTCCCTATACTCTTATTTTTTACTTGATTATTGAGCCTTGTGTAAATATTTAAAAAGCTTTTCATTTGTTTTCTGCATCACTTGTGTACATCTTTTGGTAATTAGACTGTATGGGAACCAACTGTAGTGGCGGATCCCTGACTGCCTTGACTAGATGCTGGCAGTCTGCTTGTGTTACACTGCTCTTATTCTTTGGGAATCCCATTATGTTATTCTTTTGGGAGCGACATTCTGGGAGTTATACATAAAGGTGTCTCTGACAGGCTCTCAGGTACATCCTGGGTTTTTTTATTTATTTGTTATCATTTCCAAGATGGCATTTCAACATGCTGCTACACAAATATTTTGATGCTAGAAAGTAATCACTTCATCTGCAATCAGAATGAAATCTAAAGTTTAAATATGTCTATATTTTAAGAGATTGTATAGTCATTAAAAATTATTGAAGCACTAAAGTTTTTCCAAATACTTTCAAGATGGTGTAAAGCAATGAAATAAAGACAGGGGTAGAAGTTAAGTAGAACAGCTAGGAAGATACAAAATCGCATACATAAATTAAAAAGACCATTGTTCTTCACTGGACCCTCACGGTGCTTTAGATCAAAGCATAGGATTAAAGCCCAAAGAGAGCATAGTCCAGGATGCAAAATCCATCTAAATAGAAATACAACATTACTGATTTGAGTGTAAGCATATTAAAAATCTCTCAAAAATACCACAGACTGGTATAGACAGGAAGTTCTTTTGCAGTACTTTATTAAAACCTGCCTGACAAATCAAGCACAGATAATATTATTTCAATGAGTGCTGTGCAAGGAGAAGCCGCGTAACTAAATCACAAAACAGAATGAAACATACCACTCCTGCTGTGCCATCATAATATCAGCTGGCTTCATTATTTATTTCCCCAGTTCTCCAGCACTTTCATTCTTCCCCCCACAATTCATAGAACATCCATCATGGGATCAAAGGCTTTTATGTAATAGAGCATTTCCACCAACTGCCCTGTATAGCAAGTTTCAAGTGTCATAATTGAAAGCTAGTAATCATAGTCATGGGAGCTCAAGTCTCAGTCTAATCAAAGTCTTAACAAGAAAGTGTTTGAAATCTATGATAGTTTATATGTTCTGTGCACAAACATATAAATATTCCATTGACTCTGGAACATTAAGGTTTTCCTTTGTCTAGACTGTATTTCTCTCCGTCCCATAAAAGGTGGCTAATTTGAAGGTTTAAAATTAAAATATATTTCATACTTTCTCCACCACCTAGGTTAATATTTGTCTGCTGGTTTTCAAATGAAGTAGAAATCAGCCTACAGGACAATCAATTTACAATTCTAAGTGACACTGTGTACAGTAACAGTGAGCTGACCTTATAAACACAAATGACTAAAGAATAATGTAGAGACACAGGTCTGGATCTGACTGTCCTATATGCTTCAATGATAACAGCTACTGTTGAAAATAAAACCACAATTTTTATGTCAGAAGTAATATTCTTTCAAATGAATTCTTTTGATATTGTTTTAAGAATGAGTTTTAAAAATCCAGGCCCCAATCCCTTGTTCAAGTTGGTGTAGCTTATGTCTGCTGTATGTCTCTCCTGCATCTAGAAATACCTGATGTGTTCCGTTCAGATACATTCTGCTTCTAAAACACATATTCATTTGAATGCCTGTTTCCATTTGTTAGCAGTGTGAAAACTCACTGCAAGAAATGTGAGCAGAGTGGGAAATACAAGAGAGTTAAGAGCAGCAAGAAAAAACAGTAGCATGCTTTCATAATGAGGCTTACTTGCTTAATGTAGAAATAAATGCTAACAAATGTTTTCTTTTCACATAATGTGATTTCCATTATCTTTATATTTAAATTATTGCTTGATTTAAAGCAATCTCCTTTTCATTCTCCTATTAGACGGACAGAGGCATACTCAATAGTTAAAATAAGATACCATGGTTTGGTTTTGTTTTAATGCACATCAGTCTTACTGGTAAGTTTCCATGGAATTTATGTTTAATGTAAATCTCAAAGGTAGAAAACATTACTTCCTGTGTGCAGCAACTCAAAAGACTGTGGAAGTGCTCTTCTGGAGTCATCCCAAAAGATGAAGTAAGCTTCCTTAGGTCCTTTACACATGGGGCTCCACCATACTTCCTCTCATGTTTAAAAAAAAAAAAAAAAAAAAAAGTCTAAAATACCAATGTCTGCTGTGGATACCATAAATTAGCTGTAAATGTTTAAGGGGAAAAAAAAGAAAAGGCAATTCTGATTCAGTGCCAAACTGGACACAACAACTGCTCACTGATATATTTTCTGCCATTGAATCATTCAATCCAAAGTTTAATTACACATTTCATATTGCTTATCTACTCAGAGTAACCAGCTTTACAGAAAACTTGACTACTGAAAAAGGGGGGGGGGCTGTGGATTTGGGCCTGCAGTCTGCTTTTCTATGTTTCTTACTTGCATAAAACATAAATTTAACGGAAATATTTAGAAGTACTACCAGTTTTACTGATTATGAGAGTAATGTCCTTCTTCACTCATCAAAAGCACATTTAAAGCCCTATCATTTTTTGGTATGGGCCCTCATTTAGTACTTCTTTATATAATCCTAGGAAAGGATATAAGCGTGGTGGCTTGGAGATCATCAATAGCTACTGAAATATTTTCCTTGGCTTTGATCAGACATCCTCACTTGTAAAACCCCATGGGAAACTGTTCTACACCAAACTTCCAGTGAGGACTGCTGAAATGTAGTTTTATCCATTCATTCTCGTTATTGCCAGGACAAATAACTTCAGTTCAATGAGAAAGACATCATTGCTGCAAGATCATTTTCTTCAATGCTTGACCTAGCAGCCTGCACTTTGAAATCTAGAAATTTGTCTTTTGTTTAGTATAAAAATTGGTCCCTTTTGAAAATTAATTAACAAGACAAGAATCCTTAGAATTCAGCTTTTTGACACCCGTAGATATTCAAGGATTACAGGATTATTGGGATTTCTTTGTTCTCAGGGATTTCTTTTTTAAACTGTTAAAATCAAAACCATTGACATCTAGCATTAGAATTTCTCTGTGTTACAGACTAAATGACCACAATAGTATAAAACCCTTCCAATCTTTGCTATAAAAAGGGGTTGTATGATGCAAAATGGACAACACTAGGCTGCATCTCAAGAAGTGTTTGAATTAA
This sequence comes from Passer domesticus, assembly GCF_036417665.1. Classification (NCBI taxonomy): domain Eukaryota; kingdom Metazoa; phylum Chordata; class Aves; order Passeriformes; family Passeridae; genus Passer; species Passer domesticus. Next base: position 49,411,678 of record NC_087477.1, read on the forward strand.
CCAAAGCAAATTATATATCGCCAAAGCTTAGAATGGAGAAATCCCTAGCACACATTTTATTAAACTGACTTACATTATGATTTTTCTCTTTACCATAGTTTTTCTTTCTTCTTGTGATGTAAGGTCTCACACAACAACAGGTATCCATAGAATATTAATTTGACATCCTGTAAACTGATGATGTTCATTGTTATAACCTCTGACTATAAACAATAAAATGACTGATTCCAAATTTATGCTGCCTCTTAACTGAAAGCTGTGCACAATCTAAACTGTGTATAGCTGAAGCCATGTCACTAAATAAACAGTCTTAGATTCAACAAAAATATTAGGAGCTGACAGCACATGACCAGTAAACATACAAACACTTAGCATGATACTTACCTTCCTGCGGTAGTTTTCCAAGTGCCAAGCTATGAGATAGCTTATTCAAAATTTTTTGCTTCCCAGTTATACTTACAAAATTTGATAGTATAGCAGATCAAGACAGTTACAAATCAATTCAAGAGACATTTCTATGTAATTTCTAAAACAATGGCAGAAATAATTGTTTCTTTGAAGAGATGCAGTTTCCCCTGATTTTGCTCCTGTATACCTCCTCTTCACTTGGATATCTGCTGCATTCCTTATCTTAATCTTCAGTACTTCTAACTTTCTGTTCAATATTTTACCTATCATAGAAAATAGGAATATGCTAAACCTTACAAATGTAAAATGCTGAATTATTAAAACCTTAAAGATATTGTCAAACAGTATTGAGATCAGTTCACTTCCAGAGTGAACTGATCAGTTCAAGCCCAGAGTAGTGTAAATGCATTATTTTAATGATCCTCATTTTTTCTTAATAGGGTTTCTTTACAAAAGTCAATTCTTTTCTCCTATATAAAATAGCCTTTTACAAATTTGGACACTTAGCCTTCCTTACCTAATCTTCTAGTTTTAAGCTAGATAAGATCAGTGTTTTCAAAGTCTTGATAACTTTTGTTTTCCAAAGTTACACTTATAACTGACATTTGAATAACATTTATCCAGGGGTTCATTGAAAGCTGATGGTCAACACTGCAAAAAAAAGGTACTTCAAAACTGACTGGGTTGGGCAGAACTAAACATCCCAACCCATTCTTCTGCATGTACATTCCCATGTGGTATTTGCTTTTTAGGCAGGTTCATTTTAAGCTTGAAATAGGATGCAATTATTTTATATTTTTAAAAGATTTTCTATCCAGCCAGATGTTCCTTTTCCTGCAGTTGTAGATCTGGCTCTTCCCACATAAGTGGATCACTCACATTTCCCAAGAGAAAGGTGTCCATTACCTTCTATTTTTTTCTAGTTATTTTTATACTTCATGAAAATTACTTCCATTTTTAAGACTATCTGTCTTTGCTGGCCTTGCTCCCTAGGTCCCATCTTCACATATAACAAAGTAGAGGTGTATTTCCCCTGTGCTGCCATTGGTTCCTTGTGGTCAGAGCTATTGCAAAGTTTAAATGTTGAAAATTCCCTCCTGACTTTCTGATCCCCACTGCAGGGCTTGCTTCAGCCCATCATACTGATTCAGAAACCATAAATATCAACATGTGGGGACATTCAGGACTGAGGTTCTTGCTTAGGTCCAATGTCATTTTTCACATGGCTGAAAATAGTTGGAAATGAAGACAAAATTGATGAAAGAGAGATTTGTGGTTTGGGTTGGATACTGGTTTGGGTTTGTTGGTTTTTTTGGTTTTTTTTGTTTTCCTTGATACACCAGGTAGTGAACCTCTGGAATTTGTTGTTATGAGAGGTTTAAACTGTGAGGTTTAAAAACGCATCAGACATAGTTCTGGACATCAGGAATGATTTTTAAGTAAAAGGGAGCTGGCAGGGTGAAAGGGAGGAGTAGTCCAATGTTGGATACTTTATTCAATGAATTCAGATGCTGGAAAGGCATGAAGGAAATTGACTGCAGTAGCAGACAGTCACTATGCTCTTCTTAAGTAGTATATTCAATTGTAACTGTTGGAGACAAAAAAAAAATAGATCAACAGTCTAGACAGATGGTTTATCTAAGTGCATAGGACATATATATGAGGGAAACTTAATCTATTTCTAATTGATTCAGGTCCAAACCACAGAGTAAATTTTTTCTTGTTGTACAGTCTCATGTTCAGACCACTATACTTAGTCATAACAAAAATATTTATTTTTACACATCATTATTACATCAAAAGTCAGTCCAACAGATACAGTTGAAAGGAAGTACAGAGGAAATCAAATCTGTAAAATAGTCTTCATAATTTTCAATTAAATTAATAAAGAGTGCTACTGCCATCCTCATTGAAACTAGATTTAATCATTCAGTCAGAAAGAGAAAAAACCTAAACCAAACTCCATGTACCAGCTTTCTGGATACATCTCACAGAAAAACAGTAAAGCAGCAGTTTCAGATATTTTATTTCCTCTTTTTTTCTTTTTTTTTTTTTTTGTAATAACAAATAAGACAAAGCAAAATGAGAAACCTGCATACCAGCTTTCAGTCAGCAAGTTACCATGACTAAGTCTGAATTTGCAGCATGCTTAACTTCCTTACTAAGAAGGTTTTGTTCTCTGCTAAACAATTTTTTAATAAAAACCATGACAGGTTGCCTTCAAAAAGTTGTATGTTTTGTGCTGAATCAAGAGCATTATTGTTGCTATTAGACTTCAGGATACATCCTGGGCACAGACCTAGAAATATGAGGAACCAACATCTCTAAAAATTCAAAATTCAATCCCTAACCTTTTAACATTTCAAAAGCTGTTAAGAAAAACAAACAAGACAAAGGAATGACAACAAATTAAAGAACAAAGGTGCACTCATATTGAGATTGCATCAGAGGCCCCAAATAATTCCTTCCTTCACTGTCTGGCTAGAAAATTTCATTTTCCTACACATTTAACACTGGGTGGCAGAGGTCCTAGTTTGCTGTGATATAGCGAAAGCCATGCTTCCTACTTTCAGCACAATCTGTTAATCTGTCTCTGAACAGAGTTTGGAGGTTCAACACTTCAGGCTAAACTAGCCAACTGATTTAACTGGTATGAGACCATCACTGGGCAAGGCAGGCACAAAGTAAAGCACATCCATCGTCCTTCTGCTTGTTTATCTCTTTCTAACTTGAATTCAAGCAGCTACTACTGACCTAAAAAGCAGGTAGCATGCTGGGCCTAATCTATTTTTTGAATTCCTATCCCATCACAAACCTACAGCTATACTCCACAGGGACACTTCAGCTAATCTGTCCCAGTATAAAATTCTTAAGTGCAAAGGGTAGATCAACAGACCACTTTCAGGAGCAGGTTCCAGCTGTGGAACTCAGCCTAATCTTCCCTATTGATAATGAACATAAGCCTGAGCGTATTCAAAACTAAAACTAACCCCAGCTTCTTAGTAAGACTCCCTGCAGTGATGGCATCTTCCCAGGGTAACCAGCTGATCTGGAGAGAGGAGGAGGAGGCAGAGAGACAAGCATGTATATTTTTAAAAGCTAGAAATTGCAAATATTTTATTTAAAAAATTAAAAATGATAGGTTCCAAACTGTGTATGATTACGTTAAAACAACTTTCAGAGATGCACAGATGTTACAATTGCTTACTTTTTTTGCCTTATAATTCTGAGTGGTCAAAAATTACCTTTTATGTAACTGTATGGCCACTCATAGCTTTCTCGCTTAAGCAGGATAAAGTCATTCTTCCACCATATTTCTCTGCTCCCTTGAGATGTGACCAGTCAGGAGCAGCACCTCTGCCATGGAAGGACACTGGGATGAGGAAACAGGCCAGTGTGGTGCTGGGTTCTGAGATGCCCCAGCTGAGGTTGGACTGTCAGACCACCTGATGTTAACTTACTTTAATCTGTTTATAGACTAGTCTACAGTCAAGGACAACCTCTCCAAGCCCATGAGCTCAGCTACATGTAAAAGAGAAGAAATGAAACAGGATTATTTTTTTTTCTGGGACCCAGCCATATTAGGTATGTAACCTGGTGAAGCTCAGGGAACCCCAACTACATGGTGCTGCTGCTGAGACTGCAAAGACAGCTACAAGAGAGATGAGACAAGCTATGTTATAGTTTTAAAAGCATTTTTCTGCTTTCAAGGCATTGCAGATAGCAGATGGCTTCACCACACACTTTTTGCTCCTTGGTTACTCCTAGTAAGTTTCTAATATTTTAGAATTAAATCTATGGAATTCTAGGATTCTAGTTGATAAAACTACATAAAATCAAAATAGTCCAAAGAAATATTTGTTTCCACACAATTCTGAAACTGTTCATCTGACAGGCTAGTATTTATAGCCCACAGTTTTGCACTGAAGTCTTTAAGGCAACTGGAGGGAACTAGGAGCCATAATTAATTGTAATAATATCCTTTTACACTGTAGGAGCCTTCTTTCAAATCACATCTGGTTTTCTAAGTCCCTATTCCTTACCTTGCCCTTTTCCATATATGTTGATCACCTAAGCCAAAAAGGGTAAGACTCAAATGAGAGAGGTACTTGTGCAGAAGTATTCACAGCAAGGCTGTTAATATTCATAGGAGATCTTGAAAAGTCATTTTATTTGATTCCCTTTTTTAAAACAGAGCTTCAAAGTCTAGATGTACAGTAGATTCAAAGTATTTTTTGAACATTGTGTCACCTATTGTTTAGTAAAACTGTGTAGCAAATCCCTTGTTGAATTATAATGCTGCATGCCAGTAGGAGTAAAACAACTTTTTGAGTTCAATCTACTCTCAGTCAAGGTCAAAAAAAGCTAGGATCAAACTCAGTGAGTTTTCAAAAGCTTACCCTAAATATACAATATCAAAGCTCATAATTAAGAAGACTCATTTCATCAGTCAACTTCATGCTTGCACAGCAGTGGGAGGAATTATAACACAACTCGTTTTTTCAGGTTGGCTTGAACACTTGACCTTATGAGCAAACTCCTTTTTTCACCCTTTCTAAGATGCAAAGCCAAACCATTTGCTTTTAACAAAACAGAGCTGTCAGTTTGACATTTCAAAGCACATTTAAATGCTTTCTTTCATTAAAAAGATAGTTTATCTTTAAATAGACATTAACAGGCTATTTCTACTAATTTTTACCATGCAAAGAATTAAAAAAAAAAAAAGTTTCTGTTTTCTTGACATTTTCTTAAGGTCATCAGTTGAACTGTATTTGTTCTAGCCTTTAGAATACATAGAAATCCTCAAATCCAAGCAAATGCCAGGATGCCTCAAGGGCATTGTTGCCTTGATATTCCTCTTGCATCATGCCAACATTTACTGACCAAAGAATGTGAAATCCAAATGGAGAACTCCAATTGTTTTCAACGGTAGTCATGTGTGGGCAGATATTCATCAAAACTAGCTGAACAACAGAAAGAGTAAAACAAATAGGAGAGGACCTCATCTCCCTCCTGTCATCCAAGAATTAAGGCTCCAGTCTAAAGCCAAGTGTCTGATGGTTCATTACAGTCAATGAAAAACAAAACAGGCTCTGTCCAAAGAGGAAGTAGTTTTCCATTTCTTTGGCACATTGGGACATGTGCTAAAATATGTTTTCTCTCTGTTAGTGACAGAAGGAGACTATGTGCCAACTTTGAGAGCTCTAAAGTTACAGAAAAGAAGTCTCACGTTGAGAATCTACATTAGATGTACATATCTGTCCCTGGGGAGATCCAATGCTGTAAGGGGACGCACAATAAATACAGGTGGAAAGAGGGACAGGATCTTAGTCTCCAGCATGGCCATTGAGCAAACATTATAGTGGCATAATTGATAAAATAAGGGAAGTATTTGATTGTTGACTGATAAAGCTTTCATATTAAAATTAGTGTATTGCTCATCTTTTTAACTCTCTATTGAACAAAAATTTAAAGTTGTGACAAAAGATGATTAGACAGGTCAGTAGGTTTTACTGGAGAATTATCAAATGAGTGAATGAAAAAAAAATTCACATTGAAATTGATTAAGTCAGAATAAAAATTTGCTAGGTCCTTCATATTGTCATCTTGCTTATGGAGTGATTTCTATTAAAGTACTTTGATTTCTATCTGAGATGTTTGGACTGTCAAAATCAAGCCATATAGAAACAGGATATTGCTAGATGATCTGACATTCTGATTGAGTTTTGGGATGCAGTCATTTGTTGGGAAAAACGTCATTAAAAAAGCTATGTGATGTACAAAGTGTGAAAGTAGACAGATTAAATGAAGGAAATAACATTTGAAACACAGCAGGTGTGCAAAAAGCTTAAAAAGTTGAGGTAGACCAAAAAACAAATTAAGATTCCAGGTCAAAACAAGAAAAAAACCCTACATTTCATCTGATTGTTATAAAGTACTTTTAAAGTAACCCTAACTAGAGTAATAATGTCATGGAGTCAAAAGCTTCTCATTTAATACCCCTAGGCCCAGAAAAACCTGACATCTCCCCCCCACCATTTTCTTCCTGCCAGTCTTTTAAACTCTGGAAACTAAAAAACAATTTGTCTCTTTCTAGTTAAAGAACCTCTCTTATGGAAGTCTACATTGCAAGACAAACTTGCTAACAATTTTGGTGATCTGAATAATCTGTTATACATACGTGGAAGTGACTCTTTCATGGCTCCTTTGGTATTTCAGCAGTAATGCATTCAAAGTGATCTGGTTGCCAAAGTGAGCAGATATTGCTCAACAAGTAAAGGTTACAATTTTATCAAGGAGAAACAACATTCTAAGGTTCATTTTTTTGCCATTAGACAGCATGCCATTTTTCTACCCTTTTGTTTTTGCACTGCAAATACAAGTTTTTACAACATGTATTTTTGATAATCATAATTTTATGAGGATTTTAATGTAACACAGTGAAGTGCCTTGCTGGACTCTGTACGATTGTGGTTTTGGGGTTTTTTGGTTGGTTTGTTGGTTTTTTGGGGTTTTTTTTACCTTTTTTTTTGTTTTTATTTTTAGTGAACTAGAAGAGATTTCTGTAGAACTGCTATGTTTTTATAGAATACATTAATTTCTGGAATTGCTATGTGTATATCGTTATACATACAAAACATACTAACGCTGCCATGTAAAAATGTAGGCAGCTGGATATTTTAAAGGTCCAATTTTATTGTAGGAAAAAAAAGCCATTTAACAAAATCTCACACAAAGGCTCAGATTTTATCGTGGATGACTAACATAGCTAAATGTTAGTCATTTTATTAAGCATTAAAATCCAACATCACTTCATTTCCTTCTCTTACAGAATTCTGCTTCCAAGACCATCCCCTCAAAAAAAAAAAAAACAAAAACAAAAAAAAAAAAAAAGAAAAAAAACCCCAAAACAAACACCCAAAAAACAATGCTGCTTGAGGAGGAGAGAAACATGAAGCATTTTACCTACAATTATGAAATCTTGTGAATTATAAATATAGATATCTGAGACACGGTGCATGCCTGTGTCTATCTCATTGCAAAAAACTTCCTCTGATTCAAGCCACTGATCATAAGAGATCTTCCAGTTATGCAGGACTGATTGTATGTCCAGATCAGGTTTTCAAAGACTCATGGGATGGTGGTTTCAATAAGAGCCTCAGATTTTCACAAACTAGTGAAGCACACAGAGTTCCCTTACTCGCATATCACTGCAGTAGCCCTTACACTCTAAATGTATTATAAGATGGCTTTTTTAGCAAACCCGATGTAAAAACTACCCACAAGTTGATCCGTTCCTTCTGTTGGAACTATGTTTATGGTTTTAATTCAAACAGCATTACTTTTGCTTTGTATATGTCACAAGAATTAAATGGAAATGAGGCAACTGTGTTCCAGGTATTCAGGTATTCTTTCATTTATAGCTAAATATCATCCATTCCATATAAGTGGTCTGATTTTCACAAGTATGTTTTATGGGTTACTAAAATTAGTGTATCTGAGTGCAACAATTGATTTCTCTGATATTTGAGATGCAGAAAATTGTGTCTAATTTCTCTATAGGCATTCTTATTGCAAATGGTAAATGCCTACCTGGGAATGAAGAAATTCCATACTTACTCACTCTAAGCTTCTTGCGCAGTAAATCCAAACTACTCAACTGAATCAACAGCAGGCTAGAAAGAGCACCAACCAAGGTACGATTTCCACGAGAGATGTGTTCTTCAGAAGCACTGTACTTTTTGTCTTGTATCTAGAGTGCTGATTGTCTTTTACAAAATTGTGAACAGACAATAATTCCACTGCAATTTTTTATCCTGAATCTTGCTGGTCTGCCACATGAATTTTTTTATCTTTAAATGGTATATAGGCTTCAGCATCGCATAATTAGGAAAATAAAGTAGCATTTTACTTTCTGTCTTTTATTAACTACAGAGGTTTCTGCTTGACTTTTTTTAAAAGAAGGAAGAGGTAGTTGTCTTTACCATTTTGCCACCTATTTGAGGTAACAATTCTAGGAAGTCGCAAAAATTATAATTACATTATGGCATTCATTATGTATTCTTACTTCAAAGAAGCAAAAAATGGCATGAAGTAACATATCCTATTAATCACAGAGATTTGAATCCATCTAATCTTTTTCTATAATTTTGGCTAGACATCTATTATAATGTCAAATACTATTAGTGAAGCTTTAGCTACTCAATACATGCAGCACAAGTTCTTGCATGAGAATTGACACAACAGAGCTATAAGACAATAAAAGGGCAGCAGGGCCTGTGGCCTCTGCTCTCCAATTCTGTAATGTGAAGAAAAAGCGAATTCACTAGGAGCTGTCAACTCTAAAACATCTCAGTTCAACGTGATTTCACCAAAGATCAAATGGAAAAGGCTAATCTTGTTTTCTAGACACTTAAATCCCATTTTCCCAGGCAGATTTACCCCAGGTTCATCCAAATGTGTCTTAAGCAGAATATCTTATTCTGAAGTGTCTTTTTTTTTCCTAGTACAACAGGCACAATAGCACTGAATACATCAGTGTCACAGTTATTGTTTCCAAAGATCAGGCAGAAGGCCACAAGATATCTAGGGAAAGTAGAAAGCATGTCACTAACATTCTTACAGTACATTTATATTTTATTAAAATATTTATTTATACTTGCATATCAGAAATTTTCAGCATGATATCTTCCCACACTTGTAATCATCCTGTATTGGTAGAAAGCAACACAAACCTTTAGTAGGTTTTTCTAGGGCCTTTAAGTTCTTTTTGCTTTTGTTTAAATAATAGATTGACAGGAATGCAATTTACTAATACTTGGTGTTCTGTACATGAAAGATATCCTGCTGCTCAGTTAAATGCATGCTACCATAATAGTTAAAATGAGATAAATAAACCATGTAGCCAAAATGTTGCTTAAGATTGGTTACCTACAGAAAAACTGTAAGGATCCTGAAAATATTGGATTTTAAAAGGTATTTTCCCCTTTTGGCATCCAATATTTAACTCTGACAAAATTGCTTGGTCCTACTCTAAACATTTTCCATCTCCATTTCTGTGATTTTTTTCCATTTCTCCTTTAGTAAGATTTTATTTTCAGTACAAAGCCCAAAGTGTTAAAATGAAGTAACACCTACGTTGTATTGAATTAGCAGAAAAATTTATCAAGTATTTACCTGCAAATCTGTCTCAGGTCCTAGTTATTATAAGTTACACTTTGGATATAATTTAGAGCCTCGTGCTCACTATTTGCCTTGGGGATGGGGATGAGAGGGAGGGCGATATTCTGACAGCAATGAAATCCAAAATTTTCTAAAAATCAATAACAAAATTTTCCACTATCCTCAGTGAGAAAGCTTCATGCCTGTTTTGCTCTTTAGGCGGAAGAGTACACAATGAAGAAATCTAGAGACATTTTGGGTTTACAAATGCATTGATCTTGGCAAAACTGATGGCAACATAGCACTGGTGTTTTGTGTTGCAAAACCAATCACTAATTCTCCATCAAGTTCAGTCCTGTATTGAAAGCAAGGGAAGTGTTCCTTTTCCAACTTGGCATACTCAGCAACATATCTTTCTATTTCTTCATTCTATAGGAATGGAAATGTAACTTAAGGACAATATGAGGCTTACACTAAGCTGATTCTGTCTTTACAAAAGTGCTTTATTTTCCTTTTAAAAATTAGTACTTTTTTTGAATAGAAGAAAACAAGCCAAGAATCTTGACAGTTTGTACTATTTTAACAAACAGCTCCCACAAGAATACGTCTTTTCAAACTGTGGAAACTTACGGGTGTGTACGTTCAGAAGTGGAGGGCAAGGCTTAAATGTTTGTTTTTCCTCTGTTAAAAAAGGACCTTTTTTTCTATATTTTCCCCCCTCTAATCACAACTGATGAAGGAGGGAAAACCTCATACACTACTGTATGCCTCTGGAAATATTTATACCTAATTGTGAAAGCAAAACAAGAAAACCACCAAAATATTTGTCCTCCCTTAAATAAAACATGTAAATTAATGTTTTGCAAATTTGAAGAAGAGGAATAGTAAAAACAAATGCTATACAAAATGGGAAATTTGCTAAAATCCCAGGATTTTTCTCTTCAGATACCAAGCATCAGATTTTTGAAATGTAATAATTCCTTCTTGAACTTTGAATGAATAAAAATTTGTAAAGGTGATTTAACAGGATTTGCAAAGCCATCAGAAAAGTCCATCAGAAGCAGGGAATTCTTGCCAGTCTCTGTAAAACTCCAACAATACAGTTGAGGATGACTACTGGGAACCCACAGCAAACCACCACAGAGCATGAGCCAAAAACCAAAACCACATATTACCAAGTTTCTTTTCTTTGATATCACATATAATATAATAAGTACAAATTGAGAAAGATAGGAGTCTATTATTTTCTGGAGTAATAGACAGTGTAGTACCTCAGCCCATAAACAGAAGGTACAGTTTAAAAGACTGAATATTTTAGTTTTAAGGTTGCATATTAAGTAATTTTAATGACACTGCTTTGACCAGGCAGAGAAAAATTGTGAAATGTATAATTTAGTGCTGAAAAGAAAATGCAATCCTAGCCAAGGATTTTTTGTGTGGCTCTGAAATTGAATTCTTTGAAAGGAATTAGCATTTGGGACAAAAATCCCAAACTTTCTGGCTGCAAAAATTAGGGAAAATGCCAGAAGAAAACAAACAACAAACAAACAAAAGCATTCATCAGAATAAAGAGACCTAATAAACTGGTAAATAAATAATGAGTGATCTCAGTTAAGAGTGATCAGACAGTTAAGACAAAAAAAAAAGGAAGCAAAACCCAGACAGTTAATAGATGACAATATCTTTACTTTCTCCACTAATAAAAAGCAGGTATTTTACCTCTCTTTACTTCTACAGTATTTTAATTTAAAAAACTATGGAATAAGAAAAAAGTAATCAAGGGAAGAGACAAGAATAATAACAGTACTAGATTAGGCAGCATGTATCAAACTAGATTAATTATTTTGCTCATATGTAACAGAGAGTACTAGAATTTCAGTTTATATTTTCTACTTTAAAAAAATGAATAGGAATATGTTGTTGTCCAATCAGAATAACTATGTAAAATGTCAATAAAGGAAACAAGTAAGGACATGAAAGAATTTGAACACATATTTTTTTAGAAGATGCCAAATTCTCTCTGATGCAATGCATTAGTCATTTTAAAAGTAATCAAATCAACATATTATTTTCTCCATAGATGATATTGCTTATACAGGTTAAGTGAGAAATAATAACTTATTTGAACCAAAAGTGACTAAGACGCAATAAACATGAAAATCATAAGGTTTTTTTCCAACATCTGTATCCTCACAGAAATGATTCTTTTTCAGGGAAGTAATACACTTTTTTCTAGAGGCAAACTCTTACATATTATACAAAAGGCTTTCCTACTTTCTGTTTTCTTGTTAGGTATTAGTATTTCTGGAATAGATGCACCTTGTATGTTGAGTGGAAATACTGAGAAAAAAGGATCTCTCCAGCCTGCTATCTTCACCCTTACAGTGACCAACAGCAGGAGCCTGAGGAAAATGAAAGCAAGAACATAACAATACTTTCTCAGAATATTATCTAAACCTCAGGAAGATGCAGCTTAAAAACTTCTTGAGCAGAAACATTATCTATTTTTCTATGTAACAGTTCTTATTTTTCTTCCAGGAATCTGAACTGTCATACTTTGAGATCATGTAGATTTTCACTATCCCTAACGCCATGTGGCAGCTCAGTAAGTTGTGTGAAGAAACATCTTCCTTTGTTTGCTATGAATACTACTAGTTTTATTTTATGCCTCTCATTCTTATGACAGAACTGACATAAATCCCTATCACCTTTCCTCCACACTTCATTTTGTAAACTTCCTTCCTTATATTCTTTAGTTTTCTTTTTTTGTGAAGGATCCTAGCTAGTATGCTTTTTGCTCATGCAGACGATGGTCTTACACATTCTATACATTCTTATACATTCATTCTTCTCTAAACCTTTCTTCATGCATAACTGAAATGAGTAAAATAGAATTGTATACAGTTTTTGAAGGTTTGTTGCAGATAAAAGTAATCACTTTTTTGGTGTGATTTCTATTTAATTTCTTTATTGCATTCCTAATAATTTTTAATATTGGTTTCTTCCTTTATTACTAATCATTAAGTCAATAAATAATCCCTATACAGTTACAAAAATTAGCTCCTGAAGAGAAATCTAAATAAACAAATGTTTGCTTTCGTATTGCAAGTCATGCATCTTTTTGTGCCAAGCCTAGGACTCAATTTTAAAGTTACAGATGCTTTATTAAAGTACAAATCAAGCAGTGTTTGAAAAAAAGCGCTCTGTTTGCTAATGTCACACAACCTGCCCTTCTAAAAAGTAGTGTTAGTGTTTCCAGGACAGCAAACAGATGCTGCAATAACTTGTTCTGCCTAAATTTTAACCTGACTCATACAGACCATCCAGAATCTTCTTCAGAAATTCTTGAGGCCTTCATGCTGTGGACAAGAAGTGGCTCAAGAACGCACTGCAGCACCTGAAAGGGACCACCAGTGCTATTGCTGCTAGAATAAGATCAGGCACTCTGTTACTCTCTCCCCACATTAACCCCATAGCATTTTCCTGTGTAATGCAGAGTAATTTATATTAATGCCCTGTGTGAACCAAGGCTTGCAGCAGCAGAGTGATCTCCTGCAAGAGCTGCTGATGTTGTATCAGTCAGCGTCTCAGAGGCCGTTTCACCCAATGTGCAACTGACCGTGACATCTGTCACAGTCATTCAATTGGTGGTCATTTCTGGAAAATTACATTCATAGGAAAAGATGTGTATATGGGAGATAAAATATTCAGTTGGATTGTGGTCAAGATGCTTCCTGCTCTCAAAAGATTTACCGTTTTCAGTTTGAGTTTTCTATTATACAAGAAAAGATAATTCCAAGTGATCTTCACTTTGAATTTAAGGTCAGTTAAAGAGCAGAAAATCTTAACAGACCAAGTGAAATGGAGTCTTGTTGCAGCCCCTATGTTGCCTTTACTTCAGACATTTGGCTCCAGAAAGCTTAAAATTAATGAAAAATCAGTGATAGAAATGACAACATTTAATGAAGCAGAAATATAAGACAACCAACAAACTAAAGCAAGTACTAATAAAAAGAAGAGATCGATTTGTAATCAGTGAGTGCAGCACTCATTGAAACAAACCATTACTACAAGCCTCCTAGTTAAATCTAGATATTTTTGAAAATTAGATATTTTGAATGAATGTTCTAGGCTACAAAACTCAAGATAACAAATTCTTACATATGGTGGTACGCTGGACTGATCAGCTTTGAATCTGGAAAATCAAAATAATTATTTTATTGCTTCCCCCCTTCCAGCTCTCTGTAATGTTTCCTAGTAAAACAGAGTATTTACACATCAGTGCTATGCACATTTTTTAATCAGATGACCTTGTTCTCCTAGCCCACAAAGTACAAAATGTGTGGCAAGGATCTGAAAGGCCTGTTAGTCCTTTCTTAGAAGGTATAGGTATGAACATGTCATATTTATTTGTATTTTTTTTGGCATCAAAAATACTTGGAAAGAGAGGCTATAAACCAGAAAATATGTGTTACTCTGGAAGCTCACAGCACCAAAATTTGTAAGTAATATGGTTTCTAAAATATCAGCAGCATTTTAACTGTGTTCATTGTACAAATCCTGTGCATTTCAAGTAAAAACTCTCATGATACAAATTATCAAACTGCCAGTTGTGGCTTTCTGTACTTCCACTTTCCTGCTTCTCCTTTTCAGTTGTCCAGCATGGAACATCCATAGGAGTGCAGTTCAAATTACATAAATGGATCCATATGCACTGGTGTACTCACAAGCTGATTTGTCCAAGTGAATAGTAACCAAAAAGCAGATCATAAGCCTAATTTTTGCAATTTTTTTACTTCTTGGTTAGTATTTGAAGTGCCTCTGAGGTACTACCTAACAAGAAGAGTTCTGAAATAAATACTAAAACTGTGAACTTTATAGAAGTGAAATATAATTAAGAAGAAGAGTCAAGAGGTTATATTAACTTTTTGGAATACTCTGACATAAGTTGCTAACACATGTCAACATATGTTGAACCATATATTATGCCACATTGACCACTATGTAAAATGTTTGATGATACAAATTATATCTGTGGTCACGGCTGAAATTCATGAAGTTTTTTTCCACTCATTTATTCTAATATAACCATTTAAGAGTAAATAACAGCTGCTGTAGAATGAAAATGCTCAAGTAGTGTGATTTTTCAAAAATTCATGTCACAACCAATTCCCAGATTACTGTATATTGCATTCTGCTTTCACATTTTAAGTGTTGTTCCAGAGGAATGCCTGAGTTACAGGGACATGATTGCTGGTGCAACGTGATGCTCAAGGGGTGACTGGGGTGCAGAGAAACAGGATGTGTTCACTGCTACTAAAAATAAGGAAACATTACAAGATTATATTCAGGATATCATCTACTTAGAGATCTATCTGTGCTAGAACAGAAGAGGAAATTATGGTACTGTTTTGTAATGGATGAAGCACAGGTCTAGTACAAAAGACAATACAGAAATCATAAGAGAGGAAAGTAACTATCATGGTTGAGTCTGTGGTGAAAAGGATGCTTTTGTTTGACAAACATTACAAGAGCTGGATAGTGCCTGGTCTGCAGTGAACAGAGTAGAAGAGAGGACTGACTACAAGAGGGGACAAGACTCTGAGACTCTGAATTTGCCTGCCAGAGCTCTGCAGGCAGTAATAAATGCTGGAACACATCACACACATCAGCTAGAGGGACTTCACAGGTGAAGACACCTTGAGAACTTAGTGTAAGAGGGAAGCCCTAAAATTCACCTTGAAAGTCCTCTTTCTGCAAATGCCACAAAAACCCCTAAACCAAACCAAAAAATCCCAGTCAAATAGGAACTAGTTTATACTGAGTGCCTGTCCATTTTTTCCCAACTTCTAATGGAAAAGAAAGTGTAAGATGAAGGCTCCATTATGGTAAGATTGATAATTTGTCATTTGGATACAAAGCAGGACAGCTAGAAACAAATCACAGCCTCAGTGCACTAGGTGGTTAGTGCAATACAAGTAAGCATAATGACAAAATTACAATTGGTGAAGCACAGACTCTCCCACACCCCCTACTCATTTGCTCTTTTCTAATGCTAGGAGTCTCAGATAAGAACTTAAAATGGGAATAAATATTTTTCAAATCAGTGTACTGAGTTTATTTACTCTATATGAATCATCAATTAATATTTTAAAAAGTGGTGGTAACAACACTAAGGAGAAGCTGTTCAGGGAAAAGCAACAAAGTACCAGATTGTTAGGCCATGAGTTAATGAACTTCAGTTTGCAGGCTCTAGCCTCCAAAAGACAAAGAAAAGATGTTGTAGGGGTCAAACCCAAGGATTAGAATGATTTATTGCTTCAGCAGCTATGATATATAGGGTAAAGGAGTTATCAGGGCATTCTAATTACGTTATATATGCTAGAATCATGTACAGTAAATCATTAGAATTTCTACAAACCCTAGATAATTTTCTAATACAAACAGAACTAGGTCCAACACACAATCTTTCCAGAAGACTGCAGCTTAAACAATGATCCAGAAACTGGTTACCTAGAGACCAGTTAGGATGGCCTGTTTATATTATGTATGAACAGAGGACGTTTGCAAGCAACACCCACTCACTCATTCTCATATATCACATGCACAGTACATTGAAAGGGCTAAATGTTCAGCAAACTCAGTATAATGAGCCAAAGTTAGTGGTGGAGTGGTAGTACTGCTCCCAAGAGACATGGAGTGTTTATTTGCTATGTGGGCTAGGGAACTTAGGTCATATTCCTAGTCTTAAAATGACAAATAGCATTACAATTATGGGTATCTTCCGAAGTGAAAAGCAGCCCATGTGGTCTGCTGACTACTTGAGTTTCTTTAAAAATAAATGGTAATTTAAAGTCAGCACTGACCTGTAAGCCCCCATCCCTTCAAAGAAAATTAATAGTTGCATATAATCTATGAGGGACTGAGATCCATGCACAAAAGAGATAAAACATTGTCAGCTATAAAAATTAAAGTTAAACTGTGACAATCAGTAAAGGCAGAAATGCCATGTCTGTCTCAGAATTACAATAAACTGGCTTATCCTAAGTAACTTACATTTTCCATGTAAGACTACACCAGTATCCACTGCCAAAATGCGGTATGCTATGCAAAAAAGATGTAGTTAAAAAAGCATATTATGTTCCTCTTTTCAGCAGTTTTCTAAAAGATAACATGAAAACAAATGAAAGAGCAATGTGAGTAATTTATAAACTGTATCCTAGTTTGTCTGTCCATCTAGTTTTCTGTTGTCATCCTACCTTTAACCAGCTCAGAAATAACAAAAGCTTCAAGGGGACAGAGACCTTTTAAAAGACCATGAAAAAATACATTCAACTCCACCATCTGAATTAGTTGTTTAACTTCATAAATATCTGTCCAATCACAGGGCTTTACACAATAAGATAATTAGAATAATGAAATTAATTGGGATATGTTTTCTAATTTTTGCTTGAGGTTACTGGAGCAAAAAATAACTGAACCACTAATAACTAATTTATAACAAGATGCATTCAAGAATTCAACATATTTGCTTTACATATACTACTGTTGTTTACAGTCAAATTTAATAATGATGTTTTTTCTCTCTACTCTTGCCCCAAATGTTGAGAAGAAAATTTAAAAGCTTAAATAGTCAAAACATATTTTTCTCTAGTCACTCTTTCCATAAGAAAAGGTTGTGGAAAAAAAAGGAAGCTTGGGAAAATTTAAGAAGGCAGTAGCTCAGAGATTAAGCCTACATAAAAACTTAAGTCAAATTGAGTAATTTAATTGGTTTGTGCCTTAAATCAGCTAAATAAGCATGTAACTGAAGCAATATGGACACTTTGTCTCAGCAAAATATCCATTAAACACAAAGTCTGGGTGACTTAAGCTAGAATTGCTACAAGCTGTCATGTGTAAACTCTTATCCTGATTGCACTCCACCATCACCTGCCTACTACACGTCCTGATGTTTCACCTGCACACAGCTAGAGAGACCAGCACAGCTGTGTAAGAGAAGCTCTTTGCTGGGGTAAAGTCAGGGAGAACTTTTCTAGTCAGCATTGAAAGTGAATTTGTATCCTGAACAATTGTTGAATAAAGAGCCTCTCTTTTGCTATTAACCCACAATTTACTGCTCCACAGATTAATCAGGTTTTTGCTCTTGAAAGCCTATTTTGTTACCAGCCTCCATTCATTAGTGAAAAGATCTACAAATTGGAGACCTATGGATATTTGATTGACCGTTTTTAGAACTATTTTGCCCCAAAATGGATCTAGGCTATTTCTAACAGGCCTCCTAGTGGCATAAACATACCCTACCAAAAAAAGGAATGTTTTGAAAACAGTCAGCCCAAGACAGGAGAGACATTCAACTCACTATAAAAATCTCATTGTCAAGAACCTTGATAAATCATCTCACCATGGTTAGCTAATTTTAAGTAAAAAGAGTTAAAATGTTGCTGAGATCACACTCAAGACTGGGAAAGACACTGCACTAAAATCCCTGGTTTTGTCTAAATTTTTATCATATTTTTGGATTAACTTCCCTTGCTTGCCTGATCCAGCAGCTGCAGGGATAAATTCCAGACCGTTTGGCAAAATCCTTTCTTCATCTAAGAGATACCTGAAATTGACCAAACTAAGTTATTTTTGTAGGTAACATATTATTTATACATAATACATTATTGTAAACTGAGATTTTTTTGGAAGATGAAAAAACCAACAAGGCTAACTACCATACCAAAACTGCACAGGTAATTAAAACCATGTAGATAAATACTCTCTTTGAAATCACAATTTAAGCTACTGTTTTCACAGTAATGTAAGGCAACAAATATTTAGGCAAGTGTATCATTCACTCCCAAGGGCTCAAACGTGACAGTGAATGTATTTTTTATTCACCCTCCAGGAGGCCAAGCAGTTCCTGCAAGGTACGATTTTTAAAGGAATTTTTGAAACAAATACTGTTGAGAGAAAAGTGACATAAAGCTGCAGGGGCACGGCACAGCACAGGCACATTCAAAAGGTTTTGAAGTGGCCAAACTTTATGTACACAGAAAGGCTAAACATTTCTTGTTTCTGGGTCACAGGCCATCAAGACCTTTGACCTTCAAGCTATAGATCTCCTATGCAGGCAAATTACTTACACTGCAATACTTCATAAACAACAGGAGCCCTGCGTGTCCCACCAGGCATTACAAATAAGGTGAGGTTACACTCCTATAGGTTTGATTTGGATGGAAATGAGCCTCCCTGGGAAGTCTGCTTAAGCCTTTTAAATAAAGCCTGATCAATGGCATGGCAGCTTAGTTTTAGAATTGTAGATAATAATGCTGCTTTGCTATTTTGGGAGCTTAGCTGGTATGAGTCCGCATAAATATTAAATTCAGATTCTTTTTTTTAATTAGAAATATCACACAGTAGATGAAAAGGAAAATACATCCATTATCAATCTCTAATTTGCTTGAGTGATTTTTCCTTTAGATGAATTCAGTATTTAAGTGCTTTCTGTAATATGTGCATAAGTAAATACTTAAAACATGATGTGGAAAGAGGAGAAAATGCAAATTAGACTGGCATTTTGTGTAGGTATACCCAATTCTTGTTGCCAGTGAGTTCCATACTTTCTCTTAGTTTGTGTATTCAGAGCCTAAAACAAAAACAAATATGTTTAAGGGGCAACTAGAAGCCCACACTTTCACCAGAACAAAGGCACAGAAGCTCTAATTATTTCACTTTTCTCCAACTAAAAATGTGCCTATATAACCCTGTTATCTTTCAATAGATGTTAGAGAAATTGGATGGTTCCTGTTGGAGTGATGACTTTCACTCTTTAAGTTGCATTATCTCTTATTAATTTCTCCTTCAATTCAGTTTCTTTAGGAAACACCTTAAAGCACCAAGAATTAAGAGGTATGTCACCATCCAGTACTCTGTATTCAGAGGGATACACAGAATGAAGTCACAGGACAATTGCCCATGATCCAGTAGCACTTTGCTCAAAATAGAAAGAGTGAGCTAGGGTAAAAATTTTCCTTTTTCCTTCTGTTTTAATGCTTGGTATGTGATTCAGGCTGTTAGAAGACTGGCAGTAAACAAACATTTAGGTGTGCTCCAGCCATATTAAGCACCTCAATATATGTAGAGTTGTGGTCATGTACCCGAGATGCAAAAGTCACAAGATTTGCCCTTCCCCTCAGGAGACTAATGAGTAACCAAATTCAGATGATATTTTTAACTGTTTTTCTAGAGCTGAAAGAGTTCCTGAAACAGCAACTAAAGGTTTATTGGACCAAAAACAGGAAACAGAATTGAAAAATATAGTTTAAATCTACTGAATGGAAAACTTATTTAGGAGGTGGGAAACACATAATTTTCTTATTTTCAAGGTTTAGGCAACAGAGAACATGACTTCTCCTTGGACAGGTAATACAAAATTAGACACTTTAGAATCACCACTAATTATCAATGCTACAATCTCAAACAAGAAAAACACCTTTCTAATGACCATTTTTTCCACCCTGAGAAGAAAAAAAGAACACTTTTCACAGGAAGATCTAATTTCATTTAATTTTTTTCTCTTCACTTACTCCATTCGTTTTCCTTCAGTTACAGATTGTCAGCTGAGGTATAGTTTCTTTCATTTGCCCATCCAACTTCTCACTTTAAAAAAAGCAACCCGTTACCTATAACTAATTGAGGCACTCAAATTGCATTAGAAAACATCTGCTATGCCTATTGAAATTTTTTTAAAAGAAAAAGTGTTTCAAAGTAGTATGATTGCCTACCTTTTGACTCAGCCACCAAATCCCAAAGGATTATCCTAACTTTTCACAGTTCCAGAAATTACACTGGATCTTATTCTATCTCCCTCCTCATTCCAGAAATATATTCACCAATTAAAAATCCATCAAAAGGCAACTAAAAAAAATTCTTTCACAGTCTCTGTATAGAACCAATTTAAAATTGGGTTCCATTTGTAAAATCCTAGTTCTGTAAGAACATTCCCCATTAGTAAATTATGTAGGGTTAGACATAAGAAGATAGGAACCTTCACTGAGGTGAAGTGCTTTCAGTAATGGCTGTCTGGCTAAGAAGCTAGACAAGGTAATAAGTGGTTAGGAAGAGAAAACATAGGGCAGACTGTAAAACAGAGCACCTGTCATAGCAACAACAGAGCTGTACTGATTTTGCTTCCAATTTGTGGTATATAAATGACAACATATTTACCCTTGTTGATTTATTTAATATTACTGAAACATTATTTCTTCAGAAATAGTGAATTATATTTCTTTTTAACAGAAACATATTTCTTGTTTGTGATCTTAATGTGATTTTTCCCTTCATTTTTCTATTTCATGATGTTTCCTTACTTCCCCACCTAAAGGTTCTATGAAGTCAACAAAGCATGTAAATAAGAAAACAAATATTCAATAAAGTATTATACATCATAACATTTACTTCTAGTCAAATAAGAGCTTTACCAAAGAGGATAATAAAAATCAGATGTTAAATGCACAGGTGTGGGAGGAAGGGCTTCATTTGAACAGCCTATGGACTAATTCCTTGTATGCTTTTCTATACTCCTTTCCCACTCATTACAGCAGAAATTTTGGCATCAAAAAATATTATCCACATTAGTTTATAACATTAAGTAATATTATATTAATGACTAAGTCATCTGGTTTAGAACAGCCTAATATAGATTAAATACAATTTGGTATTCTTCCAGGGACCAAATCATGCTCCTTTTGCAAAAAAGAAAGTATTGCCCAAACTTTTTTTTTTTTGTCCTTAGAGTTTAGTCCATGTTTTCTGGCCATACTTTAATTTAAAATTAGTACAAATGTCAGCCATTTCTGGCACCGTAACTTCTCTCATAGAGAATTTTGACTTGCTACCTTTAATCTCACTCTTTTGCTACAGTACTGAACATTAAACCATTACAATCAAAGAGATTCTGTCATTCCAATTCCTCTATTTCTATAGAGAAATAAGAATGCCAGTAGTGAAGCCCACTTAAAGAGAAACAGCTATTAAAATTCTCTACTTCACTTCTACTTACTCCCTACAGCTTCTAGGTCATATAATGCTGTAATATAAAAGGAAGTGAATTTTAACTAAACACAGTGACAAAAGGCCCTGCTAAATTAGACTGGTTTTCAGGAAACATAAATACACCAATATGACTACCATGCTTGAGGTCAAACCACAACAACAAGATTTTATACAAAGAAGTAATTATTTAATCTAGCCTTAGGTGGATATTAATCTATCTTTACATAGGTATAGACTATCAGAAACAAACAACCAAAAACATGACAACAAGTTTGTTGTATTAGTCAAGAAACTAACCAATGGAAATGATTCCCAGATGAAAAACTCAGGCTTGGAGTAGCATGCTACTTACTCCTCATCTGGGCAGCTGTGCTTCATCAGCTCAGAGCAATCAGAAGCAAGTGTCAACACCTGAATCCTCCTTTCCCTGCTGCTCACGGAGAACCGTGATTGACTAGAACAGGAGAGCAGATTAAAGACAGCTGGTTCTTAATTCCTTCCAGGATGGAATGAAGGTAATGCTTTTGCATTGAAACAAGGTTCAATAATACAGCTCATGAAAGCTACTATTTTCTTTTTATTAACCTGAAACAATATGAGGACTTTTTACATAGTTTGATAATGCTGGAAAATTTCCTAACAGAAAAATTTATGCCAAAATAATGAGAACAAACAGGATTAAGATATTACCCTTTAAAATGGCTTTGATTGTCTTATGCCTTTTTATTAATATTGTAATGATAGTAATTATGATTACTTCTTTTTGTTTATTTCAAGCTTGTGATGGAGGTTACAGCTCTAATATACACCTACTACACAACAGTGAAAAAAAAAATTACATACGTATGAGGGTATCCGTTTTTACTAGAGTCACCCTCTTACAGACTGGTAAGGCTCTGGGAGAAATGAGGCATCTCATTTTTGAGATACCTCATTTGTTTACCGAGGCCACACAGAGTTGGCTGGGATTAAATACCTCATATGGATGCTTATGTGATTTCCCTGTGTCCTCCATTACTCACATTATAGAAATGGCTTTGCAAGGTAGACCCCAAATACTTAACAAAGTTCTTCACAACATCCATTTCCCCCAAAACTAGGCAAAGTACACTCTTCCCTTTGCTGAGGTGAGCTGTTTCTTAACTGACATTTTCATTTTCAATAGCCGTTTCAAAGATTTTCACTTAGTTAAAAATAAAAGGTCCAATTTCCATGATGGGTCAGGGCTCTTCCCATGCTGTATTAGATCTTCTCTATAATGCATTTCTTTTCTTCATGAGAGTGACTGTATCCACCAGGAAGCCACAAGCATTGTTCCACTGGATTTTGCTTCAAAGGACATGGAAGCACATACATAACTTTGGCAGTTATCTAGTATTATTTGCTGTGTTAGATGTATTCTAGTAAATTGCAGTTATACCTAGGAACTAGTCTGGACTGGAGTCTGGCTTGTTGCTGAATATGGTTGTCCAACAATGAAACATTTCTAGCTCAAAACTATAAGCTTTCAGAAGCTTGACTTCTAGCTTTTTTCAGTTAAACAATGTACTTTGCAATGCTTCTTTACTACACTACCCTTCCTGTTCAAATAGGGAGTGCCACCTTACCAATAAAAAAAAAAAAAGCTTTTTGTAAGGGATTAGTACATATTAAAGACAGAAAAAGTCAAAAAGTCACCTTGTAGTTATATGACTTATAAGAGGGTGACAGATCCATGTTTCATCAGTTCTGCAATAAAGCCCAGTAAATCTTACATAAACCTTCAGGCTAAGTCTGTATGAATCTACATGGTTCAAATATGAGACCAAGTCATGAAAGGAGCAGTCACTGTCCTTGCCCCAGTCATGTTAATTAGCTTCTCAGTTTTGGGTAGCTGAAGAGTTTCTGCACAGCTTTTCCTCTTTCTAAGTTAACATGAGACTTGCAACACAGGACAATTAATAGCTTGATCAATACCTGTTACAGTGTTCTTCTGCAAATCAGCTGTATATTTTTATGTGACATATCAGCAGGATTATTATCGCACATATTTATG
Organism: Passer domesticus; assembly: GCF_036417665.1. Taxonomy (NCBI): domain Eukaryota; kingdom Metazoa; phylum Chordata; class Aves; order Passeriformes; family Passeridae; genus Passer; species Passer domesticus. The sequence continues at coordinate 49,435,325 of NC_087477.1, forward strand.
GTTTTCTTACTTAGGTTTTCCCAACTATTTTGTTAGGTTTTTTCCCTTGGAGTTATTGTCCACCATCTAATGGTGATTTTCTACATTTCATTAACTGAAAAAAAAATATGCAGAGTGCAAAACCTTCATTTTTCCACGGAAACACCTTCAGTCTTGGTATTATGCTCTTGGGATACTTCATATGGACTTAAAATTTAAGCTCCTGAGCAACTTGCGCACAAGATTTTGTGCAATCAATAAGGAAACCCTGAGCTTTTCAAAGACTCAAGGCAAAAAGAGAGCTGGCCTAAATTATCAGTAAGATCTAAATATTTTGAAGTATCTTTCTTAGGGTAGTGACCTTGTACTGTTATGTGTCTGTTAGTAATGAATATAACAAGTTGGTATTTTTCTCTTAATCTTTTACACATCCATGATAAAAACATTGATACTTTTCATCTATTTTCTTATCTGACCAGAGTAATTGCAGATTAGTTTCTAATGAGAAACATTTGTTTGCCTTTATCTGCTGGAGAGTCAGAAGATGATAAAGACATATGTAATCATATTTTTGTGGAGATAGTTCCAAATTTTATTTAAGTAAAAAACACTCACAATTGGTCTTGCCACTAAAATCACCATGGCCTTGCTGCCTTTTTTTTTTTTTAAATTATTACTTTTAATAAAGTTATACCAAGGAATTAAGTCCAGTCTACAAAAAGGTTAAATTCATATTCATGTAGGCATCAATAAAAACATCCATCATTGCTTTTTAATTATTTGGATTCTTTTGCTTGATTGGACTTCAGCATGGATGGCAAGAAGCAATAGTTTCTTCAGTGTCACTCTTTATTTTAGCTTACTAAGTTCATGCTTTTTCAGTCCCTAATAATCTTCTTGCATAGGGTTAAACACATTTTTCAACATGTTCCTGAGATCTTTTGATAAATCACATAATAAAAATTGTCCCTCCTTCATTTGAGAAAGGACTTTGGTAGGACTTCTATTTTTCAGGTCTTTCTTTCTTGAAGTAGTGACTTTATATTATTATATATCTTTTAGCACCACAGAAGTAATATTAGATCCCAAAACAGAGAGTATGCTGACAGTTACTTGTACCAATAGCCTTTCTTAATATCTCTGTGGTTTCAGGTTCTGCAATGAAGCTGAATATCACTTCTGATTTGGAAAAGTTTTTTAGTAAGTAAATTGGTATGTGTCTAGGTTTGTGTATAATTTTATTTTCTTTAATTTCATGGAGTGAGTGTTAAATCACCAACTACTTCCTTCAGTTTGAAAATGATCCTGTTACAGAATTAAAACAAAACACCAACAGCGTCACCACCAAAAAACCCCAACTCCCCCCAAAATCTAACTGAACAAAAAAGACCGAAACCAAAAAATGCAACTAAAAAAACCCAAACAAACAAAACCAATCAAAAAGACCCCTCAAAAATAAAACAACAACCGAACATAAACAAAAAACAACTCAAATCCACCCCCAAAACAATAAAACCAAAACCCAACCAAATAAAAAAAAAACCCTCACATAAATATTTGCCAATTACTTTTGGGAAACACGAGTTTTATCTAAATTTCAGTTAGAAAAAAAGCAAATCTTCCTTGAGATCTCTAGAAAAACTCTTAAATACTCATTATAAAATCTTAGAACTGCAGCTTCAGCTACTGCTAAGCACCTAAAAAATCAATATCTCTTTGGATATTTGCTGTTTAAGTGTTTTTAAAATCTATTTCTTGTTTGTTGAAACAGACATACTGGCAGTAGCATTCATACAGTAATTTACTTGCTGTATTGGCACACATAGGAAAAGAGCTCTCTCAGTTTTTGAGGACTGACATTCATCTCTTCCCCTTTTCTGAGCATTAGCCCAGGTATCACACCTCTTTCCAAAACTATTCAGTTTTCCCAGTTAAATATTGCTGTGTTCTGCAAAATCATATATCTGTGCTATTTTTATCCCTGTGAAGCACATTAGGTGCTGAAAGCAACCCAGTGTGACAGTGCGAGGCAAGAGTGCCTGCAGAAAGGTGTTGAATGTGCATAAACACATACTTTGTTTTTCTCATAGCACCTGCCCAAATCCTGTCGCTGACATGTCAAGTGGTGAAAAACATTTGACAGCACAACTCTCCAGTACATCTCTCTTCTTAAATCTCAATCAGTCAAAAATGCCTTCAATTGCTTCATGAATGTTTCTGGGCCCATAAAACATAAATATTTTTCATGTTTCTTTAAAGCAACCAGCAAGTGTATCTGCTTTTTATGTTCTTCTAGTCAATCTATAATTCAAAGGGTAATAAAATGGTTCAGCCTCTGTCACAGGTCAAAAGCAGCTTTCCTGGGGGCACTCAGACTCCTTCAGCTTTCTTTAGAGCCTCATTACAAATGTTTCCTGTCTTCTATCTGAGCTGCACATGCGACTCCTAATAACTTCATGAAATGGACAAAGTTTTGTGGGTACTTCTGACCACTTTTTATACCCTCCTATCATAACAGAACTAGCATTTTATAAGGATAGTGTGTAGTCGCTTCATCTAGAAAAAGCTTAAATTCTTCCTCATTTTCATCTTGTTGTTGTGGTACCTGTTTGAAAATGTGATGGTGTGCCTGCTTTATATGAGGAGCAATGCACAGTGCAGATTTCTGTCCATAACTTTTGATACAGCAGGTTTGGAAATATGACTTCAAAGAGAAAAAACCTGCAAAAACATGATTGTTAAGGCTGAGGAGGAAAAAATGGTGGCCATGGAAACAGCATTCGAAAACATAAAAGAGGAAGGGAGTAATATATTCTCTGTATAGGCAGAGAACAAGGACGGAACAAGGGATTTTCATTTGTCATTAGAAGAATCCAACAGTAGGTCATAATTAAGGGATGAAACAGGTTGGAATGTGAAGATATATGGTGTGTCTGTCTGGGCATGTTTAAGGCCAGACAAGCACCTTCCAGGAATTACACAGGATTAGCTGACCCTGTTTATGTAGGGTGGTTGAGCCTGGTGAGCTTCTAAGGTCCATTGATTCCATCCTTGCTGTCTTAATCTAACAATTTTCAGTAAGTTGGATAAACACCTTAAGTTATTCAGTCTAATCAGATACCATGAAAAATAAAGGCAATTTTTTAATATTACCCATATTACCTAAACGTTTCAGCTTTTTTCTCTTTTATTTTTGCATTCAAGGATTTTATGTTAGATTGTTTTCTTTCTGTACCAAATGTTGTTCGCATTGTATGTGATTGAACTAGCTAACCTTTCAGGGAAGAGGGATGATTAGTGAGATAAGCATCGAAGATTCAGTGAAAACTTGTACTCAATAATGCCAGCTATCAAACCAAAACTATTCAACAGAGCATTTTATTATTTCATCTACTTGTTGTTAGATAACTCTAATCTCTGCCAATCCTCCTTGGAGGTGAGCTTTGCCTGCACTTACAAATTGTTAGCTTTAGACCGACCTAACCACACGACTGAGGGATCATCTGAAAGCATTTCTGAAGCAATACCTACAGTAAGGTTGCTTTTCACTCAGGGGAAGAGATTTGCCAAGGGAAATTACTGTTGTTCCAATATGCCAACCTCAATAAATCGCTTGCTTATTAGCAACATGTTAGAGAAAATGTATCCATTTCATTCAACCTGACTGATCTGCTGCTTAGCTACAATTAAATTCACTCATTCAAATTAAAAATGATAAAATCACAGCGCATAGTCATTGCCCAGGAGAATGACTAGAAACATGAAGAAACCTTTGTATCAGAAGTTCTCAACATAGAACATGACTGTCTACTAAAGAGAAGATAAGAAGGGGACATGGTATTTGATAAGGAGTTTTCTTCCCATTCTCCATCTGAAATACAATTTTCTCAGGCTATGAAGCTGTAAAATAAATACTCAAACCAATGGCAAAATAGTAAAAGTTCTTATTTCTCAGTCATGTCTTAAAAAGGGAAATAATAAATGCAAATGTAATGTAGTGCAAGGGATGTGAATTTAATGACACTAAAAGAATTAACACATAACTGTAGCTTTCAATCAATAAAAATGTATTTGATAATGCTGAGAAGAACGAGCTTTACATCATGTACTAATTAAGAACACTTCTTGTTAAAAAAAGAGTGAAAAATCACCCCCCAAATCTCCCTTGTTCTGACAGCCTTGGGCATTTTTTGAAGTTCATAATGCTTGCAAAGGTCTCATAATGCTATGTACACCACTAATGAAGCACATTTGTTATAATATTATTTAGAAATGTGAACTCAATGGCTCAATATGTGTTACATTTCTGCTAAGAATGCTAGCAACATTAATCATCATTCCTTCTACTTTCCCTATGGAAGGAGAAAAAAAAAAAACATGCTGAGGTCTCACAAGAACCGTTTGGGCAAATTCCCATCCTATTTTTTTTTTTTTTTCAGGAGAAAGTTTCATTTTTTTATGAAGACAGATTTTGCCTAGAATTTTTGCTTCAAATATTATAAAACTATTTTCACCCACAAGTCTATATTTGCAAAGAATACACATTTTTTATTTCAATAAGTTAATCTTTGCCTACAAATTTTAATTCAGGTGTTTAGGTGGATTTTTTTATTTTCTCTGTTCTGAACAATAACTCCATTAATTCTAAATTTTGGGTTTTTTGAACTTGTGATTGGAATAGGTGAATACCTTACACCTTAAGTGAACATTTTGGCATGTTGCAATATTCCTTAGGGTATCTGAGGGAGAAGGTAATTTATCTGGGACCTAGGAGCCTGTAGGAATTCTAGCCTCCTAGACAGTGCTTTGGCTTTCAAAATTAAAAGGCAAAAATCTGCTTTGGGAGTTCTTCTCAATTTCTTCTGTTGACATCCTTCTGATCTGAGAAAATAACTAAGCTGGTTGTAATAAAATGTCCCACACTAATGTGTTTAGGGTAGGTTTTAGAACTGTAAATTACTGATTTAACTTAGGAATTTCCCACATCCATTTTGTCTCCACCAGCTCATTTTCTCCCTCACTCTGTTCACTTCTACCCTCATTAAATGCTGATGCCCCTGCTTGGAGAGTCATGCTGTAAACTAGATCACTGGAAAAGCTCTGATTAGCAACAACAAAGATAACCACTAAAAAGGAACTTTAATTTAGTACTAAACCCCCCTCCTTTATACATTTCTAGTTATTCTTCACTAGCTTTGGGGAAAAAAATATCCAGCCAGGTACATTTTCTATAATGAACTGATACTTAAAAAATGGGCAGCCTAGAGAGCTGGAATGGCAATGGCACTACTTCTACAAGCTTCTGATCAACCTGCAATGAATTCATTCTACAATGAATTCATATAGCATGGCGCTTTCTCTGTAAACCATAGATTATTTTTTAAGGCAGAAACCAGGTAGAAGCATGATTCAACATTTGCTTTTGGATGACTTTGGATGACTTTTAAAGCTAGAAAAATTGATGTCAGGGAAAACAATAGGAACAAAACATGCTGAGTTACAGTCCTCTTTGGTCTTGTTCTCTGGCTAGCTTTACAGGGATAAAGATCCTGAGAACAGAGTATTGCAACAGACAAGAGAGGACACAGATTTATGACTTTTCTTATTTGAGTGTCCCACAGTTTTCAATACTTTTGCAGATTTATTTTAGGTCTTCTGTGGTACAGTGATGTTTCTTCATGATAGCTTGCCTAACTGCAGAGGTCGACTGCTTTCTGTGGGACTGCATGGCTCAGAAGGTCATGGGTGTTTTGTGCTTGACTAAATCTTAAATTGCTAATGTCAGCGAGGATGAAGGGAATAGCTGCAGCTGGTATGCCTTCCTTGTATATGTTTTCAGACAGGATCCCTCTATACATTCCATAAATGCTTTCAAAATCGGTTCCCATTAAACAAACCAGCATGTGCTTAGGGATTTCAGTAGTTGGCTAAAAGTAATTTTCTTCCAATCAAGTCAGTTTTTAAAGGGTATGTGTTTCCTCTATTATAAACATGCTGTTATGCTTTGGAAGACAAAGCTCTAGTTTCCCTCTCCCTACTGCTCCCCCCCCTGCTTGAGAATACTCCCTTGCTCTGGAATGCAAGACTTTTTATTCATGTCTTCTTTCAATCCCAGTTTCCAGAGTTATGCCATATTGGTGGGAACAGTGAAATCAGGCAGCGTATCGGAACTTCCACTTAACCGTAGCTCAAAGAAGAAAGAGATACAGAGTGCAGGATTGTTTCTTGGAACCAGGGAGTGTTCAAAAATAAAGTCTGTCTTTCCTCTTGCTACATTAAGCTCATACTGTAAAATTTTTAAAAAGTTATGAGATAATAGTAGAATGATTAATAAATAATGAAGAGAATAAAAGCATTTCTTAATTTATGAATTTATGTATGTAAAAGTTATATTTTGGTGGAAATAAAATTATTGTAATTTTTGAAATTAGAATTAATTTTTCCTTAACAATACAACTTATATGTTGTAGAATTGTTATTTCTAAAAACACCCAAGCGAAAAAGAAATATACAGATAAGAGAATGTAGGAACTGGGATGACTGTGAGTTACTGTAGTCATAGTGTTTGAAGAAACACCCAAAAAGATTTTTTTTTTTCCTCATGACCTGGTTTTTATTCTTTACAGACTTCCAATTTCGATGAGAACCATGACACTCCTTGAACACATGTCTAATTTGGACTGTAGTGCATGCCATAATATGTCCCAGCAGGAAGATGTAAACGCAGCCATAGAGAGTAGTTGAATAGAGGATATGAAGTAACAGTTTATTTATGTTCCAGATCACGGTAACTTAAATACTCTTCTTTTCACATTTAGTAGCACTAACGATACCTCTTGCTAATATTAGTGTGGTGCACTGCTAGCAGCTGGAGGCCAATGAAACACTTGAGAGTTCAAGGACAAACGACACAGTACAGTGCATTTAGGGACCAAGCTTTATTGCCCATTAAATGGCTATTAAGCAGCACCAGAAAAGTGAAGACTTTTCATCTATGTGTGTACTGCTTGAGGTTAAATTTCAGTTTTAAAAATAACTTTTTATTTCAGATAAACTGTACGTATAATCCTTCTAACTGGAAATCTAGAGCTCATTCTGATTGGATATGCAGGTTGGAAAAGATATTCATACCTATTTCAGATTTATCCTCTCACATTTATTTCAGATGTATCAGATCCTCTATTACATTTTTTGCAAGACAAAATTTTAAATTTTCATCTAAGTCTTTGAGGCTGATGATTTTTAATTTAGCAGGTTGGTTTTATTTTGTTTACCACAGAAAGTCAATTAAGCAAGGATCAGTAACAAAACCTCAGTTACAAAATTTATATTGACAACTACAGCTGAAATTCATACTTCCTCAGGCAGATTTTGGAAAAAAACCAATCTCCTTTTCTGTTCCATATACTTTACAGAATGCCTTCCTGAATTGTTGAAATTGGTTTAGTTATGAAATGATAGTACTTCTTTTTCTACCATGCATTTTCAACTGGTGAAGGATTCTTTTCATCTTGTTCTAAAGCACCTTGCTGCTATTAAGTTTAAGAGCCACTAAATCCTCAGGGGATAAAGGTAGCTATTCAAGTGCAAGGTCATTAGGAAAACCTAAAATATCCCAGTTAGTTCTTATGCCTTCTGTTAGGAAAAATATCTTTAAAAATGTCTTTTAAGAGACTTGAAATCTTAGAGGCAGCAGCCAAAAACCAAAATTGAGTGTGTTAATACTGATTTAATAGCACAATGGAATCTCAATTCCAGACAGAAAAGCAATACTAGAAGAGTACAAAAAACATGAGTTTTTTAAAATTCAGAATTGATTATTCAATTACTCAAATTCATTAATTCCTCTGAGAACTCGTAACTGGTCACAATTCCCTTCTTACTGTATTTGGCTTGGTGCACAAATGGCAATTTCCTCCATTCTTAATCCCAGCTGCAGAACATGTCTGATTTCATTGGTCAGTTCCTAGCAGATGGTAACACCGCATTTAGCTCTCAAGAGGCGTTGAGGCTAGAAGAAATATTCCTGAACAGTCCTTAGTAAGAAGGCTGTCCTAATTCTCACCCTGCCTGTCATTAGTTTTAAAGGTTACCTTCATCTTCCTCTTAGTAACTGGCTTCCTCTTCCCAACCCTTCAAGTGATGAATTATAGTGCTCTTGTATTTTCTCCTTTCTGCAAACTAAAAGCCTTTACCTCACTCTACTGTTATGAACTCATCAATGCAAATGGTACGCATAAATATTCTCCTTGCTGATAGATACAAAATGGTGAGAGAAAAAAAGTACTACAAAAATGTATTACAAAGTAGTAGTAGAAAGTATGTTTTTTCTCTTTAGATCTTATTAATTGCTATAGCAACACTGAATAAACTGAATATTATTTGACTTTGGAAATTCAGTATCAGATCTTATTTTTACAAATTCTTGATTCTTTTCTGAATCAGCAGGCTCCATGTAGGAGCATGCTGTTCCTACAAACATGTTTATACAAAAAAAAAATTAAAAAGGTTTATAAAACTAATTAATTTAGCAGTTGAGTGAAAATACAGAATTCAAATTTTGACTTATTGTATATAAAAATCCAAACTGCACATAAAGCTCCAAATTTTACTATCAGCCTTTGCCAGTAAATAGCACGTTATTAGAAGCTACACAAGCATCTCACAACTGATCAGCTGAAAGCTGTATTATACTGTTAATATAAGAAGCCTAGAAATAGCAGATAGTAAGATATGAGTGTATTATTTGGAATAAATAGACATGAAAGAACCTGTTTCTCAAGCTTAGTGATTCTCTTTGTGTAATATGTACTCTAGATTTTCAGTATTGACTTAAACTAAACCAACTCCTTTGGGTTGTATCAATCAGATGTGTTTGATCTAACCATCCTTCACTCGTAGGGATGAGAAGAATCATGTTGGACAAGGACTATTTAGTCTTGATAACCAAAATTGGATCCACTAGCAAAATGTTCCTTCTGATATGTTGCATAGATCTGGTCTGCCCCGTGCATGGCTGTAAGATGGAGACTGTTGTGATTTGCTTGACAGCACAGAAAGCACACATAGTGTCTGTCCTGAAGATCTTATAGATATCGCCAAGATACTGAAAAACAATGCAAATCTCCTCCTCCAAAGAAATTTTTATTGAAAGTGACCACCTACAAAACCCCCAGGAGAAAGCAATGACATAATAATAAGCCTATATGAATGACAATCCCATTAATATTCAGTGTTAAACCTATGTGGAGGATAACCTTATTACTGCTAATTGTTTGTATTTATAAGACTCAGAAAAAAATCAATATGTGAGAATCCATATGCAATAGCAAGGTTGAAGAAATTATTCCAATTCTAAGAGCAGCCTTCAGTAAGACCCTAAGTGAAAAGGGAAGTGTGGGAGAAAGAAAACGGATTGATGGACTGAGGGTAACCCTTGTGAACAAGAACAAAAGTACATATGGTTGAAATTTGGAAGACCCTTAGCAAAAAAATAAATTATCAAAGAAAGCAGGACCATACTGCAAGTTAATCAAGAAGAGAGTGTTAAATGTGAATATAACTCTGAATATAAGCTGTAGGTGCCTCAGTGAGTGGAGACGAAGAATGTAGCAGAGGGATAGGTTAGGTGACTGGTGACTTACAGTCACAGTCAATGTAATAGACACCGTGGTTTTAGCACCTATTCTGACTTTCTTTGTTATCAGGATGCTCCTGAATAGCTGTGTCCATTAAAGGATCTACAGCCACCTGGCTCTTTCAAAGTCCATGCTGTGTCCCAGCTCACCTGTGGTGTGTCCATGTGAAACTGGCTGAGCTGACCTTCAGAGTGTTGGCTGTCCCGTGCTGCCTGCAGTCACACTATCAACACCATATCAGTATTTGACTCCAGCACTGTCCTGTGTCGGAGGACTTGTCTGCCTTGACCTGTCAGTATTTGAACTGACATTCTGCCTGGAGATGTACTAATGAGCTATTACAGACACCCTAAATTACACACTGATAAAGAACACAGGCTGAGTTTGTCAGAAAATGTATCTTTTTGGATACTCTTGAAAATCAGTTTTTCTGCTGTAAAACTACCAGTGTTATGGATTGTACAAAGTTACACTGATTTCTTTTCTTCACCAAGATGTTTTTATATCATGGCATGATGTGCAATACATGTTTAGAATTGAAATATTCCACAAATCAAGTAGAAGAAAACTGAACAAAAGCAATTATGAAAGTTAACTTTCATCTGACTTCCTCTTAGTTATCATGAATAGAGTTGTATCATCACGGGTCCAGTCAGCTGTGTCCAGCTGTTTGTTCAGGATACATCATTAGCAAATTCATTACATCAATGAAAAAATATATCTGTTTTCTTCCATGTTTTAAAGAGTTTTGTACATGAAAATAGGTTGAAAAATATCAATAAATGTTAAAGAACTTTCTTTTCATGTGCTACAAAACAAACATTAGACTGCCACGCTACTTAAGTAAATGCACCTAATATATTTACTTAAACACAAAAGGATTTTTAAAAAAAATTGTGTGTTCCTAGACTCCTGCAAAAAACAGTTTCCTTGTTCTGATTTCTCCTCTGCATTCACACAGACCTAACAGGCATCTCCCTGAAAGTATTTTTGGCTAGATAAAAGAGTTTTACAGCTCTGGGGAAAATAACCTCACTATTGCTCTTAACTATCCCCTTGATACTTTCATAAAAATGTTAGACCAAACAGAATCTCTCCAGGAAATTCCTAAACTCTAACCTTTCGGGGTCAGAGAATGCAGCAGACAGTTTGTTGTCTTGAACAGTGACCTCAGTGCAATTCTACTCCAAACAAACTTTTAGATGCTATCTATGTATTATCTCAGGGGAATTCAGTGCTAGCCCTTAGAGATCAACAGTAGCACTTTTTGTACCACTTTCTTCACTTTCTACAGAGCATGAGGAAATGACTCTCAAATCCATTAAGTTCCAAGTATGTTGTAATTATTGTTTCTCTCGGAACAGTCCTAGTTAGGCAAAAATTCTATATTGAAAATTATTTCTGAGAAGACAAAATGTGCAATATTTCAGTCATTATGATAATAATTCTCAAGCCAGAGCCAGTTTTATGCATATTTAGGATATGATAGGACTGAATTAGATTTTCTGGGTCAGTAAGACAATTTCTTTTGTAATACAATACATGTTGTATAACTTCTTTCACAAATGTAAGAAATTGCACCTTAAAAGTGTGTTTTAAAGAGTCATTTACTTAATTCATACAAGCCATTATCAGATAGAACTTATCTCAGGATTTTTAGATGAAACACAAATTAGAAAGCCTTGTAAGTAACTTATCTCTTTCATGGAAATAAACTTGAACAGAAAAATGCATGCTTTGACGTCAAAACTTACATGTTACTTACTCTTATTAACACAAAAATTTCATGTAAAACTTTTGCCCATATATTTAATAATTCTAAATTAAGAAAAAATATTGAAAAATATTATACGGTGAGGAAATTATTCAGTGGGTTTTTTAAATACATTAAAGCCATCAAATTAATAAATATTGTTTAGAAAAATTCAAATAATACAATAATCATAGAGTTCCATTACTCTTTTTGGTATAAGTGAGTTTCCAGTTAACAAAAAAGGCTATTTTTAGAGAGAGTCCTGTGAATTCTTGGGGCTTGTCAGGTCAAGATACATTCCAAACTTTGATCAATCTTTTCTGGAAAAATTGCTCAGTGGCATTTCTTGCTATTTTATCCACTTCTTTCTCCCAGAAGGCCAAAACTCAAAGATCTCTGTATTACTCCAGCTGTAAAAGCACATCTGTCAGTTTAAACTAGATAGACAGCTTCCTATAGTCAAGGGGCAGACTAATGCCATTAACCTTCAAGCTTTACAAGAACTTTTGGTGTTCAGATTTCAAATGCAATGCAAAGCAAATGCATGTGAAAATGATAAATGCTATGAAGAGTCAACAAACTGCATGGTATTATTTTGTTTCATATTACTTGGGTTTTAGGTTTCTGTAATACTTTAAGTGCTGATACAAAATTAGAAAATTATTAATTTACCAAGTGGTAGATTTTTAAGAAGAAATATGTTCTTTGTGGTTTCCTGTAATCTTATAAACTGCAGATTAGGTGGAAACAGCATTCAGTTGGAAAAAGATAGTTATCTTTAATCTTTAAACCTTGCAGTGTTCATTTGCAATAGCAGAAAACATATCTATGTCTTTGTGGCATTCTTACTTTGATAGACATATAGAAAGAAGTGGGAATAAAAATGCCCTTTTCCCCTCTCAAAATTATAAGTTCTGTTCCTGAAACATCCCAAACAAGGTAAGAACAGATTGAATGATCTGGCTAGCAAGGAGACTTTTAATACAGTAACAACTTCAGAGTACTAGATAAGATTATTATGTTTTCTGTGTCTTCAATACTTAAATAAAGTTGCAGATCCTTTTTGTCTGTCACTTATAGACCTGTATATCCTCATTAACAGATCATGTGTTAAACAACAAGCAGTTTATCACTGATATTTACAGCATAGCTCTCATGACGAAGGTGGTTTGTTTTTTTTTTAAAGATACATATGTGAGATAATGCTGAGTGGAGATCAAAATCTCTACAAATTATCTGCTTGGGAAAAAAAAACAACCCTTGTTTTTAGGTAAATTTAATAAAGTTGAAGTACAGATATGATGTTATTATGTAAAAAAAATATAGAGAAGTAGAATACAGTGGTTCAATAAACTCATTGTTGCAGCCACCTCTTCTCTTAAACAATAACTACTTTTTGAAGTTTCAAAAAAAAAATATTATATACATTCTTCTATTTTGCATTTCACTTTGCACTTAAGTTGTATGTAATAAACAATGAAAACAATGAGCTCATCTGATGCAATTCTGTGAAGTTCAAAGAACACATCCCATTCCCATTGACTCCTGTGGTGTCTAAGCATATTCAGTTATTTGAGTAAGACATAATGAAAGTGAGGCAGACAACTTAATGCAGAATGTCAGAAAAATTGTCCTCAGGAAAGAACACCCAGTTTTGTCAGTGGACGTAATAAACTTTCTGTTTTATGAATCAGATATAGTTCATAGATATAGTAGTGTGTCCTTCATGATTCAAACATACCTTTTGAAATGGAGTCTCTGATGGAAGAATTGAGATTCAATAAAGAGGGTCAAAATTCTTTAGGTGAAAGAGTTAAGACACTTAAGACTCTTCCCATGCTGTTAATGAAGTATTATTGATAGCACTCTTTATCTGTCACTGTTGCCAATAGCAAAGCTATGCTTGATTGGAGATTATCAGTTATCAGCAGAAAGTAAGTGAGCATTTATTGAAAAATATTAGTAGAGGAACAAGAGAAAAAAATACAGCAGTATAAATACTGCTCCATGCTAAAGACAGCATGAATCAAAATATTGTGATTAAAAAAATATTTTGCAAGGTTTTAAGAAACATCTAACAAAGTACCAAATATTTTCAAGTTAAAATATTTTAAGAGTTAGAAATTTTTCTAACTTTCTTTATTTTTCTATTGCTGTCTGTAGAATTGTCTTTCTTTCCACCCTTAAGCTTCTCATTGATGAGCTCATGCTTTGTAGAATAAACTTAAGAGAGCCATAACAATTTGGTAAAGTATTACCACCAGACCTTAAAGAGACAGTTTGAATCCATCAAGAATCGTGGATTTTCACTTATTTTCAAGATGTAATGTAAATGCAGTTTTTATCTGTGGTTTCTACTCATATGCCATATTCTGTAGGGGCACATGTGACTGCAAAACTGTGACAAACCCAGTAGCCTGTACTGTGCACTGCTGTAGGCAGTACTTCCATTATAGGCAGTAGACTTGTCAAAAGTGGTCAGGTTAATGGAAATAGGGAAAGAAATCTCTTCTACAAACAACAGAACTGGGGATCAAGTCTTAATAGAAAGGCTTTTATTATCTTGCTGCCTTTAGCTGAAGACCTTCATCACTAGGCCTGCTTGCCTTAGTGACATTCTCTGATCTAGTTAATAACTTTTGTCTTTTTCCCTCCCCTTAACAGAATAGTTAAAACGTGTGGTAGAAACTGTACTTATCTTTTCATGAGCTTTATGTTGGTCATTAGGAGGGAGATTGAAAGGCTAAAGGAATTTTGTTTTAATTTTCTCAGTCAAAGTAGTGTATTGAATCTGGGTCTTTGTTATCTTAAAGAGAGTGCTTTAACCAGTAAGGTAATGTATAAAAGCAAAAGTGAGAGGGCATCACTATCACCACTTGTACATAGCTTTTGAAAGAAAGGATGCAGGCAACTATCTGAAGAGTACAATTTGGACTGTAAAGCTGGAATGGGAGGCACCTTCTGCAGCAAGGAGAAAATAATCCAAATATAGGATAAGGTTTTAAATTAAACCACAATGTCATTTTCAGGTTGGGCCAGGAAGAAGTGCTTCTCTGCTCAAAGTGTGGCTGAACAGATCCTGTGCAGAAACTGGGGGCAATGAAGTGAGTTAAACACAAAGCTGCTCAGCACTGCAGCATCAAGTGTGATTGTGTTTACCTGGTTTTGTTAATCTAGCCTAAATTCCATTCTAGAACGGAATTTACACAGGAAAACTAGTAGCACCAGGGACCAAAATGTGTATCTGCTGAGTCACAGCTCCCTGCCATAACCACAAGACCGACGTTTCTAACGAGGAGCTACAACAGACATGAGTCACTGTGATTGCAGTTCTGCAAAGTAACGCTATAGCTTCTCATTTAATAATTGTCACATTGTACTCATGTTAATTTGTACTTTTGAATAATGCTTTATATTTGGTTTATGTCTTTTACTTAATTTTGTTTTTCAGAGAAACTGCTAGAAAAGTTCTATTTCAAATAAAATATCTTATAAATTGTGTATAGTACATCCAGAAATAAACAAAGCAATTTCTTACATCAAACTTCATTATTATGATATTTCAAAGATATTACCAATATTGTGTAACATATTTACAAGTAAGTAGCCTTTTGCAAGAATACGATTTTAAAAATGTTTATGAAATAGATGTTGAATACTCACAGCATGCTAAAGTTTAACTAGATGAAATTACTTTTAAAGTCTGCATCTCACAAGTCAGACAAGAAGTTGTCAGTGAACCAGTATTACTACATGTTTTTTTTGTTCATTTACTAATGCTGACAGCTATGCTCTATAGTTTGTAATTTTTCTTCCCATTTGAAGATGACAGGTTTTCCAAACACAAAAGTCTTGGACAAATTTTCTAGGTGCTCATTAATTAGTACCACATAAATACCACTAAGAGTCTCCACTAAACTAAGAAAACAGAGGTGATTTTTTGATCAGTTAAATATTTGGACAGCTCAGCTGAACACTAAAGGTCTGCATTTACCAGGTCAGTACACAGTGGTATCTGAAATAATGCAAGGGTAAAAGGCATTATCTTACACCCCACACTGTGGTAACTGTTGGGAAATGGGTGTTTTTATAAGTAAAGATAGCTGACCACTAGGCACTTTTAGCACAGTAGAAACACAGCTGGGTTTAGTCCATACTGAAAATATATTCTGAGTTAATTGAGTTTGCTTGTAAGCAAACATCTTTAATTCTCTTGCTAACCAAAGCAGGAATTTTTAAATGTCTGTTACACATTATCAGTAATCTTTAATGGAATGTCTTTACAACTATGTAATCTACAAGAAGTGCCAGAGAAGCCTGTCCTTTTGCCCTTTTATTTGTACCTGATTGCTTTAGAATCATTGCCCACTAATGATACTAAAAACTGTGGTAGGTCAAACTGATACAAAGCTATACTAGTACCTTTTTACAAACACTTTCGAGATTACCCTCAAAAGTCTCATATTTTTTTCCTAATAAAGACCACATTGAATCTCAGAAGAAAATTAAACATAGAAAATAATGAAATTTAAAAACTTATCCAAGAATTTGCTACGCAAATGATGTTTCAGAAATAATTAGTTTCTATATAGTTAGAAGTCATCTCCAGTAAAAATCTATTTTTTGTCTCAAATATTTTTCAGTCCAGTCTAAACAGGGCTCTGATGTACAATGCCATCTGTGGAAATAAAGAGTACTTTCTGTACTTCAAATAATTTTACTATCAGGAGAAAAAGAACAGACATTTCAGAAGTGACCTAATATGCAGAATAGAAATAAAAATGCTTCCATACTATAGAAACGAGTTTCCTGAAGTTGCTCTCTACGTTCAGTATCCTTTTCTTTCTTTCTTTTTGTTTACTCATCTCCTTTGTTCCTATCATTTTACTACAAAAGAGGTTATTTTTATACTACAGCTTTATTTAGATAGTGTCATGCTTCTACATTATACTAAAAATGAAAACAAAGCAGACTCCTGCTAATTGAATCCTAACATGTCCCAGAATACCACAAAGGCCAGCACCGCACAAAAATTACTAAGTTTAAACCCCACACATTCCAAGTGCTCTCAGATCCTTTTTTTTTTCTTTAGCAGGGGTACAAGCAAGCAATACAGTTTACAGTTCATTATGTTATCTACCATACTCAGTGCATGCAGTAGTTATGTGAACTGTGGTAAGAGAAAAGTAAGCAACCAGTAGCATGCTCCAAGCTGAATTCAAGCTTTGCCAAAAACAATGTACATACTTTCAGCGTATTTTGGCTGTACACCAAACATGAAACAATTTGTACTGCACTGCTATTTGTTGAATTGATTGTGTGATCCATTTATGGATTTATTTTCTTTAAATGTAAGTATGTGTATTTTCTTTTCATGTGATAAGATGATATATCCTACATATAAATACCAGAATATAAAAATCATCCCTTGGTGTTATATTCTGAACTTAACAGTTTCTTACAGGAAAAATCCTACATGGGAGAAAATGATCTATTTGCTGTAGGAGCCTAACTCTGAAAAGCTGAATTCTGTTGATTATAGCACTCAATTGAAGGCTTTGCATGCAAGATGATTCACATGCATCCATAAATTTCTAACTCCAAAAAGCCATTGTTTCACTGAGATATTGTATATGTCATAAACACTACAGATACATATATAAAGGAACAATTATTAATTTTGTAAAGTGTATGTGACAAAGTGTACAGAATATAGTATAAAGTTTACAGTGTACAGAATATAGTAGCAGGCCATATAGTAAGTATAATTAGCATATAGATTGGTCCATACCAGTTAGCAGTAATAGTTCCTAAATGAAGCTTCTGTAAATAAACTTGATTCAAGGTCTTAAATAAACGAGATGTGAATGATGCTTTGAAGGTCAACAGATGATAGAAAAGGGAGACTTGATGCTCAGAAGAAATCCTTGATATTGGTGTGGATTCCAAGCAGTTAATACCAGACTGAATTCCAACCATAACTGACATTTTGTGAGATCCATATCTTTCATATTAGTTAAAATCCAGAAGTATTTTAATGCATGTTCTAGCCCACATATGGTGTGCAAGCAAAGAGAGGAAAAATTATACTATTAGGCAACAGGGAAGTCATGAAAGCAAAAGCTCATCAAAAATAATATAAGAAAAAAAAGTTAAAGCAATGAGAACCATAACCATGAGAATGAGAACTATAACTATCTAAAACTTCTCCATCCTTCATTACCTGTTTCTGAGTGACTAGACTGTTCTACTGTCATGTGAATTCTCTCACAGGTTGGAGAAACAGTAGACAATCTCACAGCCACAGGTCAGCCTGGTGAGTTAAGGTAATCACAATAAAGCTTATTGTTGCATATGTTCAAAGCAATGTTTTGAGTCTTCAGAGATGGTGCAATACCTAATATAAGTAGCAAGATTTAAAAGTGACTGGACAAATAAGTGTATCTACCAATTTATTTTTAAAAACCAGTAGGAGGCAATTCTGCCCCTATATTCCACCCTTTGTTTCTTACTTTGCTGTCCAAAATACCTCTAAGCAATTTTCCCCCAATCACCAGGCAGGAGTGGTCACAGGTGTCTCATTTTCCTTTTCTTTTATCAGCTTGTGTCCTTAATTTTCTCTTCTGACATAGCTCCTGCTAGCTGCCTCCTGGAATTAATGCTCTAGCAGGTACTTTTTCTTTGGCCTTGGTTCCTAAGTGCTTCTCTAGAGCTGTGAAGAGAAACTTGCAATACCACTATTCCTGCCTTTGCGCTACTGTGAAATAATTTGCATAAGCCTTTCATTTTTGGTGCAGTTCCATGCATTTGATCAATCCATCCCGCCTCCAGTGCATTCTCTGCTGTTACAGAGGAATGCAGAGAAAGGAGTAATACCTTCTAATGCTAGGCAGTCCTAGATTATTTCTTTCTTCTGGAGCTTCTGGTGCATCAGACTGCACACTCAGGCTGTGCAGTCTGATGAACATTTTTGTGGGTTGGTGATTTACATGTTCTTTTATGGTTTAAGAGGCAAAGTTCTACTCCTAGTTGTGTCTCTTGCTGTTGAGTTGCCCTGAGAAAGTCGTCATTGCCATGTACTTGTGTTTTGCAAGCTGTAGAATTGGCACCTGCCAGTGAGGATGTTTGAGCTGTGTGGATGGACAGTAATGGAGAATAGCTTGACATTAGTAACACAGTCAAGCAAAGCCTAGCAAATGGATTTTGCCAGAACCAAAAAACACTGCTGCCAGAGTGCAGACTAATAACTGGCAACATGAAGCCATGGGAGAAGGTGCTCAGTTCATACCAGGAATAGTCTCACAACCACCAGATATTTTTGTTGGATGCATTATTTTGGTTTTTACTGGAAAATTTACCTGAAAAGATATTAAGAAAAGTAGGAATATGTAATCCCACTGACTCAGTATGACCTCTGCTGGCCAGAGTCCTGCGTTAGCACAAAGCAAATGAGCAAACAACTCCCATGTAACCTTTTAAAAGCATGTTAACCTGGTCATGTGTTATCTTTGAGTAAAGATAATTTCAATTTAATACCATATAAATTTGTAATAAGTTTCATATTCCTCAGCTGAAAATTTGTTTTATGAGAAAATTATTAATAAAATAGCAGGCAAACTCTAATCTGGGAAAAAAAAAAGTTATCCCTACCTATAACAAAGGAAATTGCTTTGACATCTACAATTGGTAATGAAATGGCCCAAATGAAGGAAAGCTTATGGATTTTCAATCCTCCAACTCTTTCCAGCATGTAAGACTAACTGGCAAACAATAAATAAGCAAAACAGTAAAAGAAATAACTAGAGTGATGTCAGCAGCTTCCAACTCATGATGAGTTTTATTAATTATTGAAAGATAAAATGTTATTTTTATGGGCTAGATTCATATAAAGGGTCTACAAAGATCACAGATGACCTAGTTGTGTATTTACACTTCTTTTGGTTGAATTTTACTCCAAAATTTCAAAATTTAGGCACCTGAGGGTGCCTAAAATCATAGAATGTTTAAGCTTCTGTGAGTGAAGATAGTTATACAGTGAGAAATTAGGACTTTGGTACACTTAGAAATAGCTAAAATTTAATTGAGAAAACCATAGCTTAGGAGGTGGGAAAATACATAAGTAAACACATACTTGTATTTTATTTCCAGGAAAGACCTTTGTTTAGCTAACGAGCATGCTTGAAAAAGCAGTTTGTGAGCACGTTTTGAGTTCAGTGTTAAGTCTCTGATGTGTAATCTCACTGAGTTTTTGAGCATTAGGTACAACTTCCCTTTGAAATGAGAACAGCTCAGGCCTACCTAACTGCAAGACTCTGGACTCCCTTCTATCCTGGCACCTAAATTATGGACAGGATAAGAGAGACATGTCTTCTAAGCTTTGCATCTGTAAATGTGCAGTGCCTTGCAGAGTTTAATAACTTGCATGTCAGAAGCAAAAGTATAGTGCTGGGAAGAGCTCAGCACCTGATTTAACTAGTCTGGATGTTTTTGTAAATTACAGGACTGAAATTAATATTGTTCTTCAGGCATCAGTCTACATGTGGGAAAAATCCCTTTCAAGATAAGAGCAGCCTAAACCATCAACAGAGTGGTCTCAGGTGTTGCCACTCTGCCTTGTGTAGTCCCCTATCCAGTGAATGTGCTCTAAAAGTCCTGTAAGGGCATCTCCAAGAGCATGAGAAGGTATGACTCTGATGCACAACTCAGCTAGCCTCATATAGGTAACAAAACACAACCACCAGCAGCTCAAGCTTTAGAACATGCAAGAAAACAGCAGACTAAGGCTTTGGAAAGAGTGTCCACTGGCTGCTGGCATAAGATTAAATATATGCTGCTCTGTCTTCACTATTATTAATAGTCACAGTAGCTAGATATGAAAGTTGAATGAAGTCGGGAAGATATTCTGCCTACAGTTGTTCACCTAATTCTGCATCATTAAGTAATACTGGATGTGCAACATTCTAAAACAGCTGGGTATTTTGACATTAAAGGAAGCAATCCTTACAATTTTCCAGGTCCAGACCTAGTTCAACAACTGTGCTGCTCATACACTGAGTGTATACCATCAAATATTCCAAACCACTTGTAAGTCTAAACAGTGTGTTTAGCAGTGATATCCATTTAACCAATTTCAAGACAAAAAAATCCAGCCACTTACTGGTGACTGGTTAGAGTCACATTTAACTGGTTTAAATATTCTTAGTTAAATCTCACTTTTATCTACTTGACAAAAAAAAAGAGAGTTTAAAATTTTGATAAATTACAATGAATGTAATTTATCAGTAAAAGTATTAAATAATTAGTATGCAGAAATGAAAACATGAGCATACAGCTTGGTAATATGCTTGGGTAATTGGGTTAAAGTTTTGCAGTGGGGTTTTAAAGAATGTGAGAGATTATCTGTCCATTTAAATTAATCTCAGAACATAGAGACATTAATGTTATACTTATGTTATCCAACAATTTGGTTCTTGGTAGTAATTAATAAGACTTTTCAGCTGCTACTAAAATTAGTCATGTTTTCAATTATTGCACCACAACTACATGCCCACATAACTAAGTTGGTTGATGTAACATGAATTATAGTTCTCATAGAAATAATTACTCTTTTATAGCATGATATCATCCATATCTTTTTACTGTTTGACAAAAAATTTTGTCAACACAATCGTTTAACCCAAGGAGAGGTGATAAGCTGGTACTTAGTGCAGAATATCACTGTTCTCACAGGAGAGCAGACTATGATGTATATTATGATGTCATAATGTCAGGTAAGCAAACAAGAGTTGTTTGGTTTGATTGTTTAGGAAATCTAGATCTGTGTCTCACCACTCTTTGTGACAGAGATGTTTATATCAGGCATAATTAAATGTTCACATATGAGGAATATCCTAAACCAACAAATCATTATATCAACAGAAATTGCTTGTGTTGAGCACACTGCAATATACATCACTCTCATTGTTCAAAATAATTCCCTGGTAAATAAAAGACAAAACATTTATCCTGGTGTTGATATTTAAAAGTTCATATAGCATTTGAGAATGAAAAATTCAAATAGTCTCTGTTGGTCCAAGCATTGCGATGATCTTATAATTTTATCAATTGTTTTATATTCTTAGAAGAAAGGCCAAACATCATTCATTCATTTAATTATTTAATATTATCAAATCACATTTATAATCCAGTCATTGCAGTGACACTGCATGTTCTCTTGTTAGTAAGATTCCAGTGGTATAATTTTGTCAGTAACACTTGAGTGCTTCTCAGTAAGTGCCCACCCTCTGCTGTTAGGACCCCATCCATTAAAAGCAAATATGCCTCCATTAATAGCCTCTCTCTGCTATACACACTTCCTAAAAAAACAGAAGTGGCTATGAAACCTTGGGCTACATTTTCGTTTCACTCCTAAATACATGTTATGATAAGGCTGCTACATAAATCACTGCCTTGATTGTCTCTATGATGCAAGACCACCACATTTTTATGAGTAACATATAAGTGAGCACAGGGAAAGGTACTTTAAAAATATATTATCAATGCTCCTTTCGTTTCATTTTTGGAACTGTCTGTAGTACAGATTCTATCTGAACTACTGATCTTCTCCCATAACAATGAGTGCAATGTTTCATGTCAGTGTTACAAGAAGTTTGAATTTCTCCTAATAACAGCAGCTCTGACTTTTCTTTTCAAACATATTTCAGAACTTGAACTTCACATTCCTACTTGAAAACATAAGTAATGTGAACAAATATCTTCCAATTCTATGGGGACTTGGATTTATGATAAAAGAACAGCAGGCACTAGAAGCAATATGTGCTCCACACATAAAAAGGGAACAGTCAGTTAAACCAGTGTAGTGATGGAAAAGAGAGGGGCCTTTCACTGATCTGTAAGTAGATATTTCTTCATCATGAGAAAAGGAAGCATTCTGAAGCTGGAAAAGATCTGTAAGCTCTAGCACTAAAATTCGTTTCAGGTCAATACACATAGTATACTAATAAACTGCAAAAAGAGATGGAGGAATGAAGAGAAGAAAAGTCTAAATTTACCTCCTAAGATTATGGCCCAATTTTGTTTAAACTCTGACATACGTCTCATCCTGATACTACTCAAAAATTTCATAATATTTTACCAAGATTCCCCAAAGCAGTATACAGATTATCATTACTTTATCATTATAATTTATAATTAATTTAAATACCATGGGATTTTAATATTTTAATTTAAAAACTTCTATATCTTCAGCCTTATGATTTATTCCCACAGAAGAATATAGAGATTATCAGAATTACTTAGGTATCTAAATCCTATTTAGTCACATAGTTCTTGTTTTTACAATGTGCCTAAATATCTTACCTTCCTATCGGGAGCATAGGTTTTAAAATTTTTCTGTATGTGTTCTCCCGAGTCTGATCTATTTTCATTTTATACTTGGAGAATGCTTCCTGATATACTTGCATAACTAACACAGATGTTTAATATCTTCAGTAATTTGATGACATAATTTCTTGGACCTCTAGATCTCATTATAGTATGTGCTTTTTAGATAATGATTGTATATTGTACTAACCATCATTTTTAAATTTAACTTTGTGGGAAGAGAACAATTTATCTGAGTAAAAGCAGTATCTGAAATAACAAATTTAAAATACTGACTGAAATTGCACAATTTATGAAACTTTCAGTATGCCTATCAGTATTGTTACTCCCTAGATTTTTCTTGTTTTATGAGAGATTAGCCAAAACTTCAGTAACATAGAAAAAAACCCAGCTAGGTCAAACTGTACTCTCAATTATATCAAAGCCATCCAAGTTTCACTTAATCAAAACACAAATTAAAAAAGGAAAAACAGAATCTAAATTAAAACTTTTAGATAAGGAACTTCCTGAAAATTATTCTTTTAAATTTTAGTGCTGAAAATATGAGCTCTTCTTATTCTAAGAAAGAATCACTGTTTCTTAGAAACATTATCTGGCCTGGTTTAACATCACTACATCATTCCAGTGAAAAAACATTCTGTAGTGGAAGGAACACCAAAATGTTTTGTTACAGCTTCAAACCCAACTGCTGTGTTGAGGGAGGAAGAACGCACAGAATCTCAGTGATTCCTTTTTAGTATACACACAACATATTCAGTATACATATTTTCTACTCTCTAACAACGAGAATTTTCTTGGAGGAAATCGAGCAGCTTCTGCTATTTTAGGTCATGCACATGGTGTTGAACAAAGCAAATATAGGGTAAAATTGCACTTGAAACTTCATTTTTACTGCTCTAGATGCAAACTCTAACTTAGCAACCTGATGGACAAAGTTAAGTAAATCAACAGATTTTGTTAATATTAATGGACATTTTATCAGACTCTGAATCCAGACATAATGTATCAGAATTATTACTTTCCTGAAAGCAAAATGGGTATTTTTGATACTGTGACTGTTAGCATGCCAAATCTGTGATCTTCACATTAATTATGTGATGCATATCCCACATAATTATCCTCTGGCCTGTTTAGAAACCTCAGTCTGTTTAAAGAGCTGATTTATCATGTCTCTCATGTTATTTACAAAGAGTTGTCCACTTCATACTTGACATGACATCTATATGCATATAAAATAAAACATCAGGCTCAGTAAACAAATTTGCTGAATAGATTTAATAAATATTAAAAAAAACTTAATGCTGTTTTTATTGAAAACTCAAGTTCTTTAATCATTTACCCTTGAAAACATCAACCTGAACAGGCAAGATATTTTTGCAGATATCAAAACTTGTCAAGACACTCTAATTGCTTCCTGTATCTACTAATTTTTTCTCTCTGAACATATTAATGTCTGAGTGCATTGCCTTTTGGCTTTTTTTCAGAAGCTAGAAGTAATCCAGAAGTTTATTTATAAAATTTGATAGTTTGTCTCCTTATGACCCATGAAAGAACTGGATTTGGCAAAATGATCTGAAGAATTAGCCTTCTTGAGATAAACAAGATGTCTGCCACCTAAGAGAATCCTCCTGGGAAGACTGGCAAAAGTTAGAATAATTTTGTTGCAACTAGTATGACATAATGACTCAGTCCAAAGTAGCTATAAAAACAGGAGCAAGTACACACTTTTTTTAGCTACCAAGCATATGTGATCTGCTGTTAAAGAGAACTTTTAAAATTGAAATAAAATCTTAATTTGCATAGAGGGACAAGTAACATGTAAACTAAGTATTTTCCTGTACAGTAGAAACTGTAATTATAATTTTTGTACTCATATTGCCCTAAGAGACAAACATAGCAATATTTTTTTACAAAAAGCTCCAGAATTTTTCTGGAGGAATGCATTTAAAATTATTGCCTAAATTTACCCATGAACTGTACTGATAAATCTTGAACACTCCACTAGAACTACTTTGTTATTTATGTAAATAGTTTGTGACAACAAAATATGTGAAGAGCATGAGAAAAAGCTAAATGGTAGTGCCACAGATTCATAGATTTTACATACCTATGCTATAGATATACATATCTAACATATCTATATGTTCATAACTCTCATTTCACTAAAGTCAAAGTTGCTAATATAAGACAACATCCAAACTTTCCTAAATTATGAATCTTCTATGATACATCTAATACATCTATCAGAAAACTTAGATATGAGGAATAATTTCCTATGTGTTAGGCATTCCAAGATGACAGTGGTGCATTTAATCTGACAGAAAAGCATTCTTTCATATGAAAAAGTACATGAACTTAATACTATACTTAATTAATCTCTGAAAATAATGCTTCGCATAAAACTTATTTTTAGACTAAAGATTGTGGTGATTTTAAAATGTCTAGGAAACTTCAGATAAAATTTTATATCTTGTGATATATGTAACATAGTACAGTTAATTTTAATGGTGTCAGCACTGTAAAATAGCATTTTATTTTAATGCACAGTGTTTATCACTTCTGGAAAACAAAGACAGATTTGCTTAATCCATATAGCAGTAATATCCAAATTCAGACAAATCAACTCTTCTAAAAATTCAAGAGTGAACCATAAAGTCTTGAAAGTAATAAATGTCTTTATTCTGCCTCATGAAATTAGTGGATTGGACAAGATGATCTGAAAAATCATCTTTGTCTAGAAACAGGATTCCTGCTACTGGGAAAACAGATTCTCCTTAAGCAAAAATTAGAATATTTCTAGCATAATGTAATATCGCAGTTTTACGTAGCTGTTGAAATAGATTCAAGTACATAGTTCTATTTTTGGGTTTTGGTACAATATGAAAACATGAATATGTATAAACATATACCTTTCAAAATTGATGCCTAAGTGTGTTTTTTTTAATCCAGCAGCCCAATTCAGTTTGTATTTTAACTTCTACTATTATCCAGTGGAGTTTGAGAACCTAGATTTGTAATCCATCACTGAAAATTCTTAAGGCTACTGTATTTTGGGGATGGTTTGGACATGTTTTGAATAGCTTCACATTTTGAAAGGCTTAGTGACACTGCTGCTGGCAGCTCTTGCCAGGCATTCAGTGGGAAATTGGCATTTACTTTTTTTCCCAAGGCTGTATATATGTGTCTGTTTACATTACTGTTATCTCAGGAAATAGGCTGGAGTGTTTTTCTGTACTGTAGTTCATGGTCCTTACTGAAATCAGTTGAAATTGTAAAAATTAAGGACTACAATTTTTTTTTTTTCGCTCATTTTACTGTGACACCAGATTGGGGGGTTTTGCTGCTTATTGATTTTCATATTACTTACTATATGTTGCTCTTCTGCAAGAAATATAATAAATCTAGGCTTGGTATTACTTAGCACAATATGACTGGTATCTATTGGTAAATTATTATAGGCAAATATCAAAATGTGCCTGTTAATTATGGGTATACAGCTGCCTACAGCAATAATCTATATGCTCTATATTTATATATGCAGTGTATGTACGTATATAATAGGATATCTAATACTACTATTCACCTGCATACAGACAACTCAGAGCCAGGAAAAGTGAAAGCTAATTCTTTATAAAGTATAATCTTGTATTTGCCTATCATTTTAAGTCTCGGGTTTGCTTTCCTCTGCCTGTATTTGCATATTGTGGTTAGCAAAAATGTTAAGGCACTTGCCATAGGTGTGGGAGTTTCCTTAGATACAAATTGTCACAAGATTTCCAATTTTCAGGGGAGTGTGCAGAAGTAGAGGTTATGAAAACTGGGCTTCCAAACAGTGAAACAATGAAGCCATTCTATAACAAATGAATGAATGTAGAAGTGATTTTTGAATACTGCATACATAAGATCCAATGCAAAGGAGATTTTATCTAACTGCTGTACTTACTGAATGACATGGGGAGAAAAAGACAAATAAGGAAGCTCTGATGTGCTTCAATAATTATTTTAGATAAAGATACTCCAAATAGCTACACAAAAATCCTAAAGTAGGAATTACAGTTAATGGACCAGATATTTCATAACAATATTCATTAAAAAAAAAAAAAAAGGTTGGCTTCCAGAGACTTCACTCACTTTTCTGAGAGCCTGAAAAAAAAAATCTCATCTCTTAGCAGAAGATCCCCAGAACTAACAGACAGAAAAAACCTCCTAGGACTTCTAGGTCAGCTCCACCAGTGTTCTCATAATTTTGTGTCTGACCAAGTTCGCACATCATTAGGATGGGATTTCTGTCATTTTGCTCAAAGTCCACTTTATATAAATGTTAAAGTCAAGGTCTAACAATGGCACAAAGCCTGTGCAATTAGTTGTAGTTAGGGTTTTTTATACACCAGGGAATTTCTTTTGACAGATAATAACATTACTTGTATTTCACACGTTTTTAACTTTGGGGTAGAGTAGTTGAATTAGAAAAAGAAAAAAACTATTTCCTCTTCAAACAGATTTTTCTTTAAAATATGTTATATTTCTGGATTATATTAAAATAATTTATTTTCTAAAAAGATATTTTTTATTTTATAGAAAAGACCATAAAAATAAAATAAAAGTTTGTTTAATAAAAGTTAAACAAAGTAGCTATTGTTGGACTGTATCTCAGGGAACACATCACATTATTTCTAGATGAGAAAATTAAATCACAATTATATTTGGAAATTATATTTTTAAAAATTGTGGCTTCATTTCTTTTTTTCATTCTTTTCATTTTACATGAGGGTTTGAAGTATAAATTTCAAAAATAAAACTTGTGTTAGCACTTGGCATGTTTCAAAGGGTTTTTTTATCTCATTTCCTGCCTTTAATTTCAAACCAACTTCTGCAATAAGTAGTCTTTGGCAGCATTTTGCAGTAGCCAATTTGCTTCTTCAAATACTAATGGAGAGATTTTGTGGATAAAACCCAAAGTAAATAGCTGATAATCTCAAATAATGAAATGTATTTGCTGTAAAATGTTTTGCAGGGATGTCAACATGTTTTGCTTGACCCAAATTCTGTTGTGCCCTGATTCACTAAAGAATCAGACAACAGCCATGTGTAGGTGTGTTTTTCAGTCATTGTTCTAATCAATGAATGTTTTCCATGGAAAATTCAGTTTAGAGACCATAATACTAAGCTAAAAATGGAAAATAATTCATTTTCCAAGAGTATCTGAATCTGAAACAGCTGCTTGGATTAGCCAACATATCTCCACTATTAGTGGATTAGTAATAACCACTGGACTGAAATTTATTTTTGTATTTATCTCTAGCAAATATTATTGAATCATTGAAACTTGTCACAGAATATTAAAACATTATATCCATGGTCTCTAAAACAATGTAATGTATGACAAGTGGTGCAAAAAGATTTGTATCCAACACAATAACAAATTATAAGTAAGGCTGAAACTGTGTCTTGATGTTAATGGAGCAGCCAACACTGCCTTTAAAAAAAAATGTTTCTCTGAATTCTAGATTTACTAACATATTAGACTCCATGTGCCTCATTCATCCTTCATGCTGTCCTCCATTAGGCAACGCAAATGCATTTTTTGCCTTTTTCCATTAAAAGATAGCTCTTTCATTCTACTTCAGGAATCACTTGTACGATCAGGACATTAGAATTCAACAGATTGTTTTAAAGTTGATACTTCTGTCTTAAAACACATCTGCTTAGCATATCTAAATATCTGACTATTTAGTGATTTTAAATAAAACAAGAGCCTTTTCCTATAGCCTAGCTTGTTCCCAGGCTCCTTCCAAACCATCAGTTGTTTCTAAAATAAGATCTTTTCAAGGACATCTACATAATTTCCTGTCACATCCGTATCTGACTCTTACCAGTACACCAGCATGGAATTCAGTTATCAGCTGGGAAATGCAGACATACTGAACTTCAGTCTGTGTTAGGAGGCATTCTGCATGTTGTTAGGATGGAACAACACCAGAAATTACATATAAGTTAATAACAAAAATATGAAGTACTTCAGTTATTTACTCAGCATGACATTTTTAATGAAATTTTTTTTCTTTCTGTCTCAGTAGTAAATTCAAAGCCAGTTTTTTTCAGTACTTCAGGCAATGTTACAGGATCTTCCCTTACAGAGTTTGGGAGCTTTGCTAGCCAAAATTCTATCCTAACAGAAAAACCTTTCGCATCAAGTTTCTCTCCAGATATTTCATACCTCCAGTGAATACTGGTACAGTCCAGAAAAGAGCACTATAAATGGTATTGTCTGTGAGCTGCTCTGCAAAGCTGTTTGTTTTGTTGGCATCTGTCCCCTCCTGAAGGAAGGAGGGTGACTTGAAGAGGAAAGGCATTAGATAGAAAGATGGCCATAGACAGATTGAACTTTGTGGAAACATAATTTCAGTGGATTAAAACTCAGCTTCATACCGGGCAAATGGTGTTAGTTGCCATTTTCTGCCCCCTCCACCCTCCCTCCCCAGAATCCTAGTTTAGAGCAGCTCCAGGAGATGCTTAATGAAATTATTCTTCAGTATTTAGGAATAATTTTATTACAATAGATAATAAATGTGACAGCAATATGGGCTGATTATTTCTTACTATTCCAACAGCAAAATATCTATTTATGAATAGAGGCTTCATTATGGAACACACTGGACAGAGAAGTAACAAAGAAAACTGTTTCTGCTCAGGAAAAAAATAAATTGACATGTAGAAGGTATGGACAGAACTAATTAACCTCTGCAATTTCAAGAAAATAATCTTTAACATTTCCAAATTGGTATTAAACTACTATCACAGCTAAGAGAGTATCAAAGAGAAATATGTTCAGAATGAAGGAGGGGCATATAGAGGGAGAGGGAAAGAGCAGTGAGGTAACTGAAGGGAAAATGGGTCCCTCATTAAATAAAGTTGAATTATTAACTTTTGAAGAGTGTGGTTATCAAAGGTGAGTAGATTTGACTTTGAGGCTATGCCTAATTGGGGAGTGCCCTTATAGACAAGGACAAGAATAGAGTCAGGCAGCAGACATCTCTGTTTAGGTACCCAAATCACTCCCATAATATTTTACCCAAAATTATTCAAAAATTAGTTTTTGAAAATATGATCATTATCTTTTCAAAGGAGGAATCCATCAAAACACAGCAAAACACTGATTCTAAATCTAGATCCTGTAAAGAATGAGCTAATGGCTTTGAATCCAGTATCTGTGTTCATCTTGCTTGCTCGGTCCTCTCACATTCTCTTACTGATTCACCATGTCTATCTTTAAACTTAATCTAAGATATTAGATTTTCAAAGCAGACATATGAATCTGAATAAAGTTGCTCTGAAATACTTATACAGCTGTTCACTAATTTTGATGCACCTATTACCTATTGAAATCAATAATTGCTACATTTTACCTAATTATATGCATTAAGAAGGATCATAAAAAATGTCTTTTGAGCTAACCAAGAAGTATGATGCAGTCCTAAACCATACACTCCTTTCACAGAAATAAGGTGAAAGATTCCAGTTTAACTTGTTTGCATAGGCAGAAGTGGAACATAAAGCAGGGTACAAGCAGAAACATACAGCTCTTGTGTAACAAATGGCCCAGATTAAATACTCTGGACATAGCTTCAAATCCATACTTTGCCTAATTTGACAAAGGAATTTCATCTGACATCCCTTATCCACAGAAAGTCCTTTTACTGTAAAATTTTCTAGGTGTTCTGCAGGTACAATATGGCTGAAAGTAAAAATTGTTGATCAATTGTTGAATGTGGAGCAATTTTATTCTAATCTGTTTTTTGTATTTGTGGTCATAACATGCCTTCAGAAATGAGTATACTGAGAATAGGTTAGGAGTCTTCTTTTGGGACTGAACTAAGGTTGATGGAGGCTGGAATTAGAACTGATGTGAACCCAAATTCTGGATGTGAAACTGAAGTACAGAGAGAATGTAGTGGGCTTTGGAGAAAGGTGGCAGTTTGTGATATCAGTGTTGCCTAAATGGGTACTTAAGTGCCTAAAGTGGTCTGCATTATCACTAAAGTACTTTTGAGGAACCTGAGTGAAAATCCAACCATTGGTCTATCTCCAGGTATCTTCTAACTGAAACATGGCAGTTTTATTTTGGTCATATTCTGACTTTATCTGTTCTTTTCTCAGGCACAGTATTTGTTCTAGTAAACGCTGATAAAAAGAGGTCAGCTGTGCTGTTTATGTAACGTCTATTTCTGTCTTATTCATATTCCAGCACTACCATTACACTTTTCAATCCTTGATCACAGGATTATGAATTCTTGGTTTCTGGAATTTTTCTTGTGCTTTTCAACTGTAAGAAAAAAAAAAACCTACAAGCAGAATCTGGCGGAGTTCAGCAGTTTGCAACTTGTTACTATTCTAACAATAATAGCACTGCAGTTTTGGTCAGATTAACATGCCACTAGCATCATTTACCTAAAATACAACACCTTCCTGGCATCCCTCCCAAGTAAATCAGGAAATGATAAATAAAATTGTATGTACATATATGCACTTTTGTAATCTCCAGCTAAGTAATTACAAAAAAAAAAAAAGGACTTGTGTCTGTTCAGTACAGCTACCAACTCTTTAACCTAAACTGCACTTTGCACTTGCTTATTTTAGGTTCTGTCCAGTGCTAATTTGCCTAAAGCAATTATTTTAAAACAACCTGTACAGGTCAGGTTTATGTATGCGTCCAATGTTAGTAAATGTCTTGACATTTCTCCATCTTTATTGTATTCACGCGAACATTCCTTTGAAGTAGATATTATTAATTGCCTTTCATAAAATAAACTACAGATTACATACACAGACACACTGCATTTTTGAGCTATGGGCACTGCAACATTTGGCTTTTAAAATCCCATGCAAACACTGCAGCCATTAACTAGGCAAGCCAAATGTATACCCTTAATTATAATCTTGGAAGAATTAGAATGGAATTCAGAACGGTTAGGGGACCAGAGGTCATCTGAGCTATGGATAAATAGTCTATGTGCTTAATCCCATCCCAGTATTTCAACAATAGCTTTAACAACTTCATTGACAGACTTTTTAGTTTTGTGCAATATGTAGTTAGGCAGAGAATGTCTTACAAGTAACTTTTCATTTCTTTCCAAAAAAAAAAACAACAGAGTAATTAAATAACTGCAACTTCTTCAGTGGAAAAACATTAATTCTCATTTTAATACAGATATTTTTAATGCTGAATATGCCTTAAATTACCATAAATTTGTCCCATTTATTAGTTATGCTTGTACCAACTGTGAGAATGTGTGTCTTACTTACTAGCAAGTGCACTGAAATGACAAAATAGATTTTCAATTCAGGTTTATATGAAACTTCATCAAGATGAACTTGGAAAGGCATAAAGCCGCAGATTTCACAACTTTACTGAAGGCAATACCATCTAACAAGTTAGAAACATCTCTCAGTGTTAGAACTGTGCCTCACTTCTGCATCAGATGCTTGGTAATTGTATGACTCAGTATGAGCAGAAAGAAAAAACAAAATTTACTTTTCTTTCCAAACAATATGAAAGTCATAGAGCAAGACTGAAGGGAAAAGGTTGGCAAGAAGGATGTTGGCTGGAATTTCTAAAACAGAACCTTCCTTCATCTGTACTTCATGTCTAAAGCTTTGTATGCACCCTTGGCTTTGTTTCTCTCTGGATGTGAAACTATTTTACAAAGCTGTTTTCTCTCAAAAACAAATGAGATTTCATTAAAAGACAAAGAGGGAAAGAAATATTAACCTGGCAATTTTCCTGATTAGTTGTGTGAAATATATTGGCCATTTTTATGTTTCTCTTGTGCCTACTCTAAGTCTTGTATCTTTTACTGCATATGTTTCTCATCCTCATCTTTCCTTCCTGTCAATGAAAAAGGTTGTCATGTCAACAATTTCTTTTCCAATATATTTTATATGGAACAGTTCACATAGTTATACATTCTTTTTCTACTTCCCTTTGTAAAATATCAGAAATCCATTCTTTCATGCTGCCAAGTGTTATCTACAATTCTGATAATTATATAATTCTATGATTTCTAAATTATGATTTGTTTGTTGGAACTAGAGATATTCCAAGGGCAAATTTCAACACAGACCTTAGTAAGAATGCCACTAGAAGCAACATTCACACAGAAGGGATTATTATTTATACTGATCACATGATTGGCATTGACTGATTAAAGTTTACAAAACAAACCCCAACCACCTGGTCACTAAAAGGCTGATCAGTGATCTGCTTCAGTTTTGTCTCCCTCTGCACAAATTGAAACCAATGGTGATTTTATACTTTATTGCTGATCCTTTGCACTTTGTACGAGAAGAGACTCCTAGCAGAAGCAGTGAAGCTAAACAGAAACACTGAAATTAATATTCTGTCTGAGAAGATCTGTAGATTCCAAATTCTATGAAAATAGGTTTCCTTGCCATGGCAGCTGTCTAGTTTGTTTTAACTGGCATAAACACTTGCAGTATAAATGATTATTTAATTTTTTGTAGAAATATTCTTGTTCAAGCAAGACAGAAACATTAAGGGCTATATGAAAACTTCCCCTATATAATTTTTTTTGCATATCATGAGAATATTAGGCAAAATATAAGAATCAGGATCAAGGCCAAACTGAACATTCCTGTTTACCATAGAAAGTTGTCATTAAGATAATAAGCAACCTAGAAATTATGAATGTAGGTGCTCATAAGAGGCTAAGTAATCATTAGGACATATTTTTAAAAACTGGAGGTTCACAGACAATTCATTACAGAAAGGATAAAAGAAGAACAAAAAGCTACAGAAGAGCAACTGCTACTCTACTGCTATATCTAGACTGGTTCTGTCCAAGTAGTTGGTTAAAATTCATTAACCTGTTGAATCTTGTGACATGAAACACTGTGCTGATACAAGCATCCAAACTATTTGTCACATTTTGAAAGTGAAGTTTGCAAAGACAAAAGCATGAATTAACTACTGGAAAAAAATCAGGTTCTCCTAATATGAGAATTTCAGGTTATTCTAGCATTTTAAGAAATATGTTAAACTTAATATTTTTCTCAACATTTATTTCTGATGGAAAACAGATTTTGACAATAGCAAAATTATTTCCTAAAGTATTTTTACATGATAGAAACTTTGATCTGTCAAAAACCTGAACTTTTATTTTGTTAAAAATAAATACATTTCAAAGTATTCTTGTGTATACATGCTATTGTACAGATTGATAAGAGATATAGTTTAATGTCCTTTTACTATTCTTCTTAATGTAGAAAGCACTTCTCTCAGATAATTTTTTGCATAAATTACAAGAACAAATCATAGTAAATCAAAGATTGCCTTACTAGAGAATCTGATGTTTAGAGAAAAGAGGGCAGCTGTATTTTATACCAAATACTGAACAGAAATTCCATGAAGTGTTTGATCTAGCTATTTCCTCCAGAAAGCTGAAATTTTGGTCTCATTGAAGAGAATAACAGAAAGAAAACTTATTCTCCAACAAGCTTCAGTTAAGTTATAATTTACAGATTGTGTTCATGTATATTTTTTTTTAATATGTCAAAGACCTGATATTACTTGCAATGCTGTTGTCAGTTCTTCCTGAACTTCCACATGGTAGATCACACCTATGGAGAATGCATCTGACACTGCTTGGATCACTCCCCAGAGTTCACGGTGTTTGATGCAATGCCAAAATGCAGAGTTTCACCAACCTGACTGGAGTCTCATGGACAATTCGTAAGTGCAAGATAGATCTATTTTCCCACAGATTTGGCTAGAAATTATCATCTGGATCGAAGAAATACTTTTCCAGCAGAAATGTTCTTCCAAAAATGTTTTATTTTTGCCAAAATGACATTTTCTTAGGGGAAAAATATTAACATGTTCCCAAACAGTTTAGAGACTAATCATGCCAATATGTTGCACTTGCACTGAGGACAAAGACAAGCTTTTTTACTTAAATTGAATGTCTTAAGCAGCTGAAGTAACAGGCTGCAGTTTCAAGAGAATTAATAGCAGAAATATTTAGAGGCTGATACAATATTTTTTACCACTGTGAATCAATTGTGAGTTAAAGTCACAAATTAGATACAGGACTATCTCCCTTGTGGATTGGTCTATCATATATAGAATGTGAGAGTGAACTGCTGGGAGCCTGACAAAGTATATAAAAATGAAAAAACCCAGGACTATCCACATAACTTCTTTAACAACTGAAAAGCAGTATAAGATAAAGAGTTAAAAAACACTTTAACTTGGCCTCCAACTTAGCCAAGAACTCATTAGCTGGATTAAGTTTTGTACCAACTTTCTTACTGAAATAAAATTTAGAGTGTTTGGATAATATATATGAAATTGTAAATTACCTGTGTGCAACTGCATTTTTGTCTCATCACAGCACATGTCACAGTTGAGATGGCCACAAAAGACAAACTATCACCACGCAATTTCAGAAGGTTTAAAGCATCTGCCCATACAGAGTTACACCACACCACATCAGGAGGCTGCAGGCATTGGTCCTTCTGGTGCTTTAGCCCAACCTTTTATACCCCTCACGTTGATGCACTGCACCTGAGTGCCCTCTGCTCCCCTTGGTGGTTGGTCAGTGCCCCTGGGCACTCCATGGCTCATTGCTGTCAGTGCTGCTCACCTGCTGCTCACAGCTGCACCCACTGGGGATGAGGCTGGGCCACAGCCCCACTCCCAATCACCACAAACTCTGTGCCTACATCATACTTAAACTACAAAGTTTAAACATCAGAAGTGTTAGAGAGGCATTTGAATTCCTTCTGTCCTGAGTGACCATTTGGATAGGGCAAAGAAAAAGAATACAAGGCAAATATAATAAAGAGCTACTGGTTGGTCTTCAGCACAGCGTCCAAGCAGAATCCATGACACTTCAGTCCTTGATGAATGACTCTACTAAAACATCTCATCACACAACTGAAACTGATTCAAAGCTAATGTATCAGATTTCCTATTCAATTAATACATATTCTTTCATTAATGCATCTCTTTGCTTTTTGAACCTTCACAAAATTTTGGCTTTCCAATTGATATGTGAAAAAGTGACGTGTTGCCTGACAATTTATAGTCCTTGATCTTGTGTTGGAGCATATACTAAATGTTGTCCCTTCTGCTTTCTTTCTAACTTTTGATTATGTTTTTGAGATTGCTCCTGAGTGGTGACCTGATGTTTTCATACAATTCTCTTTCATAGCTTCAATTTTTGCCCTAAGAGTGGATAACCCTTTTTATTTTCTTTTTTTTTGGATATGTACTGCCTTTAACTATATTGAATTTCATCTCCCTTTTTACCATCTTCACTCAAATTTCAAAGCTTTCCAAAACTCTTTGCAATAAATTTAATTTTTAATTTCCCTTTTATGTGAGAAAGCTAATTAATTTACAGCAACAAACTTCTTGTTTACTTGTTAGTCTCCACTACATATGAAATTTAATTTCAGTGGCCCAGAAGTTGATGTCTGCGCAATCTCAGAACTGCTCTGGTCAGTTTCCTTTTCCTCTCACTTTTTTTGTTTAATCTTCAAAAATAGATCAATTTTGCATAATTTGCTCATACTTGAGTTTGTCTTTACTAAGTGTTTTGTCAGTTGATTGTTTTCTTCACATTCTCTAGTTTCTAGGTCCTTCTTTCATAAGAAGAGGTCCTTCTTTTTTTCCTCCTTTCATTGTTTTTTTTTCCTATGCATCTGTAAATGCAAGTGTTTGCTGCCATCTGACCACTTTTCTCCTTTCTTCCTCTACCTTCTTTTCTTTTGCTCCATCACTTTTCTATCTGATTATGTCACTATTTATTACACCAGTTATACCAATTCAATTATTTCTCCAATGTTTTTTAATCAATACTGAGCAGTATTCAGTAGAAACTGAATAGAATGAGGATATTCTGTAAGAGATCTGAACAAGAGGGCCGCTTAAATGAAAGTAATTGGCAGCAATTGAAAGTAATTGAAAGCAATTGAAAGTAATCTAGAATGTGAAAAGAAAACTTGTTTTATAAATGTGCTGGGGCTGACATAGTTTTAGCCAGAAGGAAGGAGTAAGTAAGACAACAACATGATAACTAATCTGTGAATTAGGGAATGAGAAGGTTAATGAAACAATTTGTCCTGGTCACTGATATTTCAATATTCAAATAGATGCCAATGACCCTCAAATCCCCTTGCACTGTGCATGTAAGTGCTCTATGTATTCTTAACTCAGCTTTCATTAGCCTGAGGGTATGAATGAGATTACCTTGCCAAACATAAATGAATAGTATTTATTTAGCATAGTCACTTAATCATTCTTGAACAAACTCCATGAATCTTTTAAACCCATCAAATCCTCCAAGGCATTTCATTCTGGTACAGAAAGATATTTAAAGGCATTCTGGAAAATCTTTGACACTGGGGTGAAACTCTGGCATCATTCAAGGTAAAGGCAGATCTCCCACAGGTTCCAAAACATGCAATTAATAATATAAAATGTAAACATTAGCGTGTACACACCACACAGAATTCAGAAGCTGATTTTTATATATAATTTTGCATTAAAATAATTTTCATTCTGTGATACTGCAACTGATTTCTAATTTCCTATAACTACTGGGATGTTACAGAATGTGATATATGTATTCTAAACAACAAAAATTGTGTGACCTCTGTGGTGATTGCCCACTTATATTCTTTAGACACATTGTTCCTGAAACAGGACAGTTTCAGATGCATGCTTATGACACATTGTCCATTTGACCATGGTGGACCAATTTTATGGTGTCTATTATCAGAGTTTTCCGTGCCATGATGGATTTTGCATTTATTTGATGTGAAATCTAAACTGAAAGCTGAAATTTGAAAAAGCTCCACTGAATTTCAGAATAGTGTAAGCACAATAGAGCTAAGACTGTATGAATGGTGAGAAAAAAATTATTTCAATAAGCCAGCTGTGATTCTGAAAACTCGGTAGGC
The DNA here is from genome assembly GCF_036417665.1 of Passer domesticus. Lineage (NCBI taxonomy): Eukaryota > Metazoa > Chordata > Aves > Passeriformes > Passeridae > Passer > Passer domesticus. The sequence goes on from NC_087477.1 coordinate 49,473,062, forward strand.
AAGCCAGCACTTCAGCTGGTATAAATCAGTGAAAAACCATTGAAGTAATCTGAACCACACCAGTCTATTAAACAAAGACTTGATGTCCATTCCCTTCTTCTGCTTTCCCCATCTAATCCAGAATTAATTTCAAAGCTCATTATTAAGCATAATTTTATGTATATTATATATATAATATGTATATTTTTTCATTACTCTTGAATAAATTACTGGACTTAGCTACATCATGTAGAATTTTAATGGTCAGAAAAGACTGCCTGATTCAGCAGCATAAGTAGGCATATGGGAATTCTAAAACAAACTGCTATTTGCAGTCAGGTTATCTTTCCAAAGCAGAAAAATTTAAGCTTAGCTTACAGTATACTTATTTTGATAAAATTTTAAAATAGATTTAGATTTCCTATTTCTCTGATATAGCCTCAGTTGAAAATGAGAAAAGCAACATCAATTATTAACACAGAGACAAACTTTTAGATTACACACTCTCTTGCAGACCAAAATCAAGTCCACTATAAAACACCCACACACACACATTTTGAAGAGTGGTTCAGAGGACAACCATTTTTAGAAAAAAGTTGGCCTATATTTATAACACAGTATGACAATAAAAGAGCATTTTCTCCAGTGTAAACAGATTATTTATATAGCTTCCACAAAAGGTTAATTTTATTTTCATATGATCTTGCTCATACAAACATTATTGAAAATATCCCTTTTTCCATTTTAGTAGGTATTCTGAGAAACTGCTTATGATGAGAAATTACACAGGGCAACTAAAATGTTATGTAAGTAATAAAATTTATGTTATATAACATAAAAATTACAGGAGTGTTTATGAAACCTATATATGAAATAAAAATAAAGAGATGGAATATAAAATTTCATAGGTCACAATGCATTTAAAATATTTTAATAAAATCTGGATCCTTCAAACTATCATAAGCACAAAGTAATATGAATTTTTCCATGAAGTTTTCCCTCCTGTAGCAGCTTACTACAGGTGCACATGACATAAATAGTCAGGATGGTAATTTCTTATGCACAGTGCATTCAAGTATTCCTTTATTAACAAATTAATTTCTGAAAATTAGAAGAATATGTATTCTAATGAGAAACACATTAGAAACACAAAATTAAAAGTTCTAATTATATAGCTCAAAGCTCCTGCAGTCTGTTTAGAAACATCTGTAATGATTTAAACTCTACTTGAATTCAACTTGTTGCAAAACCCAAGAAAAATAAAACGTTAAGCTTATTATTTCTGTCACCGAAATACACAGGAACTTTTCCTATTTAGCTTTAGTGGGTAACTCATAATCAACTAAACTTATTTGTTGAGATATGTATCTAGGTTTTTTATAAAATAAAAAGCAGTTAAAATCTTAAGGATTCCAAATTATTGCATTATTTGAATTTGGGGTTTCCAAGAGTTGGGGTTTCAAAAGCTGAAAGTTAAGGACACAAGAACCTACCAGAGGCATCTGAACAATGCCCTTAAAACCATGTTTTAAATTCTTATCTGCCCTTCAACAGTCAGGCTGTTGGACAAGATGATCATTGTAGGTCCCTTCCAAGAGAAATATTCTATTAATTTCTATTTCTATTATTTCTATTTCTATTTCTATTTCTATTTCTATTTCTATTTCTATTTCTATTTCATTAAATAACCCCAAAGTAGTTTCACACAGTAGCAATGATCACACCGTCCCTCTAAAATATAATGTCTGAAAACCCCCAAATACTGGTGTCCCTCTAAAATATAATGTCTGAAAACCCCCAAATACTGGTAGGCAGTGGTTGCAGTGTGCCCCTTGAAGGCAACAAATGAAGTATTTTGAGGTCAAAGAGGTAAACACAAAATGTGACAATTTGCTATGAAAGACTGTCAGCAGGCTTTCTTTTTTCTTTCACCCATGTCAAGTGACACTGTGGCTGTCTCAGTAAGAAAAGTGTTAAAACTCATGTCACCAGACCTCGAAGCACTCTAGTCCATTTATGCAACTCCTTAAGGAACTAGTGTTTTACTGTGCCTATTCAAGCTAATAGACAGAAAGGGCTCCTAACAAGATTTAAACTCCTCAAAATCTCGGATAAATAAGACTTATCTTTGCTACTACCCACCCCAGAAAGTGAGGGTAACCCAGGTTCTTGTTAACAGATGCCTTGGGGCAGATTAGAGTGAAATGACACAGAATGAGCTGTGCTTGTAAATATGTGCACATAAGGGTTTCAGAACAATTTGTTTCTGACTCCATCAATTAATGTAAATTGTAAAAAAAAACCCCATTTTAACTATCATAAGACTGACTTTTTGGTCACTTCCTAGTTTGGGTTTAATTTTTTAGATTTGTATCAAGCTACCTAAGTGACATATTTTTGATAATATTTAGAATATGAATATTTATTAAAAGGGAGAAACTACTAACAAATATGAAACAGATATTGAATAAATATTACATTAAAATTATTTTTTTCATTATTAACTATCTATCTTAACTCTGTTACTTGTTTGCTCTGTGTTTCTTGTCACATTTACTTATTACCCCAATGTATAGAAAGAACATTTTCAATTTTTGTCTTATAATGACACGTAAAACAATTACTGCTTTTATGAAATTGTGTTGCAGTTTTCCAGAATGAAAAAATTGGGTGATAAACTGTTATATTAGAGTATGAATCATTTACCTTCAGTTATACAGTATGTGTAAAAGAAATAACTTTAAATTTCTTTATTTATTATGAAATAAAAATAACAAATCATTATTATAATCTATTTGTTAGGAAAAGTTGTATCTTCCTGTGAAACAGCATAAGATTTTAGTAGTTTATGATAACAGTTGGATTTATGGCCATGGTTCAGGCCGCCCTCATATTCAAAGGCTCAAATTTTCTCAGTGCAATTCTTAAAGTTACCAATATGGTTGAAGTTTATCATGGTACAAATATTTTGCTAGAGCATTGCTTATATGACACCTTTGTTGTGAGACACTTGTTTATGTCACATGGAGATCCCAAATTACCTAATCCAGAAGTAGAGCTTCAACAAATGATAAATCAGATAGATTGGCCACAGGAGGAAATTAATTTCTATTACTGCTAGGTTGCATTGTAGGATGGTCATAAAGAAAATAGATGTATCTGGTTTTGACATATGAAATAGAATGGCCAAAGAATAAAATAACACAGCTTGTGCCAATAAATAAGGTAAATACAGTGCTGCTTCAGATAACTCAGAATGGTGATTTAAGATTGTTATGATCTTTCTCAGTTGCCCAGAAACTATCATACTGTATTAAATCTAAGTTTATCTCTAAATAAAAAAAAGAATGTCTGTCTCAGACACAGACTCAAATCTCATTATTTTCATCAAGTATTCTCTACAGAATGTAAATGCTGCAATTTATCCTTCTAAAAGTTGACAAGATTTCAAAGGAACAAAAATATTTGTCAGTAAAAAAATAATTATTTTGACAAATTAGTCCAAATGTGATATAAATTATAAAACCTCTTAAAAAAAAACCCAAGAGGTTTTATAGTTTATATCACATATAAGAAGATTTAGAAAAACATTAAAGAAACAGTTAAAAGAGCTATGACTTCATATGATTATCAGGAGAATGTTTTCTTTCATCATAAATAAAACATTTATTGCTTCATTGTTCCAAATTTCTATAAACAGAAAAAAATCTGGTTTGCAAACAAGCTAAGGTTTGATGTTTCTAGTCATCCACCTGATCACTATGTCTTTAACAATCAAAATATATAAATTGCCAACATAAATAAATAAATAAATGCATGTACACAGCTTTTCATGTACTTTCCTACCCTGACTCCCATTGGCTCTACCAGCCTTCTATTACATATACACCACAGAGCTTTATCTACTAGATATCTTGTTCTGCAGAGAAGGTTTCCTATTCTATATTAATTAAGTTGCTTTCATCAGAATGAGTCCTGCATAAGGAATGGGTAAATCTCACTTCTACTGGAGTTCAAAAAGCTGTTTAAACTGGGAGGTGTTTGCCATATTCATGATAATTTGTTTTTATGTTTCTGTATGCTCTTTACATTTACACTAGCTTCTATTCATACCTGTTTTTCCACATCCGTAAAGCAGTCTCACAAACTAAAAGAAAGATGGTAGAAAATTATTATGATTTTTTAGCTGTAAATGAGCAGAACTGTGAAGTGACTGAGCTACCAACCAAAATTAGATCTATTATAGTATAACATCTGTTACTCTATGATGCTTCCTTCTGACTTATAAATTCCTATGCAATTGAATAATTCTGCTACCATATCAAAACCTGACAAATGGGCTATGTTAATGTCTCAACCTATTGACTAGACAGTCAAGCTGTGCAGCCAGAAAAAAAAAAATCCTATTTACCAGAAATGCAAAGTTTGTAAAAAATTGCATGAAGATCAGTTTATACTTTGGATGTCTAAAATTTCTTCAAAACTTAAGAATTATTTTCCTCTTTCAACATAGCTAAAACTATTTCCTACATTTTGAATCTGCCTCAGTTACAATATATTTTACAGTACGTTTTGTAGGACAGAACATGCACTGAAAATCATCTACATTTGGAAGGTTCTCATAGTTGGTGTAATCTTTTTCACAGCACAGGATGACTGGATAAAAATTTAGAATAATTATGGAATATTGTTTTCTTACAGGGTTATGTTTCTCTGTTCCTGGCTCATGCTAAGATTCTCTTTCTGTTTCTTCAATCTGCAGTTTTAGCAAGAATTGTATTCCCAACTTTTTTCATTTGAAGTAACATTTGGCAGGCTTTCTCTAGCACTGAACCATATGCATATGGGTCAAATTGGATTGGAGGAAATAATTTCTTATGGGAAAGTTGTAAAATCAGGATATTGCCTTCCAGAAATATGTGAAAATTTACAATTTTGGCTTTTATTTGGCTTTTTCGTGTTCCTATGAACTTGTCCACTAGTGCACTGTACTTTACAAATTCTGATTTAAATTCTTTCCATTCAACAGGAAGCCATAGCTTGCCTCTTCATCCAAGCTGTTGCTTCACTTGGTTACATGTAATCCAGAGAAAGTTACTGTGCTCTTATTTTCCAACACAGCAGAAAACTTCTTGTTTTGCTATACTCAAAAATTTGAGATCTGTTCTGTAAATTTATAGAAGAGATGTGGAACAAGATGCAATTACTTTAGTAGTAACACATGTCTAAATCAGGGAGGTCATTTCTGAAAATAAAAAGTACTGAGGAAAGGTTTCCAGTTCTTGAAAGGCACTCAGCAGGAAATACAGCCCTGGGAATACTCTGTGTTTTTATTATATGAAATTAAAGGAGTCTGTGAAATATTGAAACTTTTTTTCCTTAAAATACACCAATTGTTTCTGATAAAACTTTGTTTGTGTTAGAGTTTCCTAGAAAACATTTGACGGGTTTACTACAACTTACTCATTTTGTCTCTATTTTATATCGTTATCCCTGGTTTGCAAACCTCCAAGTTGTCAGGAGTTCACACTGTATATTTAGAATAGCCAAAGAAAAAATTTTCATGGCATCAGTGATGTTAAAGCTGCCTCAAATCTTAGCTCATCAGCAAATCTGATTGGAAAATTCCAGTTCATCAAAACTGAATAGGGTTCATAAAAATCAGCGTGATTCAGTGAACCACAAGCAGCTCCTCTTACAGTCCACCAGAAATTCCCTACATCTGGCTTAGTGAATCACAGAACAGTTGAGGTTGCAAGGGGCCTCTGGAAGTCACTTGGTCCAAACCTCCTGCTCAAGGAGGACCCCCTAGAATAGGTTTCCCAGGGCACCTTTTGAATGTCTCCAACAATGGAGACTCCACAACATTTATGGGCAATCTCTGCCAATGTGCAGGCACCCTCTGCTTCCTGACATGCAGACCAAATCTGTGTTCCTGTCTGTGTCTGTTGCCCTTGTCCTGTGACTGGACACTCCTGAAAAGAGATTAGCTCCCTTCAGATATGTTTATGCGTTGCGGAGTTTCCCCCCTGAGCTCCTCTTCTTCAGGCTGAAGAATCTCAGCTCTCTCTTAGAAGACTTCCACTGGACTGTCTCCAGCATGTCCATGTCTCTTTTGTATTTGGAAGCCCAGAACTAGGCACAGTACTCCAATTTTGGCCTCCTCAAGGTGGAGTAGAGGGGAACCTTCCTCAATTTGTTGCCAACTGTTCTTCTTATGCAGCCAGATGATCATGTCTCAACAAGTTCTGGTGCATCAGATTGTTTCTCCCCAGATTTTGTACTTCCCTATGTCGGTTGACGTGCATAAGGTTCTTTTTAGCCCATTTCTCCAGCCTGTTGAGATCACCCTGGTGTTTTAGCCATCATCTGCAAACCTGCTGAGGGTACACTCTGTCAGATCATCCAGATCATTACTGCAGAAGTTGAACAGTATAGGACACTCTATAGACCCCAGTGAGACACTTCTAGTTAGTGGTTCCAACTAGACTTCGTACCACTGATCACAACCCTCTGAGCTATGCCCTTAAGCCAGTTTTCAGTCCTCACTCTCTGCTCATCCTGCTTCATCAACATCTCTTTGGACATCTGATTAACTTGATCCAGTAGAAGATGTCCCTGCCCATGGTGTGAGGGTCAGAAGGAACCTTAAAGATTACCTAGTTCCAAACCATTCTAAGCAATCCTGTGCTTCTATGATTTTATGGGACACATTGTCAAAAGCCTTATGAAGTCAAGGTAGACAATATCCACTGGTCTGCCCTCACCAAACCAGTTGTTCCATCATAGAAAGTTATCAAACTGTAGATCCCCAATTCCTACTTCTTGCCCTATTTTAAGAGGTGTTTAAAATACATGTAGACATGGTGCCTAGAAACATGGTTTAGTAGTGGGCTTGGTAATGCTGGGTTAATGGTTGGACTTCATAATCTTGAGGGCCTAAATGATTGCATGGTTCTTTCACTTAAAACATGTAAGAATATATACAACAAACTTAATATAAAACCATTCATTGTTGAATCACTAAGGTACAAGAAAATAAACCATGTATTCATTGTTTGAATTTTGCATATTAAGACATCACATAAAAAGAGTATTTCCTGAGAAACAGGTTTATAAATATCATATTTTAAAATTAAAACTACTTAAACTGGATTATATACTTTAGAATATAAAATAGAGTTTTAAATATATCAGTAAGCCAAAATCATCTATCCAACATCTTAGAAGTCAGAAATCTGACTTTTGTTGTTGAAAAATTACAAAGGATATATAAAAACCATGAGATGAAAATTTGAACCAGTGTCATAGCAACTCCAGTAGGTAAGTTTAGATTTTTTCTTTAGTACTGAGGCTGGTAGAAAAGTCTTAAAGACAGCAGACAATCTGTTAGAGTTCTGCAAGATTCACATTCTTGATTCACAGGCAAAGGGGGAATATTTCATTAAAAATGACAGTAAATTAGATGTATTCAATCTGAACAGAGAAGCAGTAATATGGTGAAATGACATCCAGCAGAAGAGCTTAAAGTCAGCCTCCATCAGAATGTTTGAGCTATCAGGGAACAGGCAGCTGTGTCTATGTGTGTGTGTGTGTTCACCTCCCCCAACCCCTGGATCATGTTACCTAAATTCATCATGGGAATGTTAAGTACATCACTCTGAAATAACGGATTGAACAATACTTGTATCCCAACAAAAGTTGAACAGAGATACAACAGAATTATTTTGAGCTCTTTTACATCTCTGACAATGGAAGCTTAACTGAACTTGCTTTTGCTGTATGGTTATAGCAGTTTTTACTTCACTGATGCAAGCCAACTCCTTTGACAGTCAGCTTGTGTGGCTGACTGCCCTGCGAGATACCTGTGCTATCTCCTGGCTGATTAGCTGGAGTGCAGCTAGAAGTGCATCTACTGCAGCTCAACATAGACCTGTGCCTGAGCCAGCTTTTCACCCAGTTCTGAAGCTTACATGGGATTTAGAGTATCACATATTGACTAATTCATCCTGACGTTGGAGGAAACTTAGAGAAACACTAGCAAGAATCTACTGGAAGTTTATTTTGAAAAGCAGTGTAGGCCATGGCTGTTGGTGCCAGTCCAGTTCCATTAAACTTGGTGCCAGAGCCAGTGATTCATAACTGTTTATTCAACAAATCTTAATCTATGAATGAGACTACCTCAACAAGTTTAAGTTGGAATACAAAATACAAAAAAACAGCCTAATCTGATTTATAATTCTGTATTTTTGCTACCACCTGTAGTTAGATTGTGATATTTACTCTTTTAATATACACACAAACTCAGTAATGAAAAATTACCTAAATTTTGCTAGCAAAACTTTGGAGTCTTTCAGTCAAAACTTCTTAAGTAGCTAGTAGAGAAATTAGATTAATTCATGACTAGCAAATATGTGTCAAGTCAGTTTCTCAGGTATTATAGGGACAATAAACAACAAAAACCACCATTTCAGTATTAAGTGATTAAAAGCAGAAAGTCTCACTTTAGGCTCACTGAAAACCATTTTGGGCAAGTTCTAGGAAGGTATTTGAGCAGGAATCTCAAATAGAATAAAAGAAACAATTGTTTTTAATACTATTAAAAGAAACCTAGCTCTCACTGGGAGTAATAAATCCAGTATCTCTCAATAGACTGTAGTGAGAGACATGATAAAAGAGCACCAAAAAGTGCAAAGATGAGACATCATTGTGGAGCTTCAGGTAATCTTTCATTGCAGAGTAGGTGAGAGATGCTAAGAATTACCAGTAAATTTGGGTGCATGCAACCACCTGTGTCTTTCCCTACTTGCTACCAGGGCCCTAAGGGTACCACTGAGACCTGCTTCCCATTCTATCCCCCTACATGTCCATCAGTGGCATCACTGGCACTGCAGCAGGGTAAGCTCCTCACTGCCCACAGTCCTGCCCTGCCCAACCAGGGCCCTCCCAAACTGGGTCTACATGCCAGGGAGCTGTGTGGTGCTGCTCTAATCACACAGAAAATCACAGAAGTGAAACCTTAGTCAAACTTGTATAATGTATCAAGAAGATGTGGTTTATTAAAGATTCTTCCAAACATCAATAACCAGAATGAGAAGGACAAAGAGTAAAATCTTTCTGGGCATTTTCATTTTGGAAGTATCATAGAATTGTAGAATGGTTTGGGTTGGGAGGGGACCTTTCAGACCACCTAGTTCAAACATTCCTGCTTTGGGCGGGGACATTTTCACCTAGCCCAGTTGTTCAGAGCACCACCCAATCTGGCCTTGAAAATCAAGTATTTTGTTATTCATCTTTCAGTCTTATGGTTTCTGATCAAATGTCCATGTCTACTACAGCTGCAATAATCTTGCATTAGTTGAACGTGCCTGAATAATCCAGAATTTTTCCAGAATTTGAATCTGACTGTGATTGTTTTGGACGTATGTTGAATCATCTCCAAAAACTGGATTCATGCCCAGTGAAAATCATTTGAGTTGGTACCAAAGAAATGCATGCATCTAAAACCATAAAAGCTTTTTGAAAATAATTGCTTATGCCTAAATGCAGAATAAACAAAGCAGAGAAAAGTAATCAAAAATGTACTGAACAGCTTTAATACATACAGTCTAAATTTTTGGGACTATTAGACAAACTAATCCATAGCATTGTGAAGGGCCTGAACACATATAAAAGAGTGGGGAATGGAAGGAAATGCTTCAGAATTACGGAAGACTCAGAAAACCTAATATTCACTTGATTTCTGTTAAAAATATGCTTTTCAATATTTCATGAATATTGTGTATATTACTATATACAAATATACACAATACATATATACATATATATAAAAAAGCAGTTCTAGTCACTGTTTGAAAGAAACTAGGCAGATTGTTTATGAATTTTAACTTGCCAGGTGAGGAATATAGTGAAATGCAATGAACTATAATACAAAATAAGACCTACTGAAGAGCTAAGGAAATATTAACCAGCAGTTTTCATTTGGTAATGAACAATTAAAAGCACTTGCCATAAACAACAGAACCCTTCAGAAAGTTCTATCCACAGAATTCTACAGGAAAGCTTCCTAGTCATTCAGTCTGGTTATTTTAGATTAGGACCACAATTTATTTAGCTGTAGGATTATCAACAGTGGTTGATTTCAATCACATATAACAAGGGCTGTATCTGTAAAAGGATTTTGACATCTAAAATCTGTGTCCAAAAATGTAGTCCGCAATAACATTGGGACTGAACATCTAGACATTTTTATCCCACTTAATCCCATCTGGGACCCAATAAGAAAGTGGAATTTCTGGGGATGCCTGATCTGTCTCCAATGAAACTGTAGACATGCATTCCTTATAGTGTAAATTGGCCACAGAAGGAAATTTTAGCTAACAAGGTAATGGTCTGAACACTTACCTAGGCAACAAGAAACTAGCACCAAAACATCTTACCTCCTCAGTACCCTAACTGGATTTCAAAATAATTTTTCTTTCATTACTTTTCCTTACAAGTAGAATGCACCTTTTATTATTGGTTTTGTTCACTTCTATGTGAGAAGAAGAGAAGTTATAGAACTGCTTTAATGGATATTTTGAGTCACATTTTAGTCAAGTTAATCTCAGAATGCACAGAGAAACAAATCAAGGCATTCACTTCCTTGTGTGTATATAATCCTTGTAGGAAGAGATTGTTTCCCATAAATTCTGGGAATCTTATGGTTGCCTGACAATCACATATAATTACTTAATTCATTGTTAATGGAGCATGACTGTGGCAGGTACAAGACCATTTGGGAAGAAGTATTGGGCAGGATAATAATTTACACATTTGATTTCTATTAAATTTTTTTATTGGAAGGGTGTTGTTGAACCCCACTAGCACTTTATTAAACGGCCTGACTGTAATCAGCACAGTATTGTTTCTCTCTAAGCTTTCCAGCAGCATATGATTATGTGAAATTATTAAGGTTAGCATGCTTATGAATCTTACCCTGCATGTGTAAATATTTTATTTGTGTAGCTATACAATTAAAAAAGTATTCCTGACAACTGGTCTTATAAAAATTGAGAGATTGTCTGATTTTAAGCTGTATATGACACCAAGTATATTTTTCCAGCACATAAAATCCATTTTGTTATGCTGCAGCAATTTTGCGTCTGAGACTTTGCACTATGTTGTTTACTAAATATTTTCTGCGTGAAGTTTAGTTCATTTATATAAAATTGAATTGAGCTGGGGAGCACTGAAACCATCAGATTCTTAAGTTCAGTGTTAATGGCATTCTTTGACCTCTACAAGACCTTGTACTGCTGGCAATAAATAAGTCAGTTTTACTATAATACATTTGCCTTATTGTAAATATCTGCAGTGGCATGGGACCACTGCTGTTTAGCAGGAAGGGAGTCACACTGTTATTTCAGAAAGAGAGCAGACTATGGGAATTAAGTTGCTGGGGGAGGATGTCTAGTTTTTCTATTTGCCCCAATATGTGAGCTCTCAGTATGACAGATGCTACATTTCTTTCTTTACTGAAAAACTTAGAAGGTTGCCTTCATCTGTAATGCTTTTCAGATTACTTTGACAAGTTCTACAAGCAGTAACAAAAGTCCCATACACTTTTTAATGTGTAAGAAAAATAAATCCTATCCCATTAAAAGATCTTCAAGTTGTTTGAAGACTGGGAGAAAAGATCTAAGTTGTAAGGAACGTGGTTGCTTGAAGATGTGAAGGAAACAGTAAAGAGAAATATATTCCAGTGAGCTGAGTAAGAATTTGACGTTAGCTAAGCAAACTATAAAAAGAAAGTAACAAGGTGGGAACATTAATAGTGAGCTGAAGCACATACAAATTACTAAGAGGCATTAAGGAGACTGTATTGACTGCTAAAAGAAATTAGAAGATGATTGGGGAAAAAAAAGCAATCTAGATTATTAAATTTAAATAGAAAGAGGAAAAAATATTGCGATGGGAAAGAAAGTGAAGAGATAGAAAAGCTATTGGAAAGCATTAATAATATGGAAAAAGATGGAAGGAAATTACATGGGAAGAAAGATGATCAAGAGCCAAATTAAGCACTTGATGACTAAAAAGTGGGCATATGAAGTCAGTGTTTTTGAATCTCATCTCTTCCTCAAATGACAGAGTGGGAAGCACTGAAAGGAAGAACCAAAGAAGGCAGATATCTTGGAGGCCTTGAAGACAGGAACAAGAGTCACAGAACACTAAAGGCAATGTGAACTAATAGGAAGAATAATTCCTAAAGAGCACCAGAATTCAGTATAGTTTTCTCTCCAACTCATGAATTCTGAAGCCAAACTTCATTGAATTTCTGCATCATTGGAAGCTAAACCACTTTTTTTTTTTTTCTAAGTCCCAAGACCTTCCCAAGGCTTAAGTTTACATGCAAAATTGTATAGTGAGGGAATATGGAGTTAGAAAACCTTAGAAGTAACCTCCTAATCTCTGTCCCTGGGTATATTTGACACTAGTTGCCTAGTGGCATTTCTACATATTTTATTTCTAAAAGATGCTTGTTCATCCTGACTACCAAAGCACTTTTGAGCTGTAGCTTCCAGTTTTGAAAACATTGCTCAGATTAATTTTTAAAAATCTGTATTCTGTAGATATGCGAAGAAATAATAAACTCATTAAAAGGTTCTCTACATAATAACAACTTAAACTTCTGGTGTTATGCATAAATGTATTCCTCCTACGCACAATGACTGAATTGTTTTAATATTGTAATTTAAATACTCTGTAGGCTTTTATTATAGAACTTGTTAGTTAGGCTTTCAGTAATTTTTTGGGAACAAAGTTTTTTCTTGGCAGCAGACTAATTTTTTTTTTTACCTAGTTTCTTTAGAAGACAGCTAGTGAAATAATTTGCCTCCTTTCATGTGGATTACAAAGGTCTAAAATACAATGTTGCAACAGAGGAGTGTGATTAACGAAAGCAAGAAAGATGTACCTACATCAGAGACATGAATACAGTCAAATTGTTGACTACTTTTTTCTTAATTTTTCACAAAATACTGATCTCATAATTAAAAACTGGTTTTTTTACATCTTAAATTTTGTTTATTTCTTGTCTCCTTCTAAAACTAGGATCACAGGGAATGGGCTGCTTGGCAGCCCTCCTGTTATAGTTTATCTCACAATTCTAGTAACATTTGGTTCTTGGCCAACAGAAAATACATTTCCCCACAGTTAAGAAAAGCATTATGCAAAAATATTATAGAAAAATCAGCTCTGTGCTCTCCTGTTGTCCTGGAGATCTGTATGGTATGATTCCCAGGAGCACAGACTGATATCTATCAAATTTATTCACTTCAGACCACCACAGAGTAGAATAAATATTTTTCAACATAGTGTACTCACTTAGTGTTATCTCTTCATAGACTCCTAAGCTACAAGTAATTAGTACAAGTATTACTTTACACTCTCTGTGCAGTGGTCACATTAAACAGCTTTCCTCACAAATTACAGAACTCACATCTGGTGCCTCGACCTTGGGGCATATACTTCTGTGTAATTGTGAAGTTCCATGTACTTCTATATCTATTATCAGGTTTTAGGCAGAAACTTTTTCTTCTACCAGCTTTCAAACTTCAATGCATATTTTTTACATATTATGATAAATATACATTTAAATTCCTGCCTTATGCCAAGATCAGAGACAGACAGTTAATTGTTGGTCTGTCTTTGACAACAATTTAAAGATTTAGTAATAATGTTCAGAACCAATAACGTTTCAGTCCTTTGCAGGGCATCCATGAAACATTTTGGAAAATAAACTCACAGGAAATACATTATTTTTTTCATGTTAGTAATGTTACCAAATATAGCAGTTTGTATAAATTTTGTTTGTAAGCAAGAGATATGATTCAATTTTTGAATAGGCTTATAGTGGATATATTCTATGGTCTTTGAAGAAACCCATTTCTTTTTCACACATGGGTGCTAATCATAACAGAACAGCATCAAGGGTATTGTAGCAATCTAGTCTCAGTTGTAAAGTGATGTTTATGACACTAATTGATTTTTTTATACACAACAGTTATTTTCTGGCTTTTCAATATAAGTCATAGTAATCCTTGTATTTAGTGCTACAAAGCTCTGGACAAATGTTGCATGTATATGCTGTCATTTGAAAAGGTAATTCACAGGGAAAGGGCTTGCTGAGGAACTACCAGGTCTTATTGCCCCTGCCTGACTTCCCCTATAGTATCTTCCTATATGGCCCACTAGCCCATGCAAATATAATTTTTTTATATTTTTTTGAGAATAAATGGGTATGTGTGTTTAGGAAACCTCATAAAAATCAGTCCTGTCATTGAATCTATTGTTGTGAGTATAGGTGATAATTTCACTGGAAAGTTGCAAGCACAGGGCTTGCAAAGAAAGGATCTACCCAAATTTAGTTCAGATCCTCATCTCTTGTGGTGCAAGAGTCATAGTTGACTGCAGATAACATGAAAGAAAATTATCAACAAGTATAAGAACTTTCAAACCCCAAGCATATAATTGCCTTTAAACATATTGCTTTCTTGATAATCTGTTTGATGAGCAAAGATAATTTGGCCTCTGTATTTTTTGTACTGAAAAAACCCCAGCAAGTTCCTATAGTTACATGTGTTAGCTAAAGCATACATATCCTTTTTAAATACACAAACCAAAGGGGTGGGGGAGGTGATTTTTTTAATATTCTGAAAGTATTCATTGCTGTATTTTAGTATTCCATACATTTTCCCCCCATGAAAATAACCTATAAATAAATTAATAAAATGTATTTTAATTATCTGTAGATGATACAGTCCAAGAACCTGCATTGTCATGGAGCCCTTTCAATAATCCAAAGTGAGATTATCACTCATTAATCCAGAAGAAAAAACAGGATTCCACCAGATACAAGTAGAAATACAATCTTACAAAACATACAATATAGTTCTAAAAACTATTAGTATAAAAGAGAAAAATAACTATTATTTTGGAATTCTGAATAATTCTTAAGGAACTTACACCATCTGCAGGTTCCATAAAATGAATAAAAATCATTCTGTCTTTTTCTCTATATTGAACAGTATTTCCTATCATGTTTTCCTTTATGCTTACTGCGCTCTTCTTTTAAATAAGCTTACCATTGTTATATATTTAATCTTGAAATATTCTCTTCCATTTAACTTATTGATACTGTACAAAACATTGAATTCAAGGTAGAAGAGGACAATAGGTATTGTAGAATATTCTGATATATATGGACAGCAATTTCCTACTTTTTTATCTAAAATTTTTACATGAGCTGTTTAGCTTCAATTACTTCAATAATCATACAGGAAAATAAATGTTTATTTGACTGGGATTTATTTCTTATGTTTACCTTGATTTCTATTAAAATAATGATGGATTTTGTTGAAAACTTCTGTATGAGTCTTGGCTCCATGTTCTAATATGACCAAAACCAAACACCAAAGTTAACTGCTTTTTATAGAAAAGCTTTTCTACTTTTTTTTTTCATTGAAAACACAATACAATACTTATATTCCTTTTCTATGTGATCTCAGTTTTCTGAAATAATTATTTGATGAAGGCAAATGAATTTTTCCAAACAGATCAATCTCTGTGAAAAGGGAACATCCACATATCATATGTAGATTGAATACAAATTACATGCACTGAGAATGCCCTGTTCCTACTTTCAAAAAGTCTCATTTTTCAGTAGACATAATATTCTTATTAAATTCAGCTACTAGAGAAATAGAGATAGTCTCTAAAACAGTCAGACTCCAAGCCAGATTTATGTAAAAGTTAATTCCAGATGGATGACACTGTGGGGGGGTATGTGTGTATGTAGGAATACCAAAAAGAAACCTGTGCTAAGAAAATTATGAGAATCACCTAAGGCAGTAGGCCTTAGTATTGTAGTGCAAATTGAATAATCTGAAATTTACAATTTATTGCAAAGAAAGCACATTGTAGAGGTATGAAAACAATGCAGTAGACAGTTCTACTATGAAAGTCACACAACAAATTAGTATTAAATGATAAACATGTAGAAAGTCACACAACAAATTAGTATTAAATGATAAACATGTAGTGGCAACACACTTTTGTTTAAAATGGTCAGTGCTAGAGGTACCAAAGGTAATTAAGGAGTTTGCTCTAACATCAAATAACAAATCTGGAAATCTTCTCTTTCTTTTGCATAAATCCTAGGATCATTTGGAGATTCCAGTGCACAAGTAGGAAGAAATAATATTTTAAACAGGTGGTAATCATTGCTGCAAAGATGTTTATCACAACTATCATCATGGATTTTGCAAGTTATTGAAAAAAACCAGGGTAATTTCTTTGGGTATTTTTAAACTCCAAGCATTAACTTTTGAAATATTACTTCCAGTGCACATCACTGGGAAATAACCATTTAAAGCATTCAAATGAAATAATGGCCAAGATTTTGGTAAATAAAGATTTCCTGTCACACTATTTCAGGACATCTAAAATTTCATGCATCAAACAAAGCGATATTTCACAAACTGTATCTGAGCATGTCTGGAGAATGCAAGAAGTTGGATTTCCCACATCTATTTGCAGAGCTAATATTCTTTGAGTTTGGACTTCTTCCAGAGCCTACTTTTTATTTTGCCAAAAGTAACTATGGCAATGTCCTATTCAGACTCATTTTGGTCATCCTGGTTTGAGCAATACATGTGGCTGGGAAAGTCTGACTATAATTCCAGAAGTTGAAAGTCCATAAGAGAAGATAATAAATGTTATATTTTTTAAGATAAATATTATTTTCATTAATTTTGGATTATTTGACTCAGTCTGTCAGTAGGCTTACCACAAGCTAAAGATGAGAGTTTATCCTTACAGTCAGCAAATAGCTCAAAACACATCAATTACTTCTGTTAAAAATTCACAGAAATTCAGTTACCTTAGAGGCAAATGAAACCAGTGAGAAATGTTTTCTATGCCTGATAAGTAGGTATATAAACCCAAGTATTAGCTCATTTTTGGTTGACTAGAGCCCAAACTGTCTCCATCTGTTTTGTGCATTCATTACACTGCTTATATTACTTGAAGTCAGTTTACAGCAACACAGTAAATTATAATATTCACATTATTATGCAAATTAGCCCTAATCCATAATCTATATTCCCATATGATTTGGTGTTGAATTTGAATCAGTGAACTCTGAAGCTGGTTGAATTCTACATAAAGTTCCATCTATTTTTCTCAGGACCATATTAAATTATCTTCTGCACTACTATTTTCAGATGTCTGAGAGGTTCAAATGATGGTCACAAGCTAATGTTTATTATCTTCCCTGTGACAAGTACTCCATGACTTTGGAATAATAAAAAAAGGATGTAACTTCTGTCTAGAAATGTAACTGACTAAATATAAAAGTGAGCTGAAAATTACCTAAAATAACCCAACCCAGTTGTATTTTGATATTTTGATCTGTTTTTTTTGTTGTTGTTGTTGTTGTTTGTTTGGTTGGGTTTTTTTGTTTTTTGTTTTGTTTTAAATCTAATGTGATATTCATTAATTCCACTGCACAGATAGGACAAAGGGCAATCTTTGGTCACAGAGCCAGGATGGACAGTTTCTCACCAGTTGGGGGTCATGTCCTTCCTACTTTTACACACATGGATGTGTGTAAAAGGATGAACCATCCTTCCCTAACAATAACTAAACTTTTATTAATTTTTGTTACAGCAGATTCAGTGACATTGTTGCTATAGTGGCTGGTAAAAAGCCAATCTGTGTTTTCCAACATAGCCTTTTTTTTTGTGAGGTAGCTCTCTTGCAAAGCAGAGAGCTAAAAACAATGACAGAATCTTTTCTTTGGGCTCTGGAAAGCTGTTTGTACAGTAAAACTAACCCCACATTAAGGATTTCCAGTTTATACCAGTTGCTCCATTAGTCCATTTAGGAGGTCAGCTGCTAGTGTCAAAACCACACTGTGTAACCTGAGCAGCCTGTAGGGCACGAGGTGTGTCTGCCTTTCACACAGCTCAGAAAACACTGCTTATCCACAGCCACGTCTGCCTCAACGATGAGCTCTAATCAGAAGTCAAGAAGATGTAAACATTTCTGATACTCATCAAGTTTTCTCTTCAGAGTGAATTGCTGTTAGGGCAAGAGTCTTTCATAATTACAGTCTAAATAGAACACATCTTTCTAAAGCTATTTGCTTACAGACCAAAAAATAACTTGGAAGAGGTTGTGTAACATTGCCACCTGGTGACATTTCTTGTAAAATTTTTGTTTCAAAGCTTAAAATTAATTTTAACTTCTGTAATTTTTGCATGCTATTCCTCTTCACAACTAAGTATAATATTATCTAATAATAATAAACATGTATGCATTTAAAGGCAAAATACTCAGATTTCATTACATAGTAAAATGAAGCTAGAATATCCTGAAGTTATTTCTTATTATTCTCATTAGTGAGGTTTCCAGGGCAGATTGCCAATAGACTACTATTTCAAACACAGAATCACTTTCTTACTTAGATTCATATCTGAAAAAAAAAAAAAAATTAAACTGACCCATATGTTTACAGAATACTATTAGACATGGCACAAAACTTCACACCCCATTTACCAGGCTGCAATGAAATACAACAATAAATAGTTCTGTTGAAGAAAACATAATTAAATAGAATACTCTGCGAAAAATAAGCTCCATTTTCACAGGACATGAAACACCGCAGCTATAATACTGCACACAGCAGTTAAGGTCATTTTAACTGCTTGGAGGAAGATTATGCATGGCAGTAGGAATTACTTGGAATTCCATTTATTGCCTAGAAATGATTACCTCTAGGTGTTTGGTGACATTGGGTCCATCAGAAACACTAGGTAAGGAATGGACATTTCAAAAGCATTTGAAATCCAGTATCTCTTATGTAGTCATTTGAAGAATTTCCAGGGGTAGAAGGAATCAGTCTCCTCAAATACTAAATGTGATCACTTTTCTGTAAGTAAACTCTTTCCAAGTAAAACTGCTAAATATACTGAATTCCCACTTCCCTTAAAATTCTGTGAAATCTATAGATCACTTGCCTGGTAAATGAAAAATTCTCATTCTTCATGAAAACAAGTAACTGTAGTCCCCTGTCACAACAGGAAACAACAATGTGATTTTACATACAAATGTCTGTGTGTGTATATATATTTATGCACTGCACACACATATATAAAGCTATTAATTACACTATATTTGTTTGAAAGTAAACTAAGTTTTCCATTTGGTTACATTTCTTCCTCCTTTTAAAAGTAGTACTTTTCTTTTTACCTAAAAATGGAAGCTATTGTGAGAAGTTGTTTGGCACCCAGGTGGCAGTACTGTCATAGAGGAAGCAGAGCCTATATCACTAAGACCTTGTTTAGTCTCAGCTTCTGGGTGGGCACCATGCCAGTCTGACAGATGGGCATCAATAATGGCAGCAATGTGCCCTTGCATGTGCCTGTGCATCTACTGTGTTTGCCTAGGGAAAGGCTTTCATCCAAGATTGTCCAAACAGCTGTTCATTCTGAGTTTCTATCCTTATTGTTAAGAAGAGATGTCAACACTAATCCATTTTTAAGCTAGATTAATTATTTTTAAAAAAAGAAAAGTAAAGCAGCTTTTTGGCTGGTAGAGTGGGAGCAAAGTCAGTATCTTTACACAAGCACATCGACTTCATAAAGCCCTTAATTCCAGCTTCTGAGTAAAAGAACAACTGAGAAGCCATGGTTACTCAGGACAAAACAAGGAAATAAAGCTGTGTCATCAAAAACATCTAAATATGGATGAGATCAAGCTTAGCATGATAGTCCAGCTGGATCCAAGTACATTTCTGCCTCTGTGATCAAGTGGTAGCTACTTGGACAACCACTGCTCCATATAACAGTTCTTAGAGGGTTCATGCTCCCCACCTAGTCTCATGTTCTGATGGTATCTGGAATATCTTTCTCCTAAAAATGTTGCAAGGTGACAGGGGAGGATTGAAAAGAGGATGTAATAATCAGTAAAAAGCCATCATATGCCTCACAGTGCCAAACCTAATCCCACCTCCATTGCAGTAAGGGGAGGAAAATGAGTAACTTGACACAGAAGTTTCTGGTAGTGCAAAATCTGCTTTCTATGCCCTTTCTTTTAGGTATTAAATCAATTAACTGAAATCACACATGACCAAATCCTGGAGCCTAGATGCTGGTCTGTGAACTTTCCATATCTCACGGCTCTCAGACTAGCAGTTAGACAGTTGACAAATTACAGCTCTGAAGTTACTGACATTGTATCACCACTTCATGGCTACAAAATCTGTAAGGCCTGCTGGTTCAGCAGCTCTAAAGGACTTGGCTGAATGTATGGATATATGTAGTGTCCAGCAATTGTTACATCATCTTTCTTTAAGTCATTTGGATGACAAAAATATGTAGGCTCCTGTGGCTGATTCAGCACACCCAGCCTGCAGGGCTGACATGCAAATATTCATTCCAGAAAATTGCTATATCCCCTTGGATTAGAGAGGTTGCATAAAAATTCTTCCCAGTTAATGTGGATCTCAATTATGATTATGCATATTGATTCAGATTTATTAGATGCAAGAAAGGATGACAACAACACTGAATTAAGAACTAGAAATTCAATGTAGATATTACTACATACATCAATTTTTTCCTAATTTGTATATATTGCCTTTCCAGCTGATTTTATTCCTTGTACTGAACCTGTGTGCTATATTTGCAACCTAAATATGGTATCTAACAAAAATTTACTGCTTGGTTACTTTTGAAAGATAGATTGAAAAAAAAAAAGAGTTGTATGTTTTAGTCCGATTACATCTTCCTAGGTCAGGTTCCATTTCAATTGTTTCTTTCCAACGGTAATCTCTCAAGGGGCTAGTATATAATCTATATCAAAAAGCAAAATGAAACAAAGTAGAAAAGTCATAGTATTTTCATTGTTAAAGTTTCAACTCTTTTGGTAAAGGAAGATTTTATTTTTATTTTTTACAACAGCTGGATTTCTTTGCGTGCTCCTGACAGTATTTTAGCCATTTAGTTGGAAGACATGGGTTCCATTCTGACTCAATGAAATAGAAAGGTTATTTTAGTTTAATTGCCCACCAACAGCTCTTAAAATGAGTACTCAAACAAACAAAAAATCCTCTTCTAGATCTGCTTTGCCAAGAAAGATCATGCTTCTAAACAGGAAATTTTTGGGTAAAGAGAAGAAGGCAATATGCCCAAGTTGCCTTTATATCAATGTTAAATTTTTTGCTCTGTTAAACACTTCAAACTTGAAGTATAATACAATAACATCATAAAGTCTGATGTAAATAAACAGTGCCTCCTGAGCAAGTTCCCTGACAAGACAAAGCTGGGAGGAGTGGCTGATAGCCCAGAGTGCTGTGCAGCCCTTCAGAGGGACCTTTGCAGGTTGGAGAGATGGGCAGAGAGGAACCAGCTGAAATTCAACAAAGGAAACTGCAGGGTCCTGTACCTGGAGAGGGAAAAAGCCCTGACATCAGACAGGCTAGGGCCACCCTGCTGGAAAGCAGCTCTGTGGAAAAGGTCCTGTGGTTCTGGTGGACACCAAGCTGTCCATGAGCCAGCAGTGTCCTTGTGGCCAAGAGACCAGTGGTGACCTGGAGTGCATTAGGAAGAACATTCCAGTAGGGCAATGGAGGTGATCCTGCCCCTTTACTCAGCTCTGGTGAGGACATATCTGGAGTGCTGTGTCCACTACAAGAGAGACATGTAGAAGCTGGAGCAGGTCCGGCAGAGGTCAATAAGGATGATTAAGAGATTGGAGCATCTCTCTTATGAGGAAAGGCTGAGGGAGCTGGGCCTGCTCAGCCTAGAAATGAGATAACTGAGATGAGGCTTCATCAATGTCAGTCAGTATCTGAAGGGAGGGTGCCAAGAGGATGGAGCCAGGCTCTGCTCAGTGGTGTCAAGCAATAGGACAAGAGGCAATGGACAGAAATTGTTGCATAGGAAATTTCACCTGAACATGGCGAAGGTGACCAAGCACCAGAATAGATTTCCCAGAGAGATTATGAAACTCCCTCACATTCTAGAATCACCTGGAAAAAATCCTGTGCTCTAGGATTACCCTGCTTGAGCAGGGAGCTTGGACCAGATGACTCAACATGTGGACACTTCTTTAACCATTGTGTGATTCTGTAACCTCTGGTAAACTAAAAGACTTCTGGAAAATATCCATCAACAAGTACATAAAAGATATGATCCCTTCCTATTGAATTCATACACATGGCCTTCACAGAATTTCCATAAAATCACACGACATTACAGCTTTGACTGAAAAAATAAAGTGTTCTTCACACAACACTATTGCTTTAAAACATCTTTCATATTCATAGAAGTGACCCAAGCAGTTACTGGAAAACATTTCAAAAGATGATTGCATTCTTTTCTTCATGATATAAAAACCATCTTTTGACGCCCATCATTTTAATGTTTCTTGAAAGTTCATTGAAGCTTACAAATAAACTTTCTACATCAAAACCTGGGGTATCCATGCAGTATTTTGTTCTACTGTGAAAGCCACAACAATTACAGATTAGCCTGCTAGATATTTGGCTCCTATTTCCCTAACTTTCTAAAGGCAACATTTTCTTTTGGAACTCATTATTATGTGTTTCCTTGACAATCTTTCACATCTAGCCTTCAAAGCACAAATGACTATGAGCTTGGCAGCCTTAAAACACTTTTCATCAAAAACACCCATAAAATATTTTCTTAATTCTCTTTGTATTGGTGGCAACACAGCAAGTGGGGAAAAAAGGCAGCACAAAGTATTTATAACTTTTCTCCTGCTGCCTGAGGAAAAAAAGTGCATAGGTATCTGTATATACAACTGTAAATAGTCCTACACATGTGCATTCTACAAAATATGTTGTGATGTTATTTGGGTAGCATAGTGCTGGGACATTGCTCCCCAAACCTCCACTTCTTGTTTCCCCCTAGAACGGCAGAGACTTTTAATTCAGCTGAAATTGCTTCTGCATTTAAACCATGTTACTTCTACTAAAATCACATTTGGTCCTCTAAACCTTTCTTAGCTTGACTAAAACCCAGCTGAAAAAAGTCATTCTGACTACTTCAATCAGCCTTTGAAATGTCTTTTATGCCAAGTGAAACTTGTGACTCTATGTACAGCACTATGTGTTGTATTTGTGTTCATGCACAAACACCCTGACATACATTTATCCAGTCTTCTATATGGATTATTCTACACTCCTAAAACAATTGTATTTTAGTTCTCATAACAAAGCACAAGAGAAAGATATTTTCTGTGTCTTCCAAGAGAAGAAATGAAGTGTAATGTGATTTACTTGCTCAGGGAAAAACAATTAGAGCCTAGATTTCTTTAATCACTTCTGGCCCAAGATCATCCTCTCTGAATTCTGATTGCTATGCTAGTTTAAAAAACTTACAGCCATTCATAGGGGATTCTGTAACTCAGTATCACTCTGACACATTGAGGTAGGAATTTTGCTGAGGGTGAACTTCTGTTCTGGATCTGTTCTAAGACTGACAACTAAAGAGAATGGGGGAAGAGAAAGGGCAAGGAAGAGGTGGAAGAGAGATTACAAGCTCCTCTTATCTAGAGACATGTTTGGAATATGTACTAGCTTAGGCTTCATGTGTTGAGAAGGCTTGTAATACCAGGCTTTTGATTTGCACCTGAAAAGCACACACAAACATGTTACCCCTTCACTTGGTGATGTGAAGTTGGACTCACTGCAATGCTGGGCACTCAGGATAGATAAATCAGGAGCAGAGATGCACAAGGTGGGGTTTTTTAAACTACAGAATCCTGCAATTTCTTTCACTTCACTGTTATACTTTTTCTGAGAAGATATTAGGGAAACATATATCACAAAATATTTTCTCAATTGAGTAATTGCAATAATATGCATTTATCAACAAATACTTGTAGAAGGACCTTTACTTAGAAATTAGCCATGTGTTGCATTAGGTGTGTTAGCAAAACAAATGCAATTTTTAGACTCCATCTAGATAATGGTGTGATAGCAGAAGATTTTACTCTTAATGCCAAATTTGAAACTGATGTTTATTAATATGAACTTAGAGAAACCCAAACAACACACCAGTAAATTTATTCCAGTATTCCTTTGATTTTCATAGTAAGAAAGAATGTTAACAATTTATTTGAACCACTCTGTAAGGTTTGCAAAGACACACATATAAAGTGCTGTACACATTCAAATTATAGCATTTATTTTTCTTGTGTCTCTTTCCAGTTGTGTGGAAATACTACTAAATATTATATTCTGAATGACAGAGGAAACAGGTGCAATATAGCATTCTCTTTTATTTACCTGCTTTTATTTAATAAAATTTGTTAGGTCTTTTAGAAAAATACTACTAAGTGGCTTTGAATAGTGTTTAAAAAAACATTTATTTATGCTGCTCAGACCTTAAAGGAGTTTTCTTTTATGTTTATGCTACTTAGAGAATAGAATTAGTCATCTATTAAAATATCTACTTGCAATATCTACCTAAAGCAATATAGGCTTTACAAAATGTTTAAACCACATTCCTTCCCCAGCAAAATTCTTCTAAAAGCACATCAGAAAATTATAAGTGAACAACACACTGGTGTATTGTGGTGCAGCAGCCTCACTACCAAAAATGCTTCCATCACTATTAGGGGTAGGATTTGCTTTTGGATCAGTTTTAGAGTTCCTGGATCTGACTAATCTCTTGTTACACCACATTCGTATAAAACATATAAACATATAAAATAAAATTCTAACTGTTCCTGAAATCATGACCAAATGAATTCTTCACTATTTGTATGACAAATCAAATTATGCCTTTTTGTTTAATTCAAATGAACAGCTACTTTTACTAGTATTCTATCCTGGATATGCCCTTCTCCCCATGTCTCTTGCTAAACGCAAACATCTTTGTGAGGTTTAAATGTCTCATCCTGTATAACAATATTCAAATCTAGCTATTTCTGTCTGTATCAATGACCAAGATAACCTTACTTTGATTACTAAAATATCTCCCCATGCTTTTATGACAGTAGGTTACACTCAGAAATTTATCCTAAAGCAATTTTTTAACAACCATGTATGTGCTTTGTGAACTAAAATTGCAGAAGCCCCCTCAAAAATCTGAGGCTTTTTTATGTTCTTGATGTTTTAAAAACTTTCTCTATCCCTTCTTCCTTGATTTTCATTTAGTTTTTAATTTTTTTTACTTTTTAATTTAAATTTTAAAATTTAATTTTAATTTTCAGAACAATTTCATATTCTCTGTCACACTGATGTATGTGGCTGTGCATGTGTAGGATTGCCTGTACGTATATGGTACAATATGTCATGTTTACAATATTATGTTGTTTAACAGAACTAATAAAGAAATGTAGGAATATGTTGCATCAATTGAGTGGAACATCTGACAGAACTATTACCACACCACCCTACCACCCTGCTCCACGTTTCTTTTACTTATGTAAAGGAGACTTCTGGACATCATAAAGTTAATTCATTAGTCCATAGCATTCAGTGGTTGGGCTTTTTGATGTTATCCTAATAAGAATAAACAAGTGCGCTGATCAGAGTTAAAGATATACATGAAAGGAACAAATTACTGTGAGTGGGGACTAGATCTGCATTATTTGGATACTGGTACACTTAACAGTGTTCAAAGATCTTCACCTTAACATAGGATGAGCATATAATAAGACAGAAAAGTAGAGAAAATTGATAGACCATTTTGGGTTTCCTTATGAAATCTATATTTCCTCATTATTTATCCTTTGTGTAGCATAAGGCTTCACCTTCATATAAATTCAAATGCAACAAACTAAATATTTTACTGAATGCATCCTTTGCCCAAAGCAACTGCAATCAATATTCAGAAGGAAATTTTACACAGTCCTCCCCTTTAAATTATAAAAGAGATCCCTTCTGCCTTTTGCTACGCTGAAAAATATTTTCTGCTACAAGCTATTTAATGCTGATGCCTGGCGGGATTTACCTATATCTCAAGATATATGGTGAATGCTGGCATACAAATTGCTCTTCAGTTGCTATGAATTTCCCTTTCATGTAGTATTGATTTCCCAAGGGGAAAAAATGACAAATTACTCTTAGACATGCTGGGTATTATACAGCAGGGAGGTAGCATATTCCTTTTATTTTTGTTGTCACTGCCCCAGTTTCCTTTAACAAATTGCTCAAATAGATTAATTCACTTCAGATTTCATATATGAGACCCAGATGGTTTTTATCCCTAAGAGCTGACTCTGAAATAATGACAGTAATAGCTAATACCTTTTATCTTTATCAGGATTATAATCACATCCTCTTCTTGTTTTGGAGAGTTGGCTTTTCACAAGAGAAAAGAGAACTCTGGAACACAGAAATGCTTCTCAGCTTCTGAAAGAAGACCTGTGTATTCTTTTTCCTTTGTACTCTCCCAAGACATATACATATTTCAGCTTCCCTCAAAAATTAGAGTGTATGTATTCAAAAGATGTAGGGTGATCCAGCCAGGTGCCTAATACAGTAATCAAGGGGAAAAGGACTTCTGAATAGAGTGAAAAATATTCCTGCCTGGCACAGAAGGCACAGTCAGAGAGGCTCCCCTCCCAGAACAACATGAAATGCCTGGATACATGTGTTCAGATTGTCAACAATCTGCCCACTGTGTCCAAACTTAAAAATGACCTGAAGAAAAGCCATATGTTTTATAGCTTTTCCAGGACTGCAATTCTTTGTAGTCACATAAGTTCTAACTTTCCATTTCCTGACAATTATTTCTTTCTTCATTGACCTATTTAAATCAAACAAAAATTATAATAAAATTTCCGTTGAGGTCCAAATGGTCTTTTCAACATAAACAGCAATTTCTTGTTCATTTCCATTACATAGGTATATAAATCCACTGGGGGAAGCAAAATCCACTGAGAAGCAAAAGGAATATATATGGGTGTTTTTTAAAAGGAATGTGTCATTTTAGAGTAATTTAGATTATGATACAAATACCTCACATTTTTAACTCACAGAATTAATTGCAAATATTAATTTATCAGACACTATTTGTAAGTGATTACCAGAAATATGTAAATAGTGCATTGGATAAAGAGAAATTCTTTGTCTGCTTTACCTGGATGTGATATGGCTCCATGGATCTGCCTTAATTGCAAAGACCACTTAAAGTTCTAAAAGTAAAGTTTGCAAAAAAAACCAAACCAAACAAAACAGGAAACTTCTTCTTGTAAACTTTTTGTTCTTTTTCAGAAAAGTGGGCTTTTCTGACTCACATAATCTTGGCATAGCTTCCAAGATGATGCCCAGAATCACTTTATACTGTGTTTTAAATTATATCTGAAGTGCTACTGTACTATCCCTCAGTATCTGAGTTTTAATGAGATTTTCACCTTGCTTGCATGCTTGTTTACTCTTTCAAGTAAACACATTCATTTGTTTGTCCTCTATTAGCTTTCACACTGCAGAGTTCAGACCTTAAAAGTTATGAATATTGATGATGTAAACTATATTTGGCTCTTCTATTTTCAAGAAATTCTTTATAATGTTGAATTTTACACCAGTAGTCGATAGCTTATTGCACATAATGCCCAACCAGATGGCCAGTTATTTTCTAATAATAACAACAATTTCATACCTAGCTGAGATACTTTGTGTTTTATTAGGCTCAGCCAACTGTATTATTTCTGCCAAAAAATTGCAAAGAGGTCTCTGAGGCTTTTCAGCTCCAGTGGTTCATAAAACCAATTTGAAAAATTAATTCTGAGGACTTATGACTTCCTTAGCTACTCTTTCATAAGACCAATGCTTCCTTTCTTGTTATATGCATATAATTATGTTAATATTGCATTGTGAGAAATCACTGCCAGAAGCTGGAGTGCAATTGAAATATCTGTATCTGGTGTGCATTTCAGGAAATATATGAGAGCTAGATTTCCCCAGAATAATTCAAGAAGATTCTGGATGCAATTCTGTGCTATGTCCTCTAGTAGACCCTGCTGGAGCAGGAAATTTGGATCAGATGGCTCACTGGTCTCTTCCAATCTTATCCATTCTGTGATTCTGGGACTCTGTAAGTTCTCTTTTTGGTAATTTTGCCTGAGAAGAACACGGCAACATGGACATTTACTTGGGATGTTCAATGCTTGAGGTGATGCATTTGCAGCTTATCAGGAAATGCCAGATAAATTTTCTGTGCATGTGTAGACAAGGTGCCTGGCTAATATCAGGGGGCTTTAGCATCTTGGATTTCCTCAACTTGATATAAGCAATGGGAGTAACCTGTGTGCATTAAGTAAGTCCTGTGGGCTTGTTCTGAGGTAGTGAAAATACCCAGGTCACTTGGACAGGGCATGTACCAAACATCCAAATCATAAATGTTTTGTAGAATCTCTGCTGAGTCAAAGGTTTGCATGTAACTTCAGACCCACTCACAAAACTGAGAATCACTGCTCTGAAGCACAGGCATGCACAGCACAGGCAAGTTCTAGTGTTCCAGTGAAAGAAACAAGCACTTTTGGAGTGGTATGCACCTAACAAAATTAGCTGCCAACTTAATGTGAAATAGACTTCAGATTATGTTGACTATGAGGTTGAACAGTCATTGGCTATGCAAACAGCTTCACATGAGAGGGTAAGTATGTGTATATAAGTATACAAGTATATATATGTATAAGTATATATGAATGTTGGGGGAGATTATCTTCAACATTTGTGCAACACAGAACATGTTCTAATACAAGATAATACAGAAAAATAAAACTTGCAAATCAGAATGGTTTGATGTATATAACATATGTGATTCAAATGTGAAGTACACTGGTGTCTATTTTAGCAAGATTACATAAATTTGAATATTTAGAATAATTTTGGAATTATCAGTATTTGTTAATTTACACTTATGTATCTAGGGATAACTGTGTGCCATAAATCAGGTCATTTACCTGTTTTTGTGTGAGAGAAAAAGTTCACATGCTCAAGTTAGAAGAGTCCATGCACTATAAATACCCTTTATATATGCAGCTTGCCCCAATTTTACATTGTTACAATATTTTTACTCCAAAAGCACTCCACCTTTACATTCAGTTTCAATATTTTTACTCCATAAGCACTCTAAATGATATCTTGGTGGGGAACTCTATCCAATATCCACAATTAATTTACATGCATTTAAGTACTCTTTAACTTTTTAGTAAATTCTATATTTTTTAGTCTTCCCTATTTCTTCTGCATGCAAAATGGTTTTTACAACTCAAACGGCAGAATTTTTAATCCCATTTTGCCAAAAATTGATCAAAATAAATTAAACTGAATAAAAGAAAGTGGTAAAGTTACACTGACTTAGAATTTTGTCTCGAATGTTAATCAATTATCTCCTTTCACTGTGCTTGCTTGAACTGATAAATTTTGAAGTATGATATTTGTAATTATCAGGCTATTTTATATATTTATACATTTATTTTTATTCATTAAATCAGAGTTTCATAAACAAAAACTTGAAATATGCAGTTTTGTCTATAAGAAGAGTTTAACAGAAAAATATTGACTGATTAGGGAAGTGGAGTGTGTGAGATACATAAAAAGGTCATTTTTTTCTTAATCTCCATTGCTGGCTTGATTACCAGAATAAATTTTAAGAAATATTTCTACTACTAAACTGCATTTCTCCTGTGTTATTCTGTTGAGAATTTCTACTTGATTAAATGAAACAATAAAAAGAATTACTGCCCATAACAGATCAGCATGAATATGTCAATTTGTCAAGATTAATTTTGTAAGGATTCAAATTTATTTACTAAAGGTTGTATGAGATTAGGTCTTGCTTGTGTTCTACAGCCAGTCTATTTGAGTTTTGACCTTCCACTTAGCTGTCTTTATCAATAATCTACAATTTTTAACAGATTTCTTTGCACAAACACCGTTTTATGTCAATGCTCTTTCAGATAATTCTTGTATAATCAGCCAGAGCTGGGGAACAGCTCAGAGATTTAAAGCCATATGAAATAGCTTTTCTACTCTTGGAACAATATTCAGTTTCATTAAGCAGAAACCACATCACTTTCCAAGTTGCTGAAAGGAAAAGATGTACAGAAATTGATTTGGCATCAGTTACATCTGGTTTGGATTTGAAATGTTTACATAATATTAGAAGAAAATAATACTTTGAAAATTGTTTTGATTTCTTAACAATTATGTTTATTATTTTTTAACATTCCACTTCACCCACTTTTATTTGGCTCTGTCTGTCTTTCAACATTCAGACTTTTTTGGTAACTGTAAATCACTTTTTTTTTCCCCTCTCAACAAATAGTTATTCTGTTAATGATTTTTTAAAATGTCTACTGGAATAATAGATCTCCTAATTTGGCATTTACTAAAAATGTTGAGAAACACAAGGACAAGAGCAGAGATGTTGTTTTGATAACCTATCATCACATAAAATCATATGTATGTTTATCCAACAGAAAATAGAGTAGGCTGAAAAGGCAACTAACCTCAGAAAAGCATACTCATTACATGTTTAAACTCTTTACTTGTTTATTCAGAACTAATTTTGTTGCACAATATCATTTCTTGATGCACAACATAGCTTTTAAAAATATAAAAAAGTACAAAGAAATTATCAACAGATAGAAATCACAAATAAACACAGTAGTTAAAACAAGATAATTAATCGTGTGCTAATAGTCAGGCACTTTGGCATATCTGATAAATTTTAGTCATTCAGCCTTATTACCTCAGTGCAAAGTACCAGGTGTGACACTGTAAAGGTGTTTTTTAGCATCTTAGATTTCTTTAACCATATTCTGAAAGTATTTGACTTGCCTAATTTTGCGTGTGCACACTTGCACTTTTTCAGATTTTGTACAAATGAATGGAGAAAAGTTTTGCCGGAAATGGGCTTTTCTTTAACCAAGGTAAAGTTTATTTTAAAACTTATTTCATGACATTGAAAAGTATCTAACTTTTAAGCATTAATTGTTCTGATTTCAAAGGTCTAATTGGGATCTAAAATGCTAAACTACTTTAAGTCAGACTGGGATACTTAGTAATCGAATAAAAACATATTCAAAATTAAACTGTAAATTATTTCTATTTGTTTTTTAAAAAGCATGCACCAAAAAAATCAAATACACATTGCTCCCAAATATAATGCATACAGATGCATTCACACATATTTCTCTAGCACAGGACAAAGACATGACAGGCTTGTAGCTATTCTTCAGTTTCTAGATATGACAGCAACTTGCTGCCGTTTAATTGAATCCCTCTGTCTAATATAAGGGAACTTACTACTGATTTAGTGTGTATACATTATACACTGAACCAGCAGTATATATTATATATATATAATTCTCTCTATAGTAAAAATTGTATTATACCACAGTACCATAAATACATCAGTGTCTTTCCGTCTAAATTATTATATTCATGTTGCTAGACTTCTATTATTCATTACAGTTTTAAATGAAAACTAGAGCTTCATTTTGAAACAAATTTAAAGATAGAACTACTCAGGAGAAGATACCATGCAGGGAAGCCATCAGGATGTAAACCATGCTGAGGGTCAAAAGATGCCTCTCTGAGCTCTGGTTTCAGCTGTATCTTCTGAATGGGACTGATACTAAACCAAATATACCACTGTGTTAGGAACTAGCACAGCACTTCCTTCCTCCTTTAAAATGACAAGTGATTTCAGTAAAGAAAAATACATGGGATTTGATTCTGTTCCCTAGGATATTTGAGGTACTACTGCTGCACTGTTAGATTAGGCTTATGGGTTTTGGGCTTCCTGTGCCATCTGGAGTGGCAGCAGAAGGCCTCTAGGGCACACTGGTACATCTAGGGGCACTAAAAGCTTATGTGAAGGCAATTGAATCACACATTTAAAAGCAGTTTTCCAGATTAGTAGTAGGAGTTGGAAAATGTTTTACTCCTTTCAACAGAGGCTTGAATTTTTGCTTTTAGATCATGCCTAGTGGTTAGGTGAAGCTGGCTGTAACCCAGCCCTCTAGGTCCAGACTCTTCTTTATGAGTAGTGTCCTGACATACAGCAGAGCTCTGTTCAAATGCATGCTCCAGAAACTCTTGATATACTAGTGAAAAAAAAAAAAGAGCTGGAACTAGTCACTCTTAATCCAACTTTCCCTCACAGACAAACCTGTAGCAAAAAATAATGTAATTTACTGTCAGCAGAGAGCAACTTCCATTCTGATTGTAAAATCTGACTGGGGCTTCATGACCTATACTCTGCCAGGGTCTCCTGGGATTGCTGGGAGACTGCTGATCATGGAATATATTTCCTTTGCTTCCCGCACACTCTGCTCTCTAGACTGTACTGTTGCTTTAGCAGTGAACTTTTATCCCAATCTTAGGCAAAAACAAGATTTCTGCTGTCCTGCCAATATGATTGGTAGACAGGGAAGATGCTGCTGTTAGTTTGAATGCAGAAAAGTAAGTGTGTGGTGAAGTATAAAACAATAAATGGCCATAATAATCCGAATAACAGTTACCTAGCTTTAACACACCACTTTCCATCAGTGCGCCATGTGACACTTTACAAAAAGTTTTTGTTTACATTCACTTTATAGATGGAGAAAAAAATTACAAAATATTTCCCAAGATCACGACATGGTTTAAGAAAGAGCCAGAAGGGTAGTTAAACCTTGACTGCCAAACCTATGTCCTGGAGACAAATAGCTACTTCTGCAATTTCTGGACAAGTCAACTTTGCTTAGATGTTCAGAGTTATTTTATTTGTTCTTCAGCTTAATTGAACAGTTTGGGTTTGGTGGGCCTGGGGTTTGTTTGCTTGTTTGTTTTAAATGATGAAATTTTAATTGCTCTATACTCACTATAAAAATAAATCAATCAACATCAATCATGTTTTCCAAAACAAATTTATATTAGCATGATATATTATTCCGTGGCTCAGTTTCTTGAATTATCAGTTGCTCTGCAGTAGGCAGAGCACACTTTGAAAAACCTTAGCAGTTAAAAAGAGCAGTGTTACTTTTATGTGGTCAAGTTGAATAATGTAGGAAACAAAAACGGCTGCATTTTCATAGGTTTGACCATGTATCCATTGTCAAGGGCTGGACACCAAGCTGCATCACATTACAGGGAAAGTTCTTTTGCCTTGCATAAAAAAATATGGGAGAGATAATATTTTAACATTGTCAATCTGCAGTTGAGTATTGTAGATTTCTATTTAACAAGCTGTGTATATTCAATAAGAGCTGTCATAAAGAGGTTGCCAAAAATCAAAAAGTTTCAAGAAACAAAAGCACAGTTGAAAATATTTTGTGTGTTTTGGCATTCAAATAGCATGGCAATGGGTAAAATAGGGAATATATTGCAGTAAAAATTCACATGATCACTAACCAGAACTTTGGACAGCAGGAATAGAATTACCAGAATAGTGAAATTGTCTTAAAAAGAAAGCAACATTAAAAAGTGAATGCAAAAAAGATGAGAGATATTCAAACATAATACTGAGATGACAGCTTCAGAAGAGGAGAGTATGAATTGTTTTTCCTTATGATGTGAGGAGGGTGAATGAGATCTCAAGAGAAAATGAAGTGATTCACATTCTGTCACACACAATACATTGATGGTGATGGTAGAGCATGCCTAAGGAGCTGGACAGAAGCAATAGATTCAAGTCCAAAAATGAGTAGGTTTGGCCCATATTTCAGAACTTATGACAGCAACTGCATTTGAAACAAATGCGAAGCAGAAGTGTAAAGCTCAATATTTAGCCAAGAAATACAGAAATCAATGATGCTACATACATACAATTGAACATCATTGAGATTTAAGACCTGATTGGATCTAACTTTTTGACTGGGGAGAAAATTCAGACCTTGGAAATGCATTTGGAAACACTGAGTCAGTTGAGAGGCACTCAAAACAGAAATATAACCTGAATAGCTCATTTGATCTTTTAAATCAATAGATAAGGAGCATATTGCTTTATCAATGGAGACTCCTCATGAATAGTAAAAAATTTCTGTTTGCTTTTCCTTATCTCTTCAGGCTGCAAAATTTTAAGCACAAGACTTTATTATTTCGGAAGAAACAATTTTGAGTGATTTTTTTAAAGTAGCAAAGAATCAAAAACGTAAAAGCAATACACTGCTATGACTGTTAACCTTTACAATTGCATACATAGAGCAAAATTAAGATGTTTGCTAAAGGGCTTATTTTAAGGCATTTATAGAACAGAAATAGGAATATTTCAATTCCCTGTCTATTAAACCCCAAATTCTATGCCTACATGTGCAAAGTATGCAAGAATTGTCCAATTGACACTCTATTGTTTTGAGTACTTTACCTGAGCTAAAATGGTCCTTAGTGTTTCACAATATCCTTCATCTTTCTTTTATCTTTATAGGTTTGTGACAAAACAAAGATAAATATGCATTTTTCACAGCATTTAGTTGAAGCATCTTATGCAATCCATGAGTTCCTGTGCTTCAGAAAGGCAGAGAACTCCTAGGCTCCCTTGATGCTCAAGAAAAATGCACTTTTTGAAAGGCTACTACAATATTTACCCTTAAAAGCCAAACAGCAAATCCAGGTGGGGCAGCAATATGACTTTGCTTCCCTCTTATTGTTTTCATGCCTTGAAAGATGGACTAGCTAGTGCCACAGGGGAATTCACAAAACTGGGGCTACAATTCTGATAATTCTGACAGATTAGGAGAAATCTGTCTGCAGACCCTATAATCTCCCACTTCTAAAATGCTGGATGGATTAATCCTACTACAAATCTGCTTACAAAAAAACAGATTTGTTGTTCTCTTAGCAATAACTCAGCGTATTTCTTTATACTCTGTCTCCTTCTGGAAAAAGTTATATCAGAGTAGTTTGTATTTTAGGTACAGGTACTTGTATTAAGCCACAGACAATAACTAAAGCCAGATCCCCAGAGGAAATCGTAAGAGCAGGGGAAAAATCATTCTCTCAATTGCACTTGTAGTTTCCAACAACTTCTAATCTCTGTTATATCACACTGCATTTGTCTTCTTTTCAGGCAGAAAAGTCATATCTTTGTCAGTTTTTCCATAACTTTGATTATGTGTTCTATTAATTCCATCTTTATTACTTTTCTCCGGTCTTTTTTAATACTACTACCTTGTAAGCAGGATCCATGGTTAGAAAGTAAGAGAGTGAGGGAGCCAGCACTGCACAAGATTCAGTAACTTCAAATAAGCATTCTTTAAGATAATGACATTGTCATTGTTTTGAATTTGTCATTTCTAAGAAAAAATTTAGAGATAGTGATTATTTGCCTTCACCACACTCTTGCATTTTTTCCAGGCATTACCATTGTTTTTACTAATGGCAGTTCCCAAATTTTCTAAGATGAAGCAGAACTTATCTAAAATGCATATGCAATATCTGAATGTCAAAGGAGTACACCATGGCACAAAAGGAAAACTGGTGTGTTTCTTCTCTGCACTGGTCTGTGAATCAGATCTGAATACCCATGCCTTGTTCTAAGAGACTGTATAAGAAATCTGCTCTCTCTGCCAAAACTATGTGTACTGTATTCTCTCTGGATTGGTCCTTTCACATGATACCAACAGCAAAACAGGATTAACAGAAGTGACAGACAACAGTTTGTTAAACCTTTGACATTCACTGATAAATTTATACGTACATTGCAGTTTCCCACATGAAAAAAGGTCAGTCTTAACTGAAACCAATTCACAAGGCTTGGAACTAATTGGAATTCTTTGGGTTCTCTAAAGAAAAATTAAAATTAAAGAGGTATTGAGATTAATACCACTTTCATACTTGGAGGCAATCCCTTTAGGTTGAGAGATTAGAGAAAATTTTATGCCTATTTACACATGCCATGCCCCTCCAACTGAAAAATTAATCTAATTTTTTTCTATTCCTCACAGTTACCTTTGCTATATTTAAAAGAAAATTCAAACTCCTATGCTAATGTCTTTCAATAGAGAAGTAGGGAAATATTTACATTCCTAAAAGAGTAAATTGAGATAAAACACATAATTTCTTTCACAATCAATATCTGTTTGGGTGTTGCCAACATTAAAAGCATAATCTAGAGTAGTCATGTAATAATCTGTGATTTGCAGTCATTGCTTCAGTGGTTAAAACACTCCAGATTTTTACTATAGCTCTAAGGTAAAGGGTTTCACAAATTGCTTTAATTAGACACTTGAGGCCTGATTCTCTAAGGAATGCTCCACTATTGACTGTATATGAGGAATGTTTGCCTGGTTATTTACTTTCTTATGTCCTCAATAGGGCATCTAGTTGTTTCCTTCCTAAATGAAACTCCCAGCAGCAGAGGTCATAATCTCAAAAGCAAAAGCATTTCCTGAATTTAATAATCGTCAATTAGATGCAGCCAAGTGGACAATTTATTCCTAATTTTAGATTCCTAATTTGCTGTGGGAGTTCTGCCACCTAAATGTGTAAAACATGTTTTCCCTTGAAGTTAGACACTGAAGATATTTTCTTCAACAATGACCTTTTTTTCAGCTAACAGACATTGTATTTTTAGCATTATTTTCTTTTAGACTGAGAAATTAGTAAATTTCTTTTTATGAATTTTGTAAATACATTTTATTCTTTCTAACCTATTTATTATGTCACAGCTCTCACTGGTGTCCTTTTGGATTCCATTATTCAGACAAACATGTTACAGGCCATGGAGGTGTAAAAGGCTGTACTATAAGAATATTTGTAGGTTCTGGTAAGGGATGTGGAGACAGAAAACCAGAGCATACTGGATCACATATTTTTTCCTATCCGTGGCATTATGGACAAGTTTGCACTAGCTTGTTTCTAACAGTTTGCTCAGTAAGGCAAAGAGAATGCTCATACTCTGTTCTTATGACAATTTTTAAAGACCATAGGG
The DNA here is from genome assembly GCF_036417665.1 of Passer domesticus. Lineage (NCBI taxonomy): Eukaryota > Metazoa > Chordata > Aves > Passeriformes > Passeridae > Passer > Passer domesticus. The sequence goes on from NC_087477.1 coordinate 49,509,985, forward strand.
TTTGTAGTGTGGGTAATCACAGTGACATGAGAGCAGAAAAGGAACCAGGAAGACTGAAAGCTTGTGCAGACTGTTCATAGACTTGACTAAAAAGCATCCATTCAAAACAATGATCAAGTGGGTTTCAAATGGAAAAACAGAATAAGTGAAGAAGAGCAGAATATGTGAAGAAAAACAGCTTCAGGAACTTTATCTGGATACTTTAAAAACTATATGAATATAGAGTAAATTATTACTGAAGAATAGATGCTAATCAGACCTCTTCCATCTGATCATCTGTATTCTGCCCTGCTATCACAAACCATACTATTCTAATGCTAAGGCTCCCCATTTCTCCTCCACATTCCTGTAAGTGTTATACAGTGCTCAAATGGATGTCATAACTTGCATCTTCTTTGAACATTATTAAAATGAGGAAAAAATAGTGTACTGACTAATCTAGGTTATTCTGAACATCTTCTGGTAAAGTTTTCAGCTGAGGAGATGTGAAAATGAAAGAACATGAAGACACTGTGGTGCAGGTCGAGCAGTGTCTCTGTCTTTTACATGTAAAGACATAACCTAACAGGGAAGAATGACTATATTTGCCATATTCTCTTGTGCCACAAATTGGTAGGAATATTTTCATGTCTTGTTTCTAGAATAAGGCTGTTATGCAGTTTTTATCTTGGTGTTGAAAATGAGAATTATACCTTTTGAACACCATAGCTCTGGCCCTGTTTCGAATGTAGAAGCACAATTTTATAGGAACATTTATGGATCCTGGAGGGCATTACTCATGCTGCATGCATTATGCCCTCTGTTTCTCACAGCACACCACCATTTAATTAAATATTTCATGCTCATTATACAGTTTATTCAGTCTTTTATTTCAATTTTCACCTAGTGCAGCCTTGTTCCAACTATATTTGTATAGAAAATAACCAATATTCAAATGTGATAAAGGACACACCTTTTTTCACTAAAGAGTCTAAACTTTCATTTTATGTACAGATAAAATCCTACTAGGTAAAGGTGAAGACCAACAAACATCCATAGAAATAGTAATTCTCAATAGATGGAAGAGGAGTCATATGCTCACAGATTACTCTAGCAGCTAACACAAAAATTTAATGTATCCTTTAAATGTCTGTTTAGTCATTATGAAAAAAAAATCCCAGGTATTAGTTATAAAAATATAAGGATTTAAATTTCTTGTCTCAAGCATAAAAAAAAGGTTCCAAAAATCTTTACAATACTACAACCTGTAGAAAATACTGGTTTATTCAAAAAATAGAAAATCCATTTCCTTAAATATCAGTCGTACTGAAGTATGGTGTCCCAAAACAGAGACAGTAAAAGTATCAGTTACTGTAGGTGCTTCTACACTGTTTTGTTCAGACATGGATGAGGACTGTACCAATGAAGGTGCCCAAGACCGGAATGCTTCATTTGTGATCAAGCTAGCAGAGTCTCTAGAAACCTCCAGCTTGTCTGTGGCACACATCTACACCGATATACTTGAGATTTTTGTAATCCTGCTAGATTATTACAATGATATCTGAAACATTGTTTACATGTTTGCCACAGCTGCCTGTCACTGGACAAACGCTTTCTGTCTGCAGAAACAGTTCAGGTAGGTGGAGTGTGGACATGAAGAGGACTAAAAAAATCTGCTTTGGACTTTGTGGGTGACAAAATGTAATAAAAGCCATGTGAACACTGACAAAGGGGTTCAGGGAGACAAAGGCCCATCGCAGGAGTCACAAACCCATTAACAGCCTACCCCCACCAGCCCCAGGAGAGCAGAGGGGCACAATGGCACAATGGAACCCAGATGAAGGGCTGACAAGGAGCAGGCAATTTATCTGGGGCCTCTTCAGGACTGCTGAGAGGCAGTACAGCCACGGACCCATTGTCCTGGGACATGCCATGGGATGCAGGGGAAGAGTGTTTTGGGACTGCACAAGAATTCTGTAAGATGTTCAGGGAAAGAAGATGGAGAAGAGGGGAGGTGTTTAGATGGTTTAGGGAGGAACAAGTGTGGGAAAGGAAAGGTAAGAGGATAAAAAAAGGGTTGTTCAAGTGTGAATAGATCAGTGCAGTCTCTTCTCTCTTATTACATTTTTTTCTAAGTCTTTCCTGGGTGGGAAAGTCAATGTTCTGTCTGCACTGGAAACTGGGAAACTTGGCTAGCTGTGCGTGTGCAAAGCCTGTACCCAAAAGTATTATAAGGAATAAGTATTCTGAAAGTCTATGGAGAAGTGCAGTCTGCTTTCCTCAAAAAGGATTTGGCCAAAGTTGACAAATAAATCTCTGAACTACTTTAAACGATGGAATTTAAACAAATTCTGTGTATTTGTGTACCAAACATTATTTGGACCTTTTTTTTTTTTTAGGAAAGCTAACATTTCTCTGTAATTAAAATCTGAATCACAACTTATATGCAGCTCCACTGAAGTTGCACAAGGACCCTAAATATTAATATTAAAATTCCTGACTTTGCAACATTGACATTTCTACTGCAATGTTTTTCAAACACTCAGATTAATTCCTGCCCTTTTCCATCCCCTCTTATTTTTTAATTCTACTGTCCCCCAAGTGGATTCCACATCAGGACTTTTTACTCTACCTTACATGCTTTTTTCCCCTCTAGGGGCCAAGTACACAAAGAATGTAATGATTATGGCAACTGGAAAAGATGTAATGAAACAGTTCATCTGTCATTGTTCAAGCACTGTACATACACTCAAAGTAGGGCTCTGAGCAGACATTTTTTTCTTGAAAGAATGTATCTAAACTGATCAAATATAAACCCACATTAGGAATAAAATATTATACCCAAGATTTAATCTAATCATATTGCCCTACTTTCACTCTTTCTCCCTTAAGAATTCAGGTTTTGACCTAGTATCAGAGAACAAATCCTTCCATGTCAACTAATTCTTATGTGCCTATGAAACACAGTGCAATAGTGGGTATTTGTTTTTTGCAACCATAGTGATGAAATGTGTTTATTGGCTAAGGTCATAAGAATTTGAAACAACTATTTGCCTTCACTTAATTTCCGAAAATGTGAATGGTCCTCTAATACCAAATAACAGGGATTTGGGGAATAGCAGCGCAAAACAAGTTTTGCAACGTTTTTGTCAGATACCAGTCTACCAATCTGACTTTTTGCTTATTTGAAAAAAAAAAATAAATAAATACAGAAAGGCAACAAAAAAGTTACTATTTTACATGGTTCTTTATTCAATGCTGCATTAGTGGTGAGTTTTTATTGAAATATCTCCAATTCTTATTCTTGAAGAAATGCTATTTCTGCTAGGAGCTAGCTTTCTACATCTATGGTTTTCAGATCAGCCTTATAAGAAGTTAACAGAAATTACCAGATAAATGTTTCTTGCTGTTAATGTTGTAACCAATCAAATTTTAAAACATAAATGCTTCAATTCCAATTCAGGAATTGGTGTATTTGTTCCTATTTCTCAATACAAAACTCATGATCCATCAAAGTCAGTCAAAGACATTAGACTCTGTTAGACATTTGGTCAGTCACATAATGAATAGCAGATGACGTAGATAAAACCAACATAGAAAAAGTGGTATCAGTCAAGAAAGACTGTTGAAGACTCTCAGCATCTTTGCATAGAACTATATAGAAGAATATGTAAGTATCATGAATTTTAGGGATGGTAAAAAAAGTAACAGGCAAGAAATCTGTACTGGAAAAAAACCCAAAACACCAAAACAATCCATGCCTGGTGGCAAAGTTACTAAAACACAGACTTCATTCACTGGCAAAAATACTTTCCCTTTAGTGTAAATGAAAAACAAATAAATAATCAAACATCATCTTCCTCCTCTAGTGTCATTGAAAGTATTTGGGGGCAGAGAAACTGCAATCATGTTCTCAACTACAACCTTCATTTGATTTTAGCAGTGATTCCTTAAATTTAATAATTTACATTTTGGTGATCTGTGTGATTTTCTTTCCTCAGAAATGATAAGTGTTACCTCATCTTGCAAGGTTCTGGAAGCATTTTCTGTACTGCATGGGATAATCTAGCTTTCCAGTCAATATGCCACAAAGCGGAACTCTAAATGAATACATTTATATTCTAGTTTATTCCTCCCATACTTTTTATACAAAATGTCTGACAGACATGAAAGCACATGAAAGAACACAGTATGGTGTTTAGTTCAGAAGGAATTAAAAATACATTTAGTGTAGTCCTCTCATTGGATTAAATCCCACTGACAAAAACAATGGAGTAGCTCTTGACTCAGAAAAATGTAACTGAAAATAGAACATACTTCTTGCATTATTAAAAGAATTATCCATTCCAAAAGAACAAATGAAAAAACAATTCCTCTGTTTGCTCAACTGCTACACAGAATCCAGCAAAATTCTTATGACTGAATTGGTAGATAAAAATGTTTCAGTGTTGTTTATCCTTGATTTGATATGGTTTTAGTGCCAGACTTAGAGGCAAAGATCCAGGGGAGGAACACCAGGTGACAGAAATTGTAAAGGCAAATTTGAAATATAAGGGATTACAAGAATCCATGAATTCCAGAAACTGTTTCTTCAGGTGTCAAAACCAAAACATGAATGAATGATACTGTCTGGATGATATTTCTCACATTTTAAAGCAATGTCAAAACTTAAACAAGGAAAGAACTGGAAGTATGATTGAATTGTTCAATTCAATACATGACAAGTGATAAGCTATGAAACATGCAAAGTATATGACAGACAAGTCATTTCTAGGACATCTAGAAACAATGTATGGAAGTGTAAAATAACAATAACGACTGTCAGTTGAGAAAAAAAAAAACCCTACATTTTACAGCCACAAGATCCTATTCCAAATTACTTTAAACATTCTGCTTCATGTTCTAATTCCACATTTTGTTGAGAAACAAAAGGAGTATATCTGTGTAAATATTCTCCTCTACCTTCCTTTTCAATAAGAAGGCCAAGCATATTCATAGCTAGACTATTGCTAATGGCTTGTCCCTGTCAGTATGAATCCCAGTAGAATTTCTGGATAAAATGGTGCTCTTTTGTCTGTCTGGAATAACGACACTTTAAATATTTTAAATAGACAAGTGTCTTCTGGTTAATAAGCTAAACTGGCATCACAGAAGGCCAATGACATCAGACAGGATAGCAAATATTATTTTTGAATATTATAATAATATCATTTTGTCTAATTTCAGGCTTGAATACAGAAACGGTGTCACAAATCACTCATCAAAATCAAAGAAAACCAGATTTTCAGAAAAAATGAAGAAATTGACCTTGATAGCCAGTGATAGTTCAAATGAAACTGTCCATATCAGTTACTCTCTTCAAGAGTGTCCCTTTAAGACATCACTAAAATATACATATATGATCTGAGTTAGTACTTTATTCTTCACATTTTTAAACAATTTTCATGTGCTATATAACTCTGGTGCAGTCACAGAAGTGCCCTGTGATTCAGCAACTGAACTGGGCTTGACTATCTGTTTTCTGTTCAACATTTGATTTTTCTGGTACTCAAACAAATGCGTGATTGTTAGATTTGGCTGTAAAACATGAACACAAGCTCATGACATTTAAACCCAATGTGTTACAAATTTTCAGAAGGACTCCTGGAAAGGCAGTAAGGACAAAAGCTTTTATCTATTTTTAAGCAATTTCTTTATTACTTGCTAGTTTACTTTTACTGAAGTGAAGCCTTACCAGTTTTGTATTCCGTGCATGGTCATTTGTGGTAAGAATAAAATGGGAAGAATGGAATTGTGTAACTTGCTGATTTGTTTAATTTATCCCCTGAAAACAACAGCTTTCATTCCTAAGTATTTTTCCTCATGTTGATTTTTGTTTTGTTTACTTTAATGGTAAGTATTTTGAGAAAGGACATTTGTCTTTTTTGTTTTTCACTATGGAGCTTTAAAGACATTTCATTTTTTTATTACAAATCTCTCTAAACAGCAATAAGAAAATTGATAAAATTTCTCTTTAAAAAATTAAATGGTATTTTGAATGCTCATAGTTATTATTATATTGCTAAACCATGATTTTAAGAAGCTAAAAATCATCAGCTATAAAAAGCATATCAGAAGATGTTTTTAAGATGAATTCATAATTTTGAAAGTCTAAATTTTGGTTTAACATTCTCAAAGATGGCAATTATAAGTCAAGGGTGTACTATATTAATTAACCAATTACGAATCCAAAAGCTGAATACTTGTTTTGTAACTGTTAATTGTCACAAAATTACTTTTCAGCTTATGGTATTTGTTAGCTAGAATGCTGAAGACCTGAGAATTTTGTTCATGGAAATTCCAATGCTATGTGTCCCTTACCACAGCCTTCATTTATTTTGTCTTCTAAAAGTTACGTGGATTTACCTTGACATAAAGTTATGACAGTTCTTTCTATCAGAAAGCATAAACTTCAGTGAAGGCTTTGATTTGATTAATTTTAAACTATTATACTCCCTTTATGCATTTGAAGCACTTTTTTGTTATACTTAGATTAATTAATGCAATTCCCTGCATGTGATACATAGCTTGATCTTTTTTACCAGTTTTCAAAAAAATTAAATTGCCCAAATAACAGCTTAGGCCACTCCAAGCTGATTAGTAGCTGCATTTCAAACAGCTGTTCCAAAATGGCCCTATAAATCTATAGAGTGTTTTAGTAAGTCTAATCTACCAACATGTCAGAGAAATATAAGAGCTTGCATTTAGCTTGTCTTCAGCTTATGGCTCTCAAACTTCAAAGTGATTTTCTTCTGGCTAATAAGTGACTGGAATATGCATGTAATCCCTCAAGAGTTTACCTAATTGGGACAGTCTTTATGACATTTAGTTGACCTTACAAAGAACTATACTGTAAGGCAAATTAAGCATCAAGTTTTTCTGACATTTTCTGGGTTTATAGGGCCACTATGTTAAATAAATAATACATTTATTTGGTGAATTTGGAAATTTTTGGGAATGACACCAAAATCAACAGCCTATATTTGTATAAGGCTCCCATCAGAAACAGTTAAATGGCATTTTAAAGGATAAATAACTTACATTTCAGGAAGAAAGCAAGCTTGCAATAGTCAATTCCTATGAAGCATTTTTTAATCAAGTTACAATAAAGCAATACATTAGGTACAAATAGTTTAACATAGCGTAAACTCAAGTCACCTGAATATCTAGTGAGTGCTCAGAGGTAAAATATTGCCAAATATTGGCAAAATATTTACAATACTATTGCAATTTCCCAGAGCCGACAGGGCAGGTTAATGAGATGCACAGTTTGGTAGTGCCTGCTGTAATCATAATTGCAGAAATCAACAGCAGACATTTGTCTTAGGATCTTTATAAGGTATCTGTGTGAATCCACCCCCTAGTGAAAACACCAGGATCCTGATATACTGTACTTCATGCAAAGAACTTATACTGTGAGAATTGTTGACACTACAGAAACTGCTTTTAATTCAGAAACCATAGCTATTTATTTTAAATCAAAATATATTTGTTAAATAAGCTTTTAATTGTTTCATGCCTCTTTAGAGAAGAATGAATGAAAAACCCTAGGAGCCCAACCACGCTCTTGTGGAGCCCTCATCTGTACAGCATTAGATTAATAGGAAATGCATACTTTCAAAGATGAAGGATATTTTCTTCCAAAGATAAAGTTGTCTCCACTGAGCACAGTTCATTTTTACCCTAATGATTGTTGTGTATCTGTTAAATAAGTGTCTATTAATACAAAGATGCAATCTAGTGTTACCTGAGATGCCCTTTATGGTAGTTGAATATGAAAACATAGGTAATTGAATTTATGCCATGGAAGACGCAAGGTACAAGGTTTAATGGAAATGCATGGAAGTTAAATTATGAATACTGAAGCAGAATTTGAGCTCCTTGTGTAATGCATAATATGAATTAAGAACATAGGAAAAACTCATGGGAAGATGATAAATATTTGGAATGAAAGGTAGCAAAGAGTAAGGCTTAGTTTTCCTAGCCTGACTGGTAATAACTACTTCCCATCAGTTGAGGTTTTTGCCAAAAACATCCTAATCTTCTTTTCTAATGTTGACCATCTGCTTAGGAAGGTCTTTTTTTACCAAGTAGGAAGTGTGAAGGACTCCCCAAACCATAAAACTAGACAACTCATCCAGATGGGAGCAACAGGTTCAAGCCTCCATCCTATATAATGCCAAGCAGTTCCCCAGCTGAGAAGCCTGGCAGCACATTTACTGAAGGCAAAAAGGTTCTTAGGGTCTCCTGCTGCTGATGTCAAACATTACGAATAATTAAACACTCATCAGGATACTGGATGAATGTACGACTAATCATAAATCGCAGTTCATCCAGGATACTGAAAACAAAATGCATAGTGTAGTTAATATTTTATATATATAATTTTTATTTATATTTCTTCTGAAGAAGTATCTGTATTCTGTGTTCAAAGAGCAAATTTTTTTGAAAACCACCTTTATGCTAAGTCCATGAAGGTATCATGCTCCTATAAGTTGGAATTTTACAGTCAACAACAGGAATAAAATTAATTACAAAAAAGTTTAACATTTATATGATGTTTTTCCTCAGGCATGTAGACGGCTGTGAAAAAATAGAATATGATTTTAGTCTTTTATTCTACTGGGCTGACATTTTATTAATGCTTTTTGAATAGTTTTACTGCATTCTGAGACTTTTTCATAGTTCAACTTGCTTTTTAATTGAATAATTAGAAACACCTTTTGTAGGGAATTATCAACCATCAACCTAATATTATGATACTGTATATATGGATAAGAGAACACAAATATTACTTTATTGGAAATGAAGCCAGACAAATATATTTTTGTTACCCTGAAAAAAACCCCAAATGATTACAGTAAAAAAATATTACAGATGTCAAATAAACATATTATGTTTTTAAAAGACTTAATCTAAATCATATTCTAAATGCACAAATCAATGTTGCTGAAGGAATTAGAGAAAGCAGACAAAGCAGTGGAAAACAGTATTTTATTCTCATACAGCTGAATGCGGCTGAGAAGATTATCTGATTTGAAAGTGTCTTTGGATTTTATACAGATGTCTTGCACAAACAAATTGTATGGATTTTTCAATATCCCATTACAGGTCACAAAAACAGTCTTAACTGATTGCTTTACCAGCTAAAGCTTAGATTCTTAGAAAGTGTGCATGTTCCATGTGTCTAAAACATTAGTAGATTAGACAGCTCAATGTAAAGTGGTCTCTCTCAAGTAACTAAAAAGAATTGTAATTACAACAATAATACAATGTATTCATTATACTTTACCAAATGAGGTTATAAAAATTAAAACAGGTGGTGACTTTTTATATTAAATCATAAACCTACAGGAAAATCTGCATCTTTCCCTTCCAAAATACTCTGCAAATGAAAATAAAAAGTTTTCCTTCCAAGGAATGCCACATATTTGTCTGGCATCAGTCTGTATCTCTACTCAAATAGTGCCTAGACCTTTACATACAGAAAAAAGATATACAGGCAGAACGAAACAGTAGAGCTAGTACAGGACTTTGGAATCTGTTCTCTTTACTTTGTGCTTTTGTGTTAAAATTGTCTATTAGTGTATTGTACTTTTGAAAGAAGTTCCACTGCTGGAACATTAGTGGAAACTTCACTTGGTAGTAAGCAACTTGATTTACACTTTGAGATCTGTAATACTCATTAGTGCTCTAGAAATTATTACCAATCATACATTAAACCCTTAGAGTGTTGGTATCTGAAGTCTTCCTTCAAAACTAGTGATTCATTTCTCATAAAACAAACATTATTATGCTATGCACTGACTAAGTCAGCATGCTCATGTCTCCCTCTAGTGCCTTCATCTGTCTTGTGTATCTTGAACTGGATTTTAGAGGTGCTAGTCTGTGCAGAAACCAAAGAATTTAAGGAAGGAGAACTAGGTTTGAATTGCACAATTTTCTATGTTCCCTATAAATGCTATAAACAGGGAGCAGTTTTAGGATTATGTTGTGGGGTTTTTGCTTGTTTGTTAATTTGATTTTTTTGTTGTTGTTGTTGTTTATTTGTTTGTTTGGGTTTTTTGGGTTTGTGGGGGTTTTTTTGGTTTTTTTTGACGGGGATTGGATAAAGTAAGAGATGAACAAAGCAAGTATAAACCTAATTCTCAAATGGATTATTCTGTCTTGACTATTCTTTCGATCTCTCCTGCATTTATTTTAGTTTTACTGATTTCTTTCTTCAATAGGAAAAATTCCTATTAAGCTCTTTCATATAAATCTTTTCCATGTGCAAAAATACATCACCATAAAAACCAGAGATGACTTGAGAAGTTTGTTTGGATTTAACTGAATCACAAGAACTTGGTTTTGGTAGACTTTCCAAACAAGTGGCCTCCTGCAAAGTGACACATAAGGATGTGAGAAATTTACAGAAACAGCTTTTTCTCTATTTCCTTTTATTTCTGTTTATGACATGAAAACAAATAATCATGTTTTCAATACATCTTATCAGTCATATTGAATGTCTGCTGTTATCAGATATTACAGGTTCTAGTTATTGCTGTTTAATGTTAAGATGATGATACATGGACAAATAAATTCCTTTGAATTAGACTTCAAAAAAAAACCCCAACTTTCAATCTTTACCTTCATCCAGTAAAATGCATTTTCAAATGCAACTGAATGCAGATTCACAACTATTTTGTGTTCACAAATCAAAACAGAAAGGTTTCATGATTCATAAAGCCAGCACGGAATCACTACCATCCTCTGTATTGAAAATGCTACTATGCAACTCACAGTTAGAAGTTATCTTGTCTCTGCCAGAGTAAATAAAAACAGTTATTACTTCTGAATATACTAATGTTCATTTTCTTACACTGTTTATCTGGCCTAAGAAAAGACACCTCTTTTGTACCAGTTTTGAACTCTGCAGGACATTCTCTCTTAGTTTTCATGCACAGAAAATCACCCTGTTTAGCAGAATTATTCAGCATATTTTATATAATAAAGAAAATAAGTTAAAAACTGGTTCTTACGAGTCAGATATGAAGCAATATTTTTAAACCACATTTTTCTAGGTATCTAAATCTGAAAAAGGCAGAATGTTCTTCTGCCAGTTAATACTTATCCCATTATTCCCTTGTTATTCTGAATAATTGTACACCCTATATTCAGACTATTTACACTATATCTCATGAAATAAAATTACCTGGCAGTATATTAAAGCCTTAGCTATAAGTCTGCCATGTAAACAGAGACCATCTAGGAATTCAAAATTCCATCAAGCTTCCCACTTAGTAACACTGGTGAACCTATTTTATTTGGAAAATATTTCTGCTTTTTTTCCTCTGATTACTCATTCTTTCATCAGGGTCTTGTCATTTGAATAAATTTTGGTCAATCACAATAATTTATTTTTTAAGTTCACTTTCAATGAAGACTTGCATGAACAAGCTCTTAGGTAGAAAGCAATTAAATGAATATGCACAGAATAAATGGTGAGAATATACAAGCATTATTAAGTAAAGAAACCAAGCCACATCCAATAGTGTGTAAATAATATTCAGTGTTTGTAAAGCTTCATGATTTTTGACCAAATGGAACAAAACAATAGAAAAATGGATGCATCTCAATACAGTATGGTAAATAAGAGATAAAATTTATATACATTTCACTATACTTAATGTATATAGAGTTACTATATTTGTTTTCTAAAACAGCTTCCCTATTTTTTTAAAGAAAGGCACACTTCAAATGGAAATGCAGACATATGTGAATACAAGTAACAAAAATAACTTTATTGGCTCTTTTTTAAGCCTCTGTTTGCTAGGAAGTGGCCAAGAATACTTGAAGATTTATTACTCTATTGTCTAAATGAAGGTGCTTGTGCACAATTAATAATCTCTGTGTCATTCAGTCTCCATTTTCAGGACCTATGTTTTCATGCTTCAAATGCCAAAAGTATGAGAACTTAGTCCAGAATTTGTTATGTTAAATGAGTGAACATGCAAAGTTATTTCCAGCTAAAATCTATCACAATGTATCATTCTATCACAACAAGAAAGCAATCACTGTACAAAAATTCTTTTTCATAATGTTTCAAAATTGCATCCTTTGCTGAGAAAATGTATGCAATAGCAAAATATTTTTATCATACTTTTTAAAATGGAAATATAAATGTTTTACATTATTATTATTTTCTCTTCAGTCATTCTTTTGCTCTTCTCTCCCCTTTTAGGTTAAGTTTTTCTACCTATCACTAATTTGAATCAGTCTTAGAAACTATCCATAGGTATCCTCTGATTGAAAATTTTGTCTCAGATCACATAACCATTCAGTATGTGTATACAAATGTGTCTCGGGCATGAAAGCTAAGAGAAGGCTGTTACATTATTCATTTCATTTCTCAACCACAAAGATGATGCTTTGAAGAAAACTCTGTGGATGCTGAGAGTGTGCAAACTACTCTGCATAGTTACATGCCCATGCCCTCATGAGCATAATAAAACACTACTAGGCAAGTTAAAGTGGACTGTTTACGTGCTTTTTATAATGTAAAATCTATTTTTTTCCACAATATAAAAAGGTTTCTTAGAAGAAAACCTCAAGAAGCAAGGGTGTTTTGACATCAAAATATTTCCATCAGGAGTATGCATACTGTCAAAGAGAAATAGTGAGCTGCAAGCCTCCATGCTGGGAGCCTTGTGTGCCTTGGGTTCTCTGAAGAGCTGCAACTCAAAGTGTTTCTTCTGAGAGCCTCTCTCTACCAGAAGAATGCAAAGAAAAATCAGCACTAGTATCCCTTCTGTGGGAGCAGCTGCTCAGATGTCCAGTTATGCTGCCATGAGCCACAAAAATCAAAAGTACAAGATTATTAGCAATACTTCTCTCTATTTAAAATGGGCCTTCCTTTGTTCAGTTTAATTCTGTTCTCTTCTTCCATCTGAGTTTTAAACAAAGTTTGGGAAACAAGAGCAAAAGCCAAAACTAAACTGAATCCAAAGAGATAATAATCTTTCTTTCTTCATGTTAACTCTGATGGATGTGACAAAGTTCCTTTCTCAGCCCATGTAAAGTCAATAAAAGATTCTACTGACTAGAATTGATCAAGCTTTAATAAAAATTGGTAGTTAATTAGATCCTGAGTTTTTCTTGTAATTCAGAGTGGTTTTGCATTTTATTACAAAGAAATCAGAAGATATAAATCCACTTGTTCTTAATCACTGAAAGAAGGGACTGATTATCACCCCGTGTCAATATTTATTTAGGTGATTAAAAACCCCAGAATTGTGACATTTGCTGCTCAGTTTACCAGCTCCCACCCTTGTAATGGGCAATCAGCTCTCAATTAGTACTTTCTTGGCATTTTAAAATATTCATCTGGAAGTGTCTGCATATTTGCTTGTGCACATACTGCATAGAAAGTGATCTTGTCCTCACTAACTCTGATATTGATTTGGGGTAATACTAGTCAAACAAATCAGAGTTTGCTGTTAAAGGAAAAGAATTGCATTTTGCTCCCATGGAAATCAATCAGCTTGCTTTCTGTTGTGAAGTAGTACATGTAGGTCTGGACTTGAATGAAAAAAGATAAACAAACCTGTTTAAATCTATGCTTGGAGTTCTAAAGAATGAACATTATTTCCTATAGGAACCATTAGATATATCTAGAATAGAAAATCTTACTATTGTCCTTCTATTTTATATTGCAATGTGTTTAGAAAAGCCCAACTGTGCTTATAAAATAATGTAATTCATGCAGACCTCAGATGTAGTTGCAGGATATTTATGAGTACAACGGTAATTTTTCTACCTGTGCCAATGTATATTTTGCTAAATCTTTTTAGGTCACTTTTAGCGTAAGCTTTTATTAAAATCCAGCAGCTGAAAATGAACTGTTTTCTTTTAATGTGTTTATTTTTCTATATCAATCATAGTTTGCACATCCAACACAATGTGACAGGCACTAAGGCAGATATGTTTATTAAGGCATTCACACTGGCTTAATACAAGGTAATGTTCTGTTCAGAACCAGAATTGACATGGCATGGTAGATCATAAGAGACCATATCAATACATTCAGCTCATAGGCATGAAAAGGTAATTTCAAGAGAAATGTTTTTTCATGTTTGAGCTGTGTTCCTTGTTTTCCAAAGCATACTTTAATTGGACTATTGGATCACTGGAATAACAGTTCAAAGACAGGTTCTGCTGCTATTTGTAAGGAACCATACTTTACAGACAATTGTTTAGCGTTCAAAAGCAGAGTACTACTTTTCATGAATGAGCTGATTAGTAATATGCCCACCAAATTACATATTGATAATTTTTCTCCTCTGCCTCCCCACAGACATGCTTGAGGGTGAGGTTTTGATTCTTGTTAGTCAAAGTACATGGCCATCTACACAACAGCAAACAATCTGCTCCACATAGACCAGTGGAGTAGTCCCATAGTCCCACACAACAGGAAGGGGAAACACAAGAGAAATTCTGAGTCATTATTCATTTCCTGGTGTACTCACAGACTGTATATATCTCATTATGCCCTTGCTCAGGGTGGATCAGAGAAATACAATTTAGACACAAATATTATTGAATGCGATTAAATGAGTACAGTGGCAGTCAGTACTTAAATGAAACAATTACAGCCTTCTGCATACAAGTTTGAAGTCCATCCTTTGAACTCATTAGAAGAAAATCCTACAAATACTTGCTTTGGATTTTTTTAAATAATCAAATTAAAAGAGAACCAGCATGTAGGTTTCTTTACTGTTGTTAAGTGAAACTCAAGTTAAAATAGTTTGGTTTGTAAGAGAGCAGTACATAGGATATCATAATCACAGAAGGGTGCCATTTGAAATTGAGCATTATTTGGATATAATAAAAATTAGCTTATAGGTGTTTTTAATATCATTATTGAACCCTCATGTAAAAAAGGTTCCCAGAAGAACGTTGCACACTAGCGTAGTACAATAGTATGCATGAGAAGTCAAGAACAGGCCAGACAAGAAAACTTGTCAGGTAAGGAAAGGCATAAAATCATGTTGGATATGGTGCATTTTTAACTCTACAACTTCTACAAAACTGCAGTGGGATTCCAGACTGGAGAGGCCAGACTGCCCATCTTTCCAAAGGACACAGGGTATCCTATTTCTGTACTGAGTGAGATTGAAAGAAACTCTCACGGTTAACTGCAAACTATCACATTCTAATGCAGGATCAGGCAAAAAAGAGAGAAGATAAGTAGTATATTCTCACATGGGATTATTGTTAGGTACATAAAGGAGTGTGGACATTTCAACTCCATCTTTGGAGTACTTCCATGTGTGTTCCATCCATTCTGCATAGGATGTCAGCTGATGTTGTAATTCCTTGTCAAATACTCTCACATGAACTAGATGACACACAGAGAGCTTGGATTGAAAATTTTTTTCATCATACAAAGGTGACATGCAATCTTGTAGCAGATTTTTCTATATTTGGCTCACATCTATAGATGTCTAATTTTGAGGATTAACTGGCTTTAAAGACCAGGTTACTTTTTGACTAGTACCTTGACTTAATAAGAACTGCTGCTGAGTAAAATCCAGTTCTTTGTAAACTAGCACTAGCAGTTCCCTTTCAATACTGGATGTCTGAACAATGCTTATACTATTTATACTCCAAAAAGAGAAGTCTCAAACAAAAAAAATGCTGACAGATAGATTAATGATTTTTTTCCCCTGGAAACAGAATTCCACATTTTTCAAATATATTTGAATTATTACTGTACTTTTTCATATTTGTATACATTTCTATAGAGAAAAAAGAAATGTCAATGAAAAGAAACTAGACATACTGAATGAAAATGTCACAAAAAAAGAAGTCATATATCAAATTTATATATATATATACACATGTGATTCAGATCAGTCCACAAAAGTTATTTTCAAAGATATTAGTCTTAGACCTTATATAATAAGTCAGTTAAAATGATACTTTAGAAATAAGAATTTAACCCAAAAAATGCAACATATTTTTTATTTTTAAAGAGATTTACAAAATTTGTAGGAAGCATTTGGAAGAGAGACAGAAAATGTAGCTTCCAAAAGAAAAAGGTTAAATGTCTAAAGAAAAAATTATTCTCATACAACAAAATAATAGGTTCTGCTTTCAGTTACAATCACTAGAGGAATAGTGAATTTCCTGAGCTATGAGTGATATGGCAGTCAGGATCAAATTTGTTATACTCAATAACAAGACTGGTTTTGCCTTTCATATGGTTTTGGAGAAGAGATTTACATGTTCTCATTATCTTGCAACACTCATGAGAAAGCAGAGAGCAAGCAGTATCTCCCCACAGTTTATATGAGGAAAAGGTTTCCGATTATCATAATGATCTCTTGAATCTTTTTAATCCTCTGTTAAAAGGAGCAAGACAGCTGCATTTGAAGCCCTTCTTCCAGCTGTGTATTACTCAGCTGTTGGTTTTTCATGGAATTTGGGAACTGGTGTAATTAGACTGAAGGGAATTGGGTCATGCTTATCAATTAACTCTGCTAATGGAGCTGTTGTGTCTAAATGATCTTTTTGGGCATTTGTGTAAACATTTTCTCTTGGTAGTTCTCTGCTCTCCACTTCTTTAAAGAATGGATTGGCAGCTCCTTCCACCATCTACAGTCCATGCTTATCAACCTTTAAGTTAGATATATAAGAATACAATTTCTTTATTAATTAACAGATTAAATAATAATATGACAAGAGATGGATAAGGTGATCTCAGAAAGCAGATTACGAATTTACATTAGTGCAGACTGGACATCAGCATTTGAGACATTAGGAATTCTATACTATTAATTACTTTTCCAATTGGAACTTGATTTACTTGCCAATGAAATATAATCCAACCATTGTATCACAGTTTTTAATACTGATAATTTATATTGCAGTTTGATTTGGAAGGTTTGAACATGGAAGGAGCTAAGCCTTGATTTAGTAGAGTTAACAGAATTCAGTACTTTACACAATCTGGCCAGAGAAAGCAAACTTTATAGTTGTTGTTTATGAGGGCAGCACAAGAAGGGCCAGAAGCTGTTAAAAGAATGAAAAATATTTGAAAACAAATAGGCTATTTTGCAAATAATTAAAGTAAACAGTTCTATTAGAAGTAGCAACATGGAGTAATATGCTGTAAGACTAATGAGAAAACATTCTTTTTCTTGATCTACTAGAGAAACAAGATAAGGTATTTCAATTCTCTTCTACCTGATATTATCTTCTTTAGAGCTCTGTCCCTCAGTATATTTTATATAGTGCTTAATAGGACAGTTCCTTAATCCTAATCACAACCACCAGTTCTGAATTCTGTCTTTCTCAAGAAAGAGATTTAAGCATACAGAAATGACCAAAATTAAGTCACAATAAAAACCTGTTGCTGCCAAAGACCAAAGTGCCTGATTCCCTGAGTACTGCAGTATTTGAGCTGTGCTCACAGCAATTATACGGCAGGCTCTTGTTCAAATCCAGAGCTGATATGCTAGAGATTAACTCCTAATTTCCATGTAAACCTGGTATCATTCAGGAAACAATCACTATGGAAATCCAGAATCCAGATCTAGCCAGCATTTTAAGATCACACCTAGCACACACTGACAGCAGTAACCTACTTCTGAGCTCATTTATCACTGCTTTATGTCTGGAGAGAAACAAGGAACATGATCACAGACCTCATGAGAAGTAAGGAAATCAGAGCCTGCAGCTTCAGTTGTCAAGATCCTGATGCTCAGATCTCTGCCTCCCACCCGATCCCTACTTTTGACTTTCACCAATCTGTTCTTCACAGGGCATATCTGCACTCAGGTTTTAGTTTAGACCTATAGTACACTGTTCATGTAAACCTCTTCATCAGCCCTACTTATTGAATCAGACAACTAAATTTCCTTCCTTTCAGAGGATGCTTAACTGGAAAATTCAGTCCCACTGCCATCAAATGTACTTTGTGGTAGGTTTTTATAGGAAGCAACTACCACTGGAGAATCACCCCTTATTCCTCCCAGTTCCCTTTATCTTGTTCTGTACATTTTAATTTGGCCTAGAGAACATCAAAACACGCAAAAAAAAAGTTGCAGCAAAATTGACAACAATTATGTAAGTATTCAGTAAACATTATTCCATAACACACCAACCAATCAGAGTGCAGAATTTGTATATATTTAGCATACTACCAATCATTGGTGATGGCATCAGAAACAAGAACATCCAGCAGAGATTTAGAGAAAATCTTCACAAAAACTACGTATCACTAAAGAAACAGCATGGTTTAACCTTGTCTTCATCATCATCTTCGTCCTTCATCATCACTGTCTGCTGCATACTTTCTCTACAGAATGAGCTTCTCCCCTTAGAGGTGATGTGTGTCTTCAGCTACAGATCTCACTATGGAACCTTTATGCCTGCAAGCCTATGTAAGTCTGGCTTAACATCTTCTGTGCAATGCTGTTCTCTCCTCCTGTGAGCCCTGTCTTTCATGTTGCTTTCTGCTGCTTTCTTTCCACCTACTAAAATACTTGAGTGCTCTGGTCTTAGAAAAAAAAAAATAACAAGAGAAAAAAAAAGATGAGACACCAGTGAATTCTTCTCACTCTGCTAAAGCAAAATCCTACAGTTCACCTCCATCAATGAGTACAGTTATATATATTGATTAAAGACCATAAAATCTTTTCCTGCTATTTTCTCATTGTGAAGAAGGTGTTTACCACCCACAGTGTTCTTATAGTGCAAGGGATTCTCTTCAATTCTTGAATCCTTCTAGACATGCTTTGAATAGCTTCTTCTCTTCTTGAGCTAGAGGACAGAATGGTGACATGGAAAAGGAAGATAAGGCTCCTCTGGAATAGCTCAGATTCTGTCTGCCTGGCCCATAAAAGTCTAGGAACTCTTGTATTTCCTTTCCCATGGTCATAAACTCTGGAGAGAATGTGGAACTTGTGTCAAAGGGGAAGCCTACTTATTTAATGAGTTATGTTGCTTATCCTTATTCAAGAATTTGTCTGAATCAGACGATTGCTATCAGAAACATCCTCCTCTGCTAAGAATCACAGGGGTATTTTCATCTGGTAGGCCTTGTTTGAGATGGGGAAAATCCTAATTTAAAACTTCCTGGACTCTTATTCTTCTTTGTCTCCTCTATACCATCCTGGCTCTCAGGCAGTTATGGCAAGGGCTTATATTTCAGTGCTGGAAAAGTCCACCTTCAAACTGAGATGTGTAATGACATTCCAAGGATGTTGACAAAGAGCTGGAAGTTATAGCAAAAACAGAAGGACAAGAAACAAACTGCTAGACAGAAAAGGCAATTTAAAAGCCAACTAGAAAGCAAGATAGAGCAATGGATGAGTAGAGAGTTAACACTTTCTCTGACTGATTCTTCTGCCTCTGTCTCTGACACTGCAACTAGCAAGACAGTCCTTTCTCTGAGTGCACTGATTGCCACTAAACCACAATAAAATAAGAAGAAAAAGCAGTTCAACTTACCAAAGTTGGTTGTACAAACATTCTCTTCCCCTCTATTCCTGGGAAAGTAGCTATTATGGATGGCAATGTATGGGTCACTATTCCCTTAGGGACGCTGCATACTTGCAAGAGAGACTGGTTTTATACTGGCAGTATACTGGCAGTATTTAGCATTTGTCTGCATTTGGATAGATTCCAGTCATTGTTCAGTTTTGAATAAGTGTTAGGGCATTGGGTATGTAATGGAGTATTTTTATAATATGCTTTGTGAATATGAGCCTATTTTTTGGTGATTTATATATGTGTTTTAATTTTTTATTGACCATAAAATTAATGTAGATAAATGAAATTTAAATTCAGCATATAAACAAAAGTTACTACAGTAAAGTTTACTAAATCCCAGCCTAGGGTCAATATTTTCATGTGAATTTGTTAACTAGTTATTACTAGTTATACAAAAGTATCTTGCATTATCACTCTTATCTTCAGCAAGTTTGAATGACATAATTAATTGGCTATTCTGAGCAAAGGTAATAAGAAATGCTTGCTTAGTGCCAAGAATTCTTGTCAAAATGTGATTTGACAACAGTTAATTGTGACCCTTACAAGACCCAGAGTTGCAATGCAACTTATCAACAGTTATTAAATATCAGGCATCAAAACTGGCATTTTTCTGGGATGAACCTTTATATCCTTTTCTAGACCCAGGATTGTTTTTATTTCACCTGCCAGTTCCAGTGCAAATTTCCATCTCAACTCTTTTGCTCTTTGCTACTCTGAGGAATATATATGCACCAAATAAAAGTATTTATCAAAAAATCTGTATAAATTACTGGAATTTTACACAAAAGGAAAGCCATATATTAGGATAATCAGAAATATCTCAGTTCAACATTTTGTGTTTTAATCCTTACACAAACTAGTAAATTCTAAATTAAATATTCAAAAACTGGAACAAAATCTAAATCCAGTCTTGACTTGATACACATGAATAACTAAATGGCTTATGTAATTATCTCAAAAGCAGGCACTGTAAACACAAGCATTTAAATGTTTACACTGAAAAAGCAGAAATACTGTAACACATAAAAATCAGTACGTGTAAGTCCAAGACACAATTATCAGTAAGTGTATGTAGAAAAATAAGAGATTTCTTTCATCTGGGATCAAAGACTGTGGATTGCATGGTTATGAAAGGTTGTTACTAGAGGACAGAGTGTCAGATTTTTTATTGCTTAACCAGGAAAACCAGTGACAATTGGCTAAGGCATACGATCTCTTAAATCTCTTAGGTCTTCATGTTTTGTTCCCTCTGGAAATAATGTTCTTGTTATTGGTACTATTATCTACAAACTATTATTTCTTTATGATCACACATAAAGTCTTCATCAGGGAAAGTCAATTTATAGCAAACACCAGTAAGAAATGAAGAACAGACTATAAAATTACTATATGTAACAAAATCAGAAGACGAACTTGGATTTTTTTTCCAAAGTAAAAGAATTTTAGTACTGGCACTGTAGAAATGTTAACAAATATCTATACATATCAGAGACAACCTAGAAAACACACTGGCTAGAGTTCTTTAATTTTAATAGTAGTGTTATTCTGATAAAGGTTGGATTTTTTGTGGTTATTGGGTTTTTTTAACATATCACTTGGCCCAAAATAACACAAAAGCTTACTGCAAATTCACAGAATGTAAACTTCAAACCCTCTGCATCTGGAGAACAGCATGTTTTAACTCAGCTAAACCCAGAAATTTTGTATAATTGGCTGAAATACTGCTAAATTTTGACCAACTTGAAATGTCATGGTGACAAAAAAAAAGGAGAAAAATTGCAAAAAATTCTTATTTTGTATTATTGTCTTTGCCTTCAACTTTCCCACTTTGCTAAAAAATAAATCCCACATTCTTCCAAGAGTACCATTTTCTTACAGCACTTTTCAGGGATAGTATGATGTATAGAGAATATATTACAGCTGTGTCCCTGATATTTTTCCTTTTAGTTTTTGATAAAGACTATGTCCATGCCATTCCCATGGGCTATTCTAGTATAAGTATGCTTATAAGCACCCCTCCATAAAATGACCTTTCTTCATTCACACAGCAGACCTTCTAGGATTTGTTCCAGTTCCAACCCTCCTGCAATACAACTATCACAACCTTATTGTACAGTACAACATAAGCAGCTTTACCTTACCCCACCATAACCAAAGTGGTGACAATTCTGGCCCAGGACAGTACCTCCGCAGCAGCATCTTGGCAGATAACACCCTTCATGAGGCCGAGTGCACTGAGTCTGTCTTCACAGGGCTGGCCTGATGCAAGATCTCCATCACACACACACCAGCGTTTCCTGTCCTGGACTCTACAGAGCTTAAGAACACAGTGGTGTAGAGCAGGACACCTACAAGGACCAAGCAGGAAAAAATTCCTTTCTTAGCTTATGTAGGAGGGTAAGAGTAGAAGAACTTGGAAACTGAATCAGGAGACACACATTTTATTCACACTAAAAGTAAGGGATATGCTTTACTGTTTTCAGGCTAAAATGCAACTCTATGCAACTCTAGATACATTACTTTGTTGTACTGAAATATATTTTACAATTTACTGTGAATGTGAATGATGCATACTACAAATCAACAAAGCTTAAGAAGAACAAAACCTTAAAACCAGCCTCCAATGAAATGTTTTCCAAGTTTTTTTTTCCAAATGTTTCCCAATGTTTTCTAATTTTTTTTCCAGTATACTGCAGTTCTTAAAAAAAAAACAGTAACAAAAACACCCCCACACCAAAACAACAACAAAAAACCCCCAAACCAAACAAGGAACAAGGTGAAGCGACCTTGTCTCCTTCCTCTGGGATAGTCTGAAATTAGATGGCTTCGGAGTATTGGGCTCTTGTTCCCTA
Organism: Passer domesticus; assembly: GCF_036417665.1. Lineage (NCBI taxonomy): Eukaryota > Metazoa > Chordata > Aves > Passeriformes > Passeridae > Passer > Passer domesticus. Next base: position 49,532,394 of record NC_087477.1, read on the forward strand.
AACATGAAGATACTTTTTCAGACAAGAGCAATGGGAAAGAGTCTTGTCATCTATTGCCAATCGGTGAACAGTATTTGACCTTCAACAACACTGATTTTACTACCACTCATTCTGTTTTACTGATGCTGGTGGATCAATTAAAGTTTCAGATTGTGCCCAGTAAAGTAAACACTGACTTGAAAACCCATAAAATATATTAAAAATGCAAGGGCACACACCTTTATTTTAAACCAAAGTGGACATGTAAAGTTATGGCTTTACTTTCTAGGAGTTTTTAAATTATTAACTTGACCAAAAAAATCTGCTTTCTAAAGCATTTCAAAATATTTTGGAACAAGTTCACCTCTATAAACAAGAGTTTCATCAGCTTTTCTGTATTATCCCAGTTTATTCTAGACGTGTATTAAATTATCTACAGATTTGGAATAACTCAGACAGGCAGAATGATGTTGTGAGAACAACTGCACCTCAAAATACAGCTAACAGAACTTACTACAGCATCCAGTCTGAGCAGGCAGCTTATTTAGTCCCTCAGGACTGACAGTCTGCTAGTTCATGTAAGCATACTATCTTATGGAGCAAAAAACCTAGCACAATGAATGTCAAAGATTTTAGATGTTATACCACAAAATTTCACAAGCTATGCTTTGTTTGGCAGGTGTAATTTTCTTAAAAAACTGCTGCATAACTAACAGCTTTTAAAATTACTTTGTCTCACTTGTAGGCTGTAAACAACTGAAAAATGAATACAATACCATGTAGAAAATAGGTACATAAGTCAGCCAGTTTTAAAATATCACACCCATAAGAGTATTTGTTTTGTTAGTACATGCAGCATGAGATTCTGGAATAAGTGTCTCTTTTCCTTGCACAGAACTCTATTTGCCACCCTAAGGGTGTATGAAACATGTACTTTCTGACTCTCTGTGAGGAAAAAAAGAAAAGAATGCTTTCCATATAAGTAATAGGGAAGGAAACCTTATTCTTTCTAGTGTTTGTTTAGCAGCTGAACTTCAAACATTCTCTGAAAAGCAAACAACTCCAGGAAAAGGACAATTGAAACACAACAAGCATGTTGAACACATGAAAAGTTTGAACTGCAACTGCACATTAAATAACAGGTTAACAATGATGGGAACCAAATACATAGTTAAAAATCCAAGATAAAGGGAGGAACCAAATTACACATGTTCATGACAAGTGTTAATTCTTCTACTGATAATTTTGTAGGGTTCCTGTTCCTGTTTTATACACTCTAGAATGAGAAATTTCTTCTTTAAGCAATGGGGAATCATGAAGCATCAATTTCACAGAGTTTATTATTTTAACATCTTTATATGAAACAAATAGCCGATGAAAATATCTGCATTTTAAAGAAAACTATTTTAGTAAAGATATATGAGAAAGTCAGTAAATAACAAATATCTTGGGTGCTACTTCTTTAGCCTATAACAAATAACAAAAATGTCTCATTGCCCGGAAATAATGCATTACTACATTGGAAAAAACAAAGCAAGAGCTCCCTCTATGCAACTCTAGATACATTACTTTGTTGTACTGAAATATATTTTACAATTTACTGTGAATGATGCATACTACAAATCAACAAAATTATTCAAAACAATCAGAGTTCTGAGCAGAAGACTGAACTATTTTTTACCCCAATACAAATAGACAAGAATTACAGGCTAAAACACGTAAGATTTTTACACTACACGAGTTGTTAGGAAGTTACAAGACTGGAATTTCAGATGAAGCACAAGAACACTTCTACTTGAAAGTAAGTTAACCGACACTAATAAGAAACATCCAAGGAAGTTTATTTTTATTGCTACAGTCAGATAACAGTAGAATTTACCATTCTCAGCTGTTTTCCCTACATCTCTGTTGAAAGCTTCTGCTCCCACAGCAGGAACAACTCCTGAACTATCACAGATGGTTCACTATCTCACCCAGATCACCAGCACAAATTATATTGATGCTACTTAGGATTACTTTAATATCCCGAGTACTAAACAGCAGTAGTTCAGAACTTGTTTCATGTGTGGTTGCTCCTGCTACAGGAGCAGTAATCTCCAAGAGAATGAATACCAAGTAGACAAACAATAATTGCCTCAGCCAAATGAACTGTAAACACTTGTGTTTGCAAATTAAATTTCTGAACACAAAGGTGATTCTTTAGTGATGTAATGCAGAAATGGGAATTCTTGCAACATTTCCACGCTATCTTTGCAAGCATTCTTCTGCCTTATACAAACATTTCTTAGAGCTAATTGTAATTTTTCACAGAACTTTGGCAGATAGCCCTGCAACCAAAGGGGAAAAAAGCTTTTTTTTGCATGAAAAATAATCAATAATGCATGATGGTAGTGGGCACTGTTAACATATAGTTGCTGCAGACATTACTTACTGCCTTGAAGCAGTATAAAATTATTCTGAATGTCATTGCATGTTCTATAATAAGAAAAAGCCATCCCTTGCTCATCTTGTCCTTTTAGAAACAAAATATTTGCCAGCATGCTTCAAATTTAAGTTAGAAAATTACTTTCTGTCCTGAAGTTTGTGACAGTTTTATTTTAATGTGCTCTGAGATAGATACAATCAATATAAAAGGTAACTAAGGTGTTAACAGCATGAAAGTCTTACTGTTCATTTTGAGGTTTCCTCCTCTTCTCCTCAGTGGCCAGGCTGACAAGTATTTTGCACAGAGAAAGGAGAACAATGAGTGCCGGTAGCTTACTGACTTCACAAATTCTTTTCTCATACCCTGAGGAAAGAACAAATTTTCTTTAACTTCAGAATCACTTGTTATCTGGCAGAAATACTTATTGCCTGTCTGTCAAAACTTCCATCAGAATGTGTCACTTTGACCAGAGCACTCTTTTCTTGTCAAACTATGCTGTTGAGACAATTCCAACCTAATTGCTGAAGACATCAACCAAGACTACGCTAAGAATTTTCAAACACAGGCCAGCCTAAGAAAGCTGCTTCAGGAGTCTTACAATTTATTCATAAGAAAGACGGTAACCAGCCTGAGTAATATGACTAGAGATTTCTGCCATGGTTACATTTTGTACAGTACATTCCTCTCCCAAAGGATACCTTGTCAGAGGCTTGGTGCTTCTAGAATTAACAAACAACTTATTCAGATCTTCACAGCAGAAGTTTACTGCTGGGGTGTTCATGAGTCTCTAATTTATACTCTGGCTTTGTGGAACTCTTTATGTTGACATGTCCACAGCCCTGGATGTTGGTACTGCCCATCCAAATAACCTACTGGAAAATATCACTGGAGTGGGGTTTCCGGATAATTAGAAATGTGTCATAAGAATTCAGACTTCATAGTATGGAAGGTACTCCTCTAGACATTACTAATGATTCCAGAGTTTTAATACCAAAAAATTAGATTTGAAATATATATGTAATGATCTGGTTATGATTATAGGACAGGTAGGCATACTTTTGATAACTATAATTTGCACAGCATTACTAACATGCTAGAAATCAGAGGAAATTGGCAATTCTTTGCAGGTTTTCTGGCTTTCTGAGACCGTGCAGTAGTATCTTCACTGCCTCTGTGAGATTAATTACACTAAATTTACTTGTGATGTGATCACACAGTTATTTGGGCTGATAGGCCTAGCAAAATAATATCAATCTTCCAAACCAACGGCAGAAGCAGCATGAAGAGGGACAGCCAACATAGTTGAATCTTCCTTGGCTGCCAGAATGGTGGGAGGTAGACCACTGGCACCTGCTGCCTGTTAGAGGAAGTCACTTTTAATTTTTTTGACTAAAAGAATAACAATTTACTCTAGGATCTAAAAGTGTATACTGGGAAATTCTATTCAATAATGAAACTTTTGGAAGAAGTCTATTGTGTTGATTCATCTATTCTGATAAAGGACATCTTAATACTGAATTGTATCTTTTGTTAATATTTAATGTGAATCAGGCAACACCAGTGTGAATTTGCATTCATAATTCCTTTCTGAAAAGATAATTTGACATGCCCTCCTTTTTCACTTCGCTATGTATTCAGCTTTAGTTGCAAAGATCATTTACTGTGCTAATGCCTTTCCCCTTCAAAACTGTCTGTGCTTGCCATGTCTCATGATGAATACCCATTTGTAAACAAAGTAGTGATGCATTATTATAGCTGAAGGGCATTGTTTTACCTGGATGTAAATTCATCATTTTTTAATGCATCGCAGCTTGATGCTTGATATCTCATCAAGCACTTTGAAAGCTTTGTTGACACAGATTGATGATCCAAACAATTAACTTAATAATGGCATCAGCAACTGGAGGTTAGTATTAGCCAGAGAAAGAGCAGACCAAGTTCTTCCCTAGTGTATGCCTAATAAAGTCAAAGGAGGTATGTTTGGGAGCTATTTATTGCAAACAATTTATTTTATCCCTTTTTTTCATTTTCTGAGCTAATTTTCACAGTCTAGCTATGCTGCATTAAGTACTCTGTGGGCAACAAATGGAAGCATTTTTTTAAACAGGTTCTAAACTTTATAAATAAGTCTCCTTTGTCAGAGTAGTTTCAAAAAAGCTAATAATTTGTGAATATTCTGTTAGAGCTCAACTGGAGATAGCTACTTCCCAGCTGTTAGCTACTACATGTCACCTGAAACATGGTGTATATATGGAGATGTGGTAACTACTATGTACATACTTCTGGTCTGCTCTAATGTATAGTAAAATGACATTTTTTGTTCTTTATTGTTCTTTATTCTTTGACATTTCTGTTCTTTATTGTTTTTATAACTTGTCTAACTAGAAAAGCTTTCCCATTCTACCACTATCTATCTCAGTGCATCTCTGTGTGGACCTGGGAATCCACTGATGAATATATGAAATCATTTAAATTCCGACTGAACAAGTAATAATTGTCTTAAGGAAGAGCTGCTGTGGATTTGGTGGATTCTAGAAGACTGCAACCTCATTATTATATCCCTTGTCATCAATTTTTCAGATAACAATCTATCAGAAAACTCAGCATCTAACAGAATTCAAAATAATAACCCTTGAAACTAGGGAACTTAGTTCTGTGATTGTTTACCAGGGAGTCTAATGTCTTGTGCCAACTGATGTAATTGTACCTGGCAAACAGTGCATGGGAACTGCCAGTTTCAAACTGGAGACTGACAGATGAGTGGCTTTTCTTTCTGAAGTAAGCCAGGTGCTTGGAGTTAGATGTAAAGGGCTTAGGTATTGCCTTGAAGCTAAGCTGTTTCATCCTCTCTTTGATAGTAATAAATGAGAGAAATTCATGAGTCAGATGACTATAAAAGTAACCTGGATCCAAAGACGACACCTGCCACCATCTGTCTGCCTCCTTTTTTTTTCCTGGTTTTTTAAGTTTTTGTCATTTTTTATAACATGGATAATTTCTACATCCTCATCATTCCCTTCCTCTACCAGAGTTTTTTAAACTCAGATTTGGAACAAATTCTTCAGATATTTCACAGCAGTTGATATGTCTTTAATGGTACAGTTAGTGTTCCCATATTAACACAAATCCTTTTCCATTTGTACATCTGGCACCACACAAAAAGTCTGAGTTCTTAGCTAAGTATCTTCCTACTTATGATTGTATGATTACATCCAGACAATTACTTATACTTGCCAGGTCTGTTGCATGCATCAGTGATCTAGCAGTTGTAATTTACTTGCAGGAACAAAAAATGTATGTTAGATGTCAAGGTACTTTTCACTACCTTAGGAATACAGTTGTTAACAAAGTAAGACAAGCACTGCTAACCATTTCTTTCTTCATCTTCGTATTAAGATGCTGGGTATGCTCAATATCAGCTTGTTTTTGAGAGAAGCAAAAATCAGATTAAAATATTTCTAAAGAAAGAGATTGTTGGAGATGAAATAACATGCAAATAAAGATGATGATACTCCATATAGTATGCATTTATTTGCTTAAGTCTAATGCATTAAAAAAATAAATCTGCGAAATGGGGGATGATCAGGGCTAAAGAAGAGGAACTACCAGGTAAATTGGAGGTTGAATTGTGCTCCTAAAGTTAATAATATAATATAATATGAAATAATATAATATAAAATTATAAGCTGTAGGGAAAACAAGAATGCATACACAAGCTTGCATTTTAAATTAATTTCTCTGAAATCTTTCAGTTCTAGATTAAATTATTTTCTACTGCTAATGACTTCTTAAAAGCAGTGAATCTAAGCTGAATCTTAAGAAGTAAATGGGAACACATCTTTATCTTCTTTTATAATCTAAGAGTAAAGGCTCATTCAAGAAAACAGTCTTTAAGTTAAAAGAGAATATTTTTAAGAAGCACATAATTAATGTGTCGAACTCCCCACCACAAGATAACAATGATAGCAGCAGACAGAAAAGGCATGTAATTTAATGAATGTTGTTACACTAGACAGAATATTAAAATATATTTTCATAGATGTAAAGCAATTAGAGAATTGCTAGTCATATCAGATTTTTTGACAAAGCAAAAAAAGCATGGAAATGAAAGTGAAATAATACTAAATCCCCTTATTCAAACATTACTGTTATTACAGCTGTTATGCAAAACAGATTGTGCACCACAACTCAGCTTCTGAAGGCTTGAACTTTTATTGTGCATCTTTTAGTTAAGATCTCTCCCCACCCTTCAACCCTATTCATTTTCTAAGAAAAATGTGTACATCTTGGATTTTTTCCAGTCAGTTCTACTGTGTATAGTAGCCTGGTGAAGATTTGTAAAGAGTGAATGAATAAGATAAAGTGGTGTCTTTGACAGGCAAAATTAATGTTGTGATGCATGGTCTGGAACGCACAACTCTTCTAAACAACAAAAAATATTTTCTTCAGACATTGCTCAAAATGAATTAATTAACAGAAGTAGAACAGCTAAATATTTCATACACTAGCTAAATAATTTTTCCCACATAAACCTTTCCCTTCTTAGTTTGGTGAAAATGCATTGTCCCTTTTAAAGAAGGTTAAGTGTGTACATAGGTGTGTGCCCAGCCCTCAACCAGATTGCTGCAGCCCAAGCACTGCCAGTTGGGAGGGTATGTTTTACAGCCTGGGCTGTAAATAATCTCCTTTTTCCATGAGATATGTGATGAAAATTGTAGATTATCTTAAAATGTCCTAAAGGTATACTGACGTCAAAGTCACTAAAAAAAAAAAAAAAAATTATCAGTTTATTAAAATTCTTAAATATGAGTACTCTAACATTGACAAAGAGATATCACACAATGTGAAAAGTTAGTTTCAAGCTCAGCTTAACTGAATTTTTTTTTTTTTTAATTAATGGATGCCACCCCTGTGTGATTTATTTCAACTTTGCTGGAGTATTTGATGTTGGCCACCATCAGCTCCTTCAGACTAATAGATAAATAGGGTTTGGCATAACAATTCCTGTGACAGACTAGCCTCTTTATTTCTGTGGCTTGCTGTTCTAAGATTAGTGCAGGTGTGTTGATAAGCTTCTATTCTGGTTTGAAAGCAAAACCAGTGAGAGACTCCAAGTCAGAAAATACAATTTATGAGGAAAAGAGGAAAAAACCCAAATAAATGCAATAATACAAAGAAAAACCACTGACAGAGTCAAAATACAACCTGACACCCTGCTAGTTAGGGTGGTGGCAGCAGTCCAGATGAAATGGTCTTATTGAAGTGGTGATCCCATAGAAAAGATCTGGTGGTTCTTGTCCTCTGGAAACCAGTGGGTAAGAGCAGCTGTTCCTCTGGGAATCCAGTGGAAAGACTACCTGCTCTGTCCCAAACCCCAGATTATATCCAGGTGGGGATGCTTAGCTCCTTCCCCCTGGGCAGAGCACTTCACAACGGGCTGTCATCAGTCTAATGAGTCACGCAGTGGATCCTTGCTTGCCTGTTAAACAGAAATGGCTCCTGGAGGGAGTTATCTCCGAGTCATGTGGCAAGACATAGATGGGAGATAAGGGAAAAAATATGCTCCTCCTGATTTCAGCAGCTCTTGAGGATGGGAATAGAATACATCTTTATATTTTAACCTAGGACAGCTTCTCAGTAGATGCTCATTAGGAAACCTGTCTTTTCTGTGTATAGAATCAAGAAAAGGAAGTACATGAATGGTACATCTACTTTTAGGCTAACACACTTAAGGACAAAGTTACTTCTTCATTTTAAAAGTAACTAGGTTTAAACAAAGCTAGATGTGTCACTCGTAAATTACATATAGGTTATTTTAATAGTGATTTCTATTAGCACAAAAATTGAAATTTTCAATACAGGACTATGCAGATGAAAAGCACTATATTGATTTATACAATGTATTGTAAAAACTTTTAACAAAAATTTGGAATTAAAATGTCTGCTACTAGTTTACCCTGAGAAGTCACCAGTAGTACAAAACATATTATGCCATTTTATAGACAGAGCTATAATGAAAACATTGCTAAAGCAATGAGACTTGCCAACTACTGCAGAGACTCAGGAGAAATTATTTAACAGATGTTTCCCACATCAAACAGATACTTATCCCTCTCTGATTACCATGATCTTGAAAGTTCATTACTTGATTCAATGATCAACACCTCTTCATCAGTCCCATTAAAAAAATAAAAATAAAAAAAAGAATTATTGCAATAGGTTTTTCCTTCCACACAGCAGCTGATAAAATACATTATGGCCTTAATTCCCTTATGGTAAAGTTGTATTACAGCATTGCTGTGTTCATGGCATAATTAGGATCCCGTCAGCACATCAGTCATACACTGATGAATACACATCTCATTTCCTTTGCCATTTTAAAAGCCACTATCCTCACTGTGACTAGTGACTACTGTACTACAAGCCGACATGCATACTTTAAAATTTCCACTGCTGTCCTCCAGGACTATTTATTATTATTTAATGCAAACTTAGTTCAAAGAGCTTCCTTCAACATCTATTATTTATTATTTTTAAATGTCCCTAACACACAATGCACTGAATAATGTTACATCTGGATAGCCTCTTTCTTTAGCTGGAAATTTCATTGTTAGACATTGTTTAGACAGCTATGAAGCAGCGATATCAAACCCTTTCTAGAGTAGGTAGTTATCACCTAAAGAAAAAAATTTAGCAGCTTATACCCTGACTGCAATTAGCAAGAAAATAAGTTTGAGATACTAAACAAGACTGGAAATATGAAGGGTCAAATGAACACTGAACAAAACATCCAGTTCTATTTGTTTCATCTTCTTTAATTTATAGAAATCTTCAAACCTAGGACACACTAATAATATTTTTATATCTAAAACATATATACTTTATTTTTAAATAACTCGCTCAGCTCACAAAACATACATTGACATATGACATACATGTATGACACCAGTGTGCAGTGAAGTGCACTCATTTTTGCACACAAAATGCCTTGAAATGAGCTGTAGCAAACACACACTGAAAATAAATTATTGCCAAGGAAATGTGAGAGGTCCCTTGATTTTTGACATTATTAGAAATGTTTAGAATTATGTTTTAGTTTTTGTCAAATTTTATACCTCTTCAGTTTTCACTGATTTTCATAAGGAAAATAAACCAGCTCAATTTAAGTGTTCTACTGCTTTTAATTTCCTTTAATATTTATCCTGTTAGTATGAATAATAACTCAGATACTTCAAATGGCATGACTTATTTTTTGCTATACAGCCCACGCTATAGTTTTTTATGAGTGGGATGAAAGTAACCGGCACCTTCAGCCAAGAAAAATTACTTCTTAAACTGAAAGAAAATCTTTAT